>NC_045560.1:99470770-99819936 GCF_009819795.1 Aythya fuligula | reverse complement strand
CTGATGTCATATAGAGAGAAATTCTCCATAATATAGGGATTATTGATGAATTATTGATGAATTATGATTACTGATTACTGATTCTGATAAAGAAAGCTAAAATTATAATATTTCCATACAGAAGCTGTGTATTCAGAACCTATGACATCTGAACTAGCAACAATTCAGAGAACAGCAAAAGTGTTGTTGTTATGGAGTAGACAAACTAGTACTTTTGGAGTTTTATATGTTTTCCACAGTTTTAGCTTGATCATGCGTGCATCAGCTCTCTGGAGCAAACTGATCATACTTGTGGTATTTGATCTGTTTTTTTTTTTTTTTTTTTTTTGTTTTGTTTTGTTTTTTATATTTTCTGAGCCAATAGAAATACATCTCCCCACAGTTTCAGCATTCAGAGAAAACTAGAGCCCCAATTTAAAAATGAGAATGCCCTGAAAAGCCTTTGTACACCTAAACCCCAGCAGGCAGGAATTTGCATATTAGTCAAGCAACAGTTTTAATCCCAGCACTGCCATCTACTGAAGAGATCATTATATGCTTTTCTGGAAGATTTACTTTAACTCATAGACAAATTATTATCTCAGTAACTGCATCACTGGATAAATGAAGTTCCTAACCAGATAAAACTGTAAACTACTCTGTACAGCCTGGCAAGATGATCAAATGACCTTAATATATATATAAATCCAATCAAAGGAATGGTGACATTTCAGCAATAGTGAACAGACAAATATCAACTCACTATACCTCAGCCTGCCTCACTCTAATCAAAGGAAAATAAATCCCAGATGAATTGAATGAGAATGGAATCAATTACTATTTCAAGTTAGTAAGAGTGAATAATAAACTCTTAATTGCTACATTAATAATAATAATATAACAACAAAACAACAAACAACAATAATATAACAACTACAAAGTAACAACAACTACAACAAGAACAACAACAATAATAATAATAATAATAATAATAATAATAATCTAGTGTTCCAAACTGTAGAGGGATCCATGTAAATTGTACAGGAGAAATACCGTACTTACAAAATGCACTTTTCCCTAGAGCAAGATGTAATTTCTCATGAAAAAGTATAGTAGTCCAAGTGGGGATGTGGCTTCTGGCTTGTTTTAGTGTGAATTGCACATACATTATACAAACAGCATACAAGATGTTGGACATTTTTCCATAGCCCAACAGTGTGTGTGTCGAGGCACCACAGAAGCTGGTAACTCCAGGGTGCTAGGACATCTCAAATCTGGGAGGCTCCCAATGGGACATCAGGACAGGGCCTGGAAGCCAGACCCCATTTCACCACCCTACCAGAAGCAGGGCAGCTGGAGGCACTGGGGTAGCCTGGACAGCAGGAACCTCCAGGTGAAAAGAAAAGCCTGTGGTCAGGCCTGGATGTGAGCCTGTAGATGAACCCAACTGGGCAAGGACTGTAGCCTGGCAGGGCCGGACTGTGAGGAGCTGCTGCAGTCTTGCTGTGGGGGCTGATGGCCCCCAGGGGCAATGTGGGGTCCTGGGTCATGGGCAGGGTATCAGAGCCCACGGGGTCAGCCCTGCAGGGACAGTCAGGACTGGCAATGCCTAAGGGCCATGGCAGAGTGTTAGGATTGCTCCTCCTAAGTGTATTCTTCTTTTTTAAGTGTTTATATTCACTGTGTTTATCTGGTCACACAATTCACAGACTTTAATCAAAAAGAGATAAAAATAAAATCCATGAAAGCGTATTTAATATATATATTTTCCATTATAGCCCCCCTCCCCAAATTGAGAACTGAAATATTTCAACTAAATCTACAGCAGATTTTAAAAATTGAGGCAAAATTATAAACTCAAAACATGCATCAATTATTTTTTTCTGTTGTTTTCAGTCAGCTTTTCGGGACCAGAAGAATCGTGGCTAACCAGACCCATCCACTTCATATGGACTTGGCAAAGAAGAGTGAAGAACAAGCACCCCTCTGGAAGAGCGTCATTCTTGCCAGAGACACACAGAGACCACCAAAGGGAAACAATGGGGAAGATGAAGACTATCTGGCCCTAAATTAGTCTGATGGTGTCTTTCAATGGGCCAACAGAAGAAACCCATTTTTATGAACACAAGCTTCGCTTCCCACTGGCATTGGCAGGCAGGAACTACTCATACTGGCTATATTTTCAACAGTTGGTAGTACTGATGAGTCATTTGAAGAGAATGAAAGGAACTAACATAAATGGAGAGGTTGTTAAAAAGAAACAAGAGGGAACAAAAACCCTTGAAACAAACAGTAGTGAGAAAAGAAAAATAAAAAAGTGCTCAGAATTCCATCCATTTGCTGCATTTTTGAGTCAAACACACAAAACCTTAAATATTTCACCTATTTTTGTGAATTGATTTTTTCCTTCTAACTTGGAAACAATCTGTAAAAGCTATGTCCCTTCTTTCATGCTCCACCACTATTGCATCAGACTGTACATCTCTATGTTGCTTTGCCTTACCACATATTTTTGGTATTGTATAATTCACAGCTTCTTTCACTCTCTCTTTCCCTATACTCATTCTCATTGCAGTCTGACCAGATGCATTACAGCCCTTGAAACCCAATTTATTTGTTCCCTTGCTCAGTCTGTATTTTTTTCTCTTTCCCTGCATTTTGTTACAACTTTTGCCTTGAGACTCTCATTCTGTAAATCTTTTTTTTCAACTCTGATAAAAAATACTAGTCTCTGATTCTTATTCTAGTATTTCAAGATATGCCCCATTTTTTACACATAATTTATCTTCCCCCCCATGTCCCATCTATCATTTCACTAATTTATTTTCAGTCCTACTAACAGCCCCCTCCAAACAGGATCCCTGCATTTCATTTGATACTGTTCTCTTGCCTTCCATATTCTTCAACATGTCATTCATTTCATTTCATCTTATCTCTTCTGGAATACGCTTGTTTCTGTTTCTTCATATTTACCTGACTTTAAGGTGCTTTAAAGACACACAATGGTAAAAATATGAATGAATAAAGTACATTATTGTTCCTATTGTCAGATTAGCTGATGCTGAAGCATTCGGGTAGTGTCTAAATGTCACAGAGTGTAATCATAAATTTTCCTCTGCTCGCAACAAGCCTCAAAGTATTGGAGGTGCCAGCTCCACATCCTTATCTCTTCATTCATTGTCTATTTCTAAGCAGATCTGGAGGGCATATATAGGAATCTAGGAATCTGTAGAAATATTACAAAGGCTCAGCCAGTCTCTGAATTATATAATTCCTTGCTACTCATCCATGTGAATACAAACAGCCAAGAGAAAATAAGTTTATCAAGGGGGGACAACCCTGAAGATTTTGGGAGACTATGTTTTGAGACTCCTCAGTCTTTCTAGTGAAAGGAAAAGGCTCAGGTAAACACAGAAGTGTCTTGTGTGCCAGTACCTGCCTGTGGGCTGGTATCCCATGCAAGGTTTTGGCATGCCCATAGGAACACATAGGAACAAGCAATGGTTGGTTCCATCTGACAAAGTGGAGCAAAAGCATTTTTTGCAAACAAGATTGCCAGCCTAATGGCAAAAGCTTTAAAGTAATTTGCTCTTGGTATCTTGTTTGGTAGCTTGGTTTTGGCTTTGGTTTCAAGGAATGAAGATGAAAGACTGAGAGAAGTGGAATAGGAGGCAAAAAGGTAAATGTCTGGGTGACAAGATGATAAAGAAGGTTCCCATATATTCCCTAAGAAGGCAGCATGGAGGCCTATCTCAGCTCACACAAACTCCTCCAGCATGAGAAAAAATAAAAATAGAGGAATTAGAAGTTGTGAGCAGTTGCAGGATAACAGAAACACTGCTCACATGACTGCACTGCAGTTTCTGGCTACAGGCTCTTTAGGAAGTACAGGTTGGGAACAGAAGAAATAGAAGTTATACTCTATGCAGAATAGTAGCTTGAAATCATGGGGCTTTGCAATGTAATGGCTCACTAGCCAGATGAGAGTTTATAGGTCAGGATCAAAGGGAGGGTAATGAAAATGCTGCTGTGATGGGTTTCCGCTACAGACCTTCCTATCAAGAGGCAAAAAAAAAAAAAAAAAAAAAAAAAAAGAAGAATCCTTCTTTAGATGACTGAAAGAAGCCTTGCAATCAGGAAGAAGATTAAAAATATTGATTGGGCATAGAATTTAGGAAAGCCAAAATTCTGCTGCAATTGCAGTTGGCAAGGGAGGTGAATGGCAAAAAGGGAGGTGAAGGTAGTTGCAGAGGCAAGAGAGGTAAATGGCAAAAATTTACCAGAGGTGCAGAGGCAAGGGAGGTAAAAGGCAAAAGTTTACCTATGTAAATATGGCAGAGGAAGACTAGGGGATCTTGTGATGAAGATATGGAAATGACTCTAGTGCTCAAAGCTTTATTTGCCCAAGTTGCTGCTAACATATGTCCTTAGGTTTTCCAGGTCTCTGTGCTTAGTGGCATTGCCTGGGGTATGCAGAGATGAGTTAAAGATCAGTTGAGCAAAGTGGATACATGGCAGTTCATGAGACCACATGAGATATATCTGAAGTCAATGAGGGAACTGGCCAAAATCATCTTTCAAAACTAGGTGATCAGGAGAGGTCTGTAGTGACTAGAGAATGGGAAGTGTCATACATGTATTCCTCTTCAAGAACAGAAAGAGAGAAAAGAGGATATGGGACACTACAGGCTGCTCAGCCTCACCTCAGTCTCCTGAAGATCACAGAGAATAGCATCATATGAAAGTCATCCGTAGACAGTGGTGAATGACCAGTCAAATAGGAACAGACAGAATGGATTTTAAATGGACAATTATGCCTGATGGGGCTGATTGCCCTCT
The DNA here is from genome assembly GCF_009819795.1 of Aythya fuligula. Lineage (NCBI taxonomy): Eukaryota > Metazoa > Chordata > Aves > Anseriformes > Anatidae > Aythya > Aythya fuligula. The sequence goes on along the minus strand of NC_045560.1, from coordinate 99,815,118 downwards.
CTGATGATTGGTTTGATGGACAGAGGATGATGGTTACCTTGAATTTATCATGGCTGTCAGCATGGTCTCCTCTTTGCATTCAAGTTGGATGATATGAACTTCACTGCATGTCAGCAGTAAAAACAAGATGTAATACTGGTTATGAGCAACAATTTGAAATACATTTTGCCAGATGGTTACAAATGGCTTTCCTCACAGATCATTACTAGGGCTTCCACCATTTTCTTCATTAGCCACCTGATTACAAGGCAAAATACAACTAGTCTGTGGACACCAAGTTTAGAGAAAGAAATGATTATGGTAAATATGAGGATTACTGTTCAGTGGTACTTTGGCAGTACTTTAACTAGAGAGCTGGGCTGACAGAAATTCGTGTAGTACAGCAAAGTAGGAAGTCCTGCACCTACAATGAAATATCTGCATGCAGCATTTACTGTCTGGGGCCAACTGGACAGACATAAATTTTGCAGGAAAAAAAAATAATAAAAAATGGATTTCCTGGGGTAATAAGTTGAACCCCCAGCAGTGCAAACTCAAAGCAATGAAGGTTTATTGCATGGTTGGGTATATTAGCAAAAGCATAGTCAGCAGTACAAAGAAAATGCTTGTTTCTCTATCTTTGACACTTGTAATCCCACCTGGAGTGTTGTGTCCAGTATTGGTTTCCCCATACAGGAAAGCAATGACACTGAGGAGACAGTCAAGCAGAGGAATATCAAAATGGGAGCCTACATGGGGTTTTATGTTTGTTTGTTTGTTTGTTTCCCAAGAGATCATTAAATCTATGTTATTGGGGAATTAAATATGACTGGGAACTTCTTTTCAAGTCCAGATTAATTCACCATCTGTACTGTTACAAGAAAGCATATGCTGATTTCCAATCTTAAGTCCAGCACGAGAGCACTCTTGAGATACTAAGCCTAAACTTTGTCATGCCAATTAAATGTTGCTCCAAGTTGTCTTGCGCTACACCAGGCTGCCCTGTGCATTGATAGAGCCCACAGCAACTCAACTCCTATCTGAAATGTATGAGCCTAGTTATTTCCAAGCATGATGTAGATACTTTAAGCTTTATTTCCTAAATATCTGACAAACAGCAGTGTGGTAAGAGAGCCTGTTTCTCATGGGTTTAATATGTTAAAGTACACTTGCAAAACAGCCTCTAATCAGTTACTTCAGACATGACCTATGAAGACCTGAAAAACATTAATGTACAGGTGAAAAGCATGCTACAGGCAAAAACACTAGAGAGGATCTGGACTTGAAGCCAAATAAGTCAGTCTCTTTCCATTAAAATTAATGGAAATTAATTAATTTTTCAAAAAACTATTTTTTAAAGAAAAAAAATATTTTTTCATTAAAAATTAGATCATGTTATATAATGCATGTGGGCTACATTTTTGCTTTCAGGTGGTAAACTATTTCTTGACTGAGGGGAAGAGAAAAATGCCAAAACATTTATCTCACTTTTTATATAATGACCATTGGTCTGAAATGTGTTATCTGCCATTTTATCTCTGGCTCCTATAGCACTGTAAAGATAATTTTGTAAAGTTTGCTTGGGGATGGCTTATATATTTGTTATACAGTGAGGCATTCCATGCACGAGTGGGGTACACTGTGTAATAGATCTGTATTGAGCCACTATACTTTATAAACACTTTCATAAAACGAAATGTGTGTGTGTGTATCTACTAAAAGTGTATGGGTATACACTTTTGAGTTTGGCATATATGCAAGAACAGTTAGCTACCTTAATACTGTGTTAACAGGGTTTCTTCCCTTCCCCTCTAATTCCTGCACATTGTTCTCTCTTTCTCATAAAGTGCTCAATCAAAAAGATAACTGGGTACTTAAAAATCTGGTTTCTCATTCTTGACCAATGCCCTAACATGTAGACAGGAAGGTCTGTATTTTGTAAACACCCCATTAGAGAAAAATAAAAAAAAAATAAAAAAATCCTAGCATCTCTATTGGTAGAATATTTTATGGGGATTTATGAGAATCAAGAGATGCCAAGTCACTTAGTTATGTAAATTGTGCTGAGAAAACAAACTGAAATTGTTCAAAATATTTACTAGAAGTCACTGATTTATATACATAACAATTTCATTTTGTTTGTTTGTTTGTTTTTGTTTTTCTTTAATAGATTTCTATTTCTTCATTAACTAGGGTGAGTTCTCTTAACTGAGAGTTTTGGGTGATGAGATGCGGGATCAGACAACTTGTGAGCAACCAACTAAAGCTGTCATCATTTTGCATGAAGGATGTATTACATAGTTATGAATGACAAGTTGAATGGAAAAGCATTATTTTAAAAAATGCTCTTAGAAAATAAACATTAGACTTTCGAATATGAATTAAAGAGTAAGAGAGGAGAGAAAGAAATGAAAGTGTTGCTTACACAAGTATGAATGAAATCTTTTCTCTACTGGATAGTTTTAACACATGAAGTGTAGGAAAACAAAAGAAACCACTGTAAAGAAGAAGAAAAAAATGGATGCTTTCTCCGTCCAGGTAAAGTAATTAGGATCAGGATTCAGGGACAGTTGTATCTAGAGAGATTATAAGATTTAACTGAAAACACATGCCTCTCCACAAAAGTTAGGTGAGAGGAGCAAGCTGCTGGAGTCTATCTACATCCATTTAAACTACATCCTAAAATAGTTTTACTATTATGGAAAGGGCCTAGAAAATTCTGCTGCTGGTAACAATAAATAATTTAATAAAATTCAAAAGATACAAGATACTTTCTGAATTAAATTCTTATATATTTTCTAGGAAAAAAAAAAAAAAAAAAAAGGAAAAAAAAAGATATAGCAGCAACATGAGTTCTGTGGTAGGTTATTTCTCTTAGAGAACACATATGAAATTGGAAAACTCTTTATCCTTTCTTCACTGAAGTCACCATAGGACTCTGCATGACTCATTCTATGTGTCAATATAATGCATCATACAGAAAACGTTTGCACAATCTAAATTAAGTCAGCATGTAAAAATTATTCCTGATAAACAAGTAAATATAATGGACATATTTTCACTTTCAGTTTAAATATGTTTTGTGGATTTCTTATCAATTGTCAATAGAAGGACAGACTGAATCTCTACCCTTTAACATCTCTTTCTGATATTCTGAAACAGTTCCCACAATGCATTACACAACACTAGAGATTCACTCATAACAGAAGCTTAACTGTTATGAAGCTTAACATAACATTCAGAACTTGAGGCAATGAAGTCTTTTATTTTTTTTATTTACTCTGCTTCATTTTACCTTAATATTACCTGAACTATGGCAGTTCTCAGTGCTTAAATATATAAGGTCACTAGCTATTATTTTTTTGTACTTTTGGATGTAAGCAGAGATAAACAGTTTTATGTTTAGAATGACAATAAATAAAATAACAATTTGTTTAGTTAATGTTTCAGAAAAAGGAAGGCCAAACAATATCAGAAAAAGTCATCTCTCTGTCCATCTACTTTAATATTTCCTGAGTTTTGGAGCATGATTTTCTACCACCTTGATATCATTGATACAGATTTTTTTTTTTTACTTTTATTTCCTTGCTTATTTATTACTTACAGAATTAATTATAGTACTCAATTACTTCTCATTGTCTTGCTAAGCCATTATTTATATTATCTATGGCACATAATCTGCAGAGACCTAGTAAGTTAGCCACCTTTATATTGCTGATGAAGAGCTGAGGGCGTTAGCTAAATACTCAGTGTATATTACTTGGAAAGAAAAGTGATATGCTACGTGTTACTTGCTATGTAAAGTGCATTTTCATGATTACACTCAGATAGTATAAAATACAATTTTTGAATTGAAAGTCTTTGAATTTTACTAATACTGGCTAACAAGGAAAAGATCAGCTATGTGAAACACTGGAAACAGTGATGTTTTGAAAACGGATTTATAACACGAGTTCATGAGATATTTGTAGGATTTTGGTTACACTACCAGGTTTATGATTAGAATTGAAATAAATTTAAACTGAAAAATATTTTTCATGTTAACTAAGGCTTTGCAGTGATTATTATCACTCTTTTTTAAAGTAAACATAACTGAAATCCAGGCCCTACAATTCAGGCCCAACGCTACTGATGCCTTTCATAAGATCTCCTATAGAGGAATAGACTATACAGAAGTAAAACAAGCAGAATTAGCCTCTTCATTCAAAAGACTATATATTTATTTTACTATGGTATGCTGGAATTTTGCTGATAATTGATTATATAAGCAGCTGATCAAAAGCTTCATCATCTGGAAAAATACCTAATCTGTGTCTAACTACAGTCATGATAGATATTGATAATTCTACGGAGTTTATAACCTGTTAATATGATTGAGTTAAAAGACAATTAGTAATCATAAATTTGTTTTGAACATTCTGACAAGTGAAGTCAAGCCAGACAAAAGAATCTGCTCCATTAAAATGGTGGTTATTTTACAATGAAGTATCATTATTTAACACCATTATTAAAAATGGACATAATTCATCTGATCAAAGATGGTACTGGAACAATTTTATAAGACAGCGTGAAGTTCAAAAACTAGGAATCATGCAATGACCCAGAGACCTTCCCTGGCGTTGCAATAGTATAAAAAAAAATGGTGAAAAACAGGTGAATCATTTTTTATATTATTTATTTATATATAATTTCAATGGGTTTTGAGATGACAAGTCATTACCAATGAAAATCGTAAATATCATAGTGATACTGATCTTTGGGTGCTTGTTAATACTATGAATATATCCTGGATTTAAATAAAATTATTAATTATAAGAATTATTTTTAATCAACTCTACCTGTGACCCTGCCTATTCCAGAAATGAATGTCACAGTGCAAAGATATGAAACCACTTTCAGCTATTTCTGAATAACTTCATCAGTAAACAGGCCCTTTTAGCATATTTTCTACTTTGACAGCTTGTGAAATAGAAATTTGGTCAATAAAAAAAAAATTTGGTCAGTATAAACTGATCCAGCTTCCAAGATGCTGACCAGTAATGAGAGATGCGGCACATCCATCACACCCACTGAATCAGAAGGAGGTAAGGGCACACAGATTTTTGAAAGACCATGTTCAATCTATGGATATAAAAGTTGAAGATCTAGAGGAAGACAATGAAGTGTATGATGAGTATTTATAATTCTTGATCTACGTCTGGCTTCTAGTCTGACAAATGTACACTGAAGGAACAATAAAACAATAGTTTCCAAAGACACCCAGGTGAGAAGGACACAGCTGGTCCCTGGAAGGGAAACTAACAGTGTTCTCAGAGGAATAATTTATGACAGGGTTACACAGCAATTTATGAGAAAGTTTGAAAGTTGTTGGAAGGAATGTTGTGTTATTACTCCCACAGGAAGCAGAGCTGTCTTGTGCCACTGGCCTGCTTCCTTATGATGTATTTTACAATTACTAAGTCTTGTAGTGCCTCTCAACATGAACTTTGCACCAACTCTTAATGATACACAATCAATTTATTTTTATAAATTATTTTAGATAATCCTTTTCTTTATGTGCCAGGAGGCTCCTTCAAGCAGCTTCACACAATATTTCTTGTTGCATTCTACAATGCTGCTAATGTATGTATACCTTCCCTAACACATATAAGGGTGTCTTTACTCCTTATATGTATATCAAAATGTCTACTGTTGCTAGTGACAGACAAATACACCTTCTCAAACTCAGGTACAAAATAAAGTGAAAGGGGAAAAAGAACAAATATGCTCCCCCAACAAAAACAACAACAACAAAAGACTCCAAAAAAGCCATGTAGCCATGTTTCTAATTAGTGTACCATAAGAATTTACTACCCTGTTTCCATTTAATGTAACAGTGGTATATTAGAGACCTTGCTTCATGTTCAGGAGGTTGATAATCATATAAACATATTTAGCTTTATAACATAAACATGGCCAAAATTACGGAACTTTAATTTATGAAATGGGATATTCAGATTTTGCAGCTTCATTATCTTAAGAAAAATCCAAGAATATGTCCAAAGAAAACCTTGTCATTAGCCTTGTTTGGCTCAGGAGAGACCTAGAGCTAAGACATCACTGTCTCATTTAAGGCAGATCAACCAAGATAAATGGGAAAACTGAATATGATTATGGTAGTCATAATTTCAAAATAACACTGAGGGAATGTAATAGAAACTGAAAACTTGGGACCGTGAACAAAAATCAGTGTATATCTTCTTGAGAGATTAAAGCAAATTTTAAACACAAAAACCTAGACTTAAAAATAGTTTTACAGTTTATAGTTTACCATTGGAACAACTATTTTCATAATTATTTTTGTGTTTGAACAAAAAAAGGTTGTTGTTCGCTCAGGTTTTATTTCTTCTATTTAAACATAGCCCTGTGATATTCGGCAAGTAGAAACATTACAATCATGCCAATGCACAAGAACCAGAAAATGCAACCCGGAGAAAAAACAAAACTTGAAACTCATTCATTCAGTAACCAGGTAAGTGAAATGCTGAAGCGAATAAACACCAACCATGAAAATATACCAAAATATTAAATATAAAATTGGCTTTAGTCATCTGAATTATCATAACCAACACAGATAACGTTTTTTTAAGAATATATGACTTTAATTGATTTTATCCCTTTGATGATAAATTTACAATGAAAATGACAATTCCACCATAATTCTGAAATACATTAGCTACCACTGATTTGCTGGAAATGCCTTTTTTTTTTTTTTTGTAGCAGAGGAGTAAATCTGACAAAAATAAATTCTTATACACATCTACCCTAGTGGGATAGCAAGATGAAGTATTTTAAATTAAATTAATGAAGTTAAAATCATATAGAAAAATGCAAACGTTCTTTCTGGACCTCCTCATGCAAGAATTTCCGCAGCACACTGTCATAAAAAAGCGAATAAATAAGGTTTATTTAATGAAAATGAGGTAAAAGTATGTATTTGATGTTGGCCTGGTATTTTACCTATTGTCAGTTGGAATTATAACTTTTCATAACCACCAATACAGATCACATTCCAACCCTGCAATTCTGAGACTATTTGTATTGAGAAGAATACACTTGACTAATAAATACACGGCATTTGCGTAACTTCAGGTGTATTTGCTGATCCTCTGAGGCCTCTCTCCCAAATGCTGTCAAAGATGTTAAGGGCAGCTCCTCAGATACTTGCCGTGGACAGGTCAATTGGAGATGATTTTAGTTAATTTGGAAGAGGAAAAATTTACTTCACCATCTTTCCGGGCTCCCACAATGTGTACTCAGGCATTAGTGAACAAATACATCAAATATAAACTAAAAGCACCCAACATGGTTGGTAAAGGATATCTTAGGGCACGTTCAAATAAGATATTCAAAGCCTCCATTGTTGCTTCTAGAAATGTCAGGACAATTCAGAAATGTCAGTTCCTTTACTGGTTTCCAGATTGTAATTGAAGAATCATGTAGCTCTTTTGCTCTTTTTCTCTCTTTCTCTAAGTAGGTCTATAAAGATCAGCTAGAAAGTGCAGACAGAATTGTTCACTGGTTAGCTTTACTTAGAGCTACAGGGTATATATGTGCTTTGTTTTGCCTTATTGATCAATCTAGCTTACATCTTTAGCGCACACAAACAAAAATCAGAAAAAAATAAAAAGTTGATGAAAAACCACGAACAACACAAAACAAATAAAGTTCCAATCGTGCAAATTTTGCTTCACTGGATAAAGCACTTCTTGACACAGTAATGTTCAGAATCACCCTCCCCCATAAAAATACAGGATTGAGACTGAAGCCATTCTTTTTTTTTTCTTTTTTTTTTCCTTTTTTTTTTTTTTTTTCCCTTAAGGCTATACAACACAAAGAAATAAAGCATGGAAAGAACACCTCATTGAGTTGAACACTTCATTCTTCTGGCTCTGGTGTGAGCCTTTGACAAAGCAATTGTGTGGTCCAAGTCATTTGTCTTACTGGGACAACAAGAAGAGAAAGAAAAGGGGAAAAAATTAAAGAGAGGGAAAAAATATTGGAAGAAGAAAGTCAATGATCCCAACAATAAAATCCAAAATTGACTTTACAATCACAGGTACAAATTGCTCAGGTCGATAATTTCATTTCTCCTAAAGATCACTGTCGTCTAAAACTAATTAGAGGCGCAGGTTCCCGAGGAATTGTCAATATTCAAAGTAAATATTGGAGTTTAGAAGGTTATCATTCTTCTACTGCGGCAGTCTGACAGGGTGACCGGAAATATTGTCATGTGTTGTCAAGTTCAGGATGTTGTTAACGACCGAATCCTTGCTCCAGCTCATGAATCTGTCTCCTATTTGGCCTTCCTTTATAGTGGAAAGACTAAGAAGCCAGAAAAGGTTGAATATTTCCACCCTCCCATGAGGTTACCCCTTTCCAGTTTGAGATGCACTTTGTCTTCTCTTTCCATGAGGAGCAAGACCCCATTGCTGGCTGCTTCTCTGGTGACGTCCTGATCCCCTGCAAAAGCTGAAATCACTGGGTAGCCGTTTTGCATTAAACTTACCTAAAAAGTGCAAAGAGAGAGAATCTAAGTTTTGTCAATGCTCTCAGTGACTTGTTTGTCCTGTGCATGTCATTAAACTTTTGCACAGGTTAGAAATGGATGAATTAAACTAAGGCAATGCATGATTTTCATCATGCACGAACACCCCTTTAATTAATAACCTACAGCCTCATTCTTTATTTTCTGGGTTTGTTAAATAAAAAAAAAACAAAAAAAAAAAGACACACACAAAAACAAACAAACAAACAAAACAAACAAACAAACAAACAAAAAAACAGTCTAGAGATGAACATTTGAAAAAGGCAAGATATCATCTTCTTTAGATCACAACCCACCTGGATGGTTTGTCTGTTATAGACCTTGACCACGTGGAAACTGAAACTATATATCCCTTTTCTTGGTGCTACAAATATACTGGAAGCAAGATCAAAATGGTTGCCAATATTAACTAATACCTGGAAAGTAAACAAAGGGGGAAAAAAAAGAGGGGGGATGTGGAGGAGAGACACAGAAAGAAAGAAAGATTAGCCCCCGCCTTAGCAAAGTGACTGTGAAAATCAGACACAAGTTCCATGACCAATATAAAGTGTACTCCAAATGGCATTTGCAGTGCAATTAAAAGTGCACTGCAGGAGAAAGGAGACAAGTTACAGAGGTATTTAAAATGCATCACAGATCATAAATGGTTTAGTTACACAATGATGAACTCCAAACCCTGTAGGATGAAGTGCAAATGTCCACACAGTGCTGTCAATGAAGCAAAGGTGACAAGGGGTGGTGGTGGTGAGTAGTGAAGCAAACCCAGAACTTATCAGCAAAAGTACATTTTCAGCTAGCACTACTGAAAACGGATTTGTCCTCGAGTTTAATAGAATATACAACTAAAATCGGACCATGATATTTTTCATCTGAGAGGAACCAAGAAAAAGATCCTCAGCACCAGCATCTGCCTCCCATGCCTCTCCATCCCTCTGGACGGCTGTGTCGGCTGGCACGCAACCTCCTCGGGTGGCTGGAAAGAACCTACACCTCTTTCCCGACAACAGTCTCAGTTTGCCATATATTTCAACGGTTCTTAAATCAAAACAAAATAAAAAGAATAAATAAATATTAAATTAAAAAAAAAAAAAAGAGCTGAGCCCTCTGGCAGAAGTTGCAACAGAAAATAATAATAATAATAATAATAATAATAATAATAATAATAATAATAATAATAATAATAATAATAATAATAATAAAGAATATATAAATAAATAACACGTTCCTGCGGTGCTCCCGTGGGGTGAGCCCCTGCTGGCTGCTCCGCTGTGCTCGCCCCCATGGGTCTTGGCTGCATCCCCGCTCCCGCCTGGCCCGGCGGCTGTCACTGTTTCCCGCGCAGCTTCACTCAGTTTTGCAGTCTGCGATCTCGGTATTAACGAAGAAAAATAAAATGCAGAAAAAAAAAAAAAAAAAAAGAAAAGAGAGAGAGGCACCACGAGGGGCAAAACCCCATTGTTTCGAAGAAAAGGGGAAAATTTAATTCGTTATTGTGCGAACCGAGGGAACAACGCCTTCAAACTCCCGAGAACTAAGCATTGTCGGGTAAAGCATATATAAAATACACTATACATGAAGAAACTTTTTTTTTTTTTTCTCTGCTGGTCTGACATTATGGGATCTTGTACACGAGGAATAACTGTGGAAACTCATTAGGAGGAACAGGTAGACAGATGAATGACAGGTGGACAGAGATTGGAAAAAAAAAAAGAAAAAAAAAAAAAAACACGATAGAAAACTGTGTGTGTTCACATTTTGTCTGACCCTGAAATACCACTTCAGGCATCGGGGACAGTAAAACAAAACAAAACAAAACAAGTACACTTAATTGCAAAAAAAAAAAATCAAGCGTAACGACGGGGCATGGACTCCGGGAGGCAGGCAAGACGGCGGGGAAAGGGCAGAGCGACCAGTTCGGGATGTTTGATGCTCTGTCCATCTGTCCGGCGTAAACCGTGAAGGATAACCCCGCTCCTAACCCACCGGGGCCACTGCCCGCCTCGTCTGATAACGTGGGTGTTGTACACGGGGAACACCCTCTTCTTCCTCTGCCCTCCCATCCCCCGGGAGGTGCCGTGACACTGCCAGACACGCTCGGAAGCGGCAGATCTGGCGACTGCCCATCAGCTAGCGGCTTCCCTCCCTTTGTCCCCCAAATGAGGATGCGCTCCCCTCTCCGCGGGGTCACCCCTGACTGCCCGGGGCAATCCTCTGCTGCGGGACGCCCCCGCCAGAGTCCGAGGCACGGGGTCCCAGGGCAGGGGTCCCCTCTGTACGTGTTAGCGATGGGACAGGACCGTTCAGCCCCCCCCCGCTGCCCCAGGAAAGCCCGGCTGCCACCTACGAGAACTTCCCAAACTCCTCCTGGGGAGCTGTGAAGTGGTGGGTCAGCGTTAGCAGGCGGCGGGGGAGCGAGAAGGAAATCAGGCGTGTAATACCGGGGGGCAGCGAAGGCAAAGCGGGCGGCGTCTGACCTGGTCGAAGTAGATGGTCATGGTGCGGTTGCTCATCTCGGAGGGCTCGTGGTTGGTGCTCCGGGTGGCCGAGAAGGCCACCTTGGCGCTGCCCGAGCGCACCGAGATCCCCAGGGAGGAGGTGATGGCGCCGTCGGCCGAGGGGCTGGAGTCGCACACCACCAGGCACTTCCCCTCCAGGACGATGGGCTCCGTGTCGTTCTGCGCCCGCACCGGGCACCCGGCGGGCAGCAGCAGCAGCAGCAGCGGCAGCGCCGCCGCCAGGCAGCAGCAGCACCCGCCGCCCGCCGGCTCCGCCAGCGCCCCCCGCCGCCGCCGCCGCCCCATGCCCAGCGCCGGGACGCCGCCGCCGCTCGGGCTCGCCGTCGCCGTGCGGGCGCCCCGAGCCGCTGCCGCCGCCGCCGCCGCCGCGGGCGGGCGGGCGCGGGGAGGCGGAGGGGGCTGCGCGCCTGCTGCCGCCGCGGCGCCCCGCGGCCAGCGCTCTGCGGGACGGCGGCTGGGCGGCGGCGGCTGGGGCCGCGCCTTCCTCCCTTATCCTTATCCTCCTCCTCCGCCTCCTCCTCCTCCTCTTCCTCCGCGCGGGGCGAAGGAGCCTCCTCAGAGGGCGGGTGGCGCGCAGCCTGGCAAGGGCAAAAGACGGCGGTGAGGCAGGGGGGAGACGGGCACCGGCGGCGGTTCCCCACCCGCACCCTCCCCCAGACGGCACAACAGGTTTGGGAGACGCCGCGCTGCCCGGCGCCTCACCTCCTCTGCTCTACTCTTTCCCCCGTGCAGCCCCAGCGGCACTCGGAGGCGGTAGGGGGGCAGAGCTCGCCTCCGACCCTACTGCCGAGCACCCAGGGGGCGCGGCAGGCGGTCCCCTCCCGGCCCCACACCGAGAGGGGAGCTCCAGCACCCCACTAGTTCCCGCAGCCCCATTATTATTATTATTTATTTATTTATTTATTTTTACCTCGATCACCTAACGCCCCAGCCACTAGGGAAGATTCTCTAAAAAGATTTTTATGCCCCCTCTCGCCCTGCCTTGCGCTGCCCCTTCATCCCTGGGGCTCGCAGGACACCGGGCACCCCGGAGCCCGCGCCCATCCGCAGCGCTGCCCTGGCCAGGCTCCGGCAGCCGCCGCCCTCCTTCCTCCCCGCCCGGGGGCTGCTGCACTTGGGGATCTCTCATACTTCCCAACCCTTTGTCCCCAGGCCAGGCTACCGTCGTTGCCGCCGATCCCTGGGGCTCCCTAAACTCTAGGGAAGGAAACGGCCGGCTCGGGCATCCCGCGGCTCCCGCCCCGGCATGCAGAACACATCGTAAGTGGCAAAACCTCACCCGGCGTCTCCCTGGGAAGTTGCATCTCAGTTTTCTCCGCTCAGCAGAACACACTGTGCTCTCGCTGCCGGTAGATCCCCCCCTACGCTTCCCCCGAGGCACCTCTGCCACTCACCTTACTCCGCACCTTATCACTGCTAATATTTAAAATCGTATTTTGCAAAGGGAACGGCCGGCGGGGAGGGGAACGGCCTTTTTACCTGGGAGGTCCATGACGGGAGAAGAGGGCTGGCTAGGTAGCGCGTCCGCGAACTTGTATTGCTTAGAGAAAATGAGCCGAGATCGCGCTGGCAGAAAGAAAAGGAAACAGGAGTCGCCTTTTTTCTCTCCCGCCCATCGCCAATAATCCACCTCCCCCCCCCCCCCCCCCCCACCCCGGCCGGCACCACCACCCCACTTCCTCCCTCCTCCCCTCACCACACACGCACACACACACACATATTGACACACGGACACACGCACACTCGCTCGCCCCTGGCAGGGATCCGGGTGCCGGCAGCGGAGCTCCGGCACCTCCCGCTCCGGCACCACGGGCAGCAGCGGCAGGGCGCGGGGCTCCTACCGGGGCGGTTTCCCAGCTGCAGCTCGTCGCCGGCAGCTGGGAAGAGCCGTGCCAGCTCCGTCCCCCCGTTCCGGGCAGTTCAACCCGTCGAGTTGAAACGCCGCGGTGCAAACACGCCACCGAGGCGTTAGCGCGTACTGGCAGCCGCTGCGGCGACAGGGCGCAGCACGGCGAGCTGGAAGCTGCTCGGATTCACAGACTTTAACCGCCGATAATAGTGACGATAGGAGGAATCGTTCAGGTGGACGCCTCGTTTGGGGCGCGCCAAGCCCAAAGGCTACCCACGACGCCCCGATGGGTTTCCCGGGCGGACCTCGCTCAGCGGCGGCTCCCCCTTCAGCCAAGCATTTCTATCCCGGCTCCCGGCTCCGCTCCCGGGCCAGGACCCGCACCCGCACCCGCTTCCAGCCCCGCACCCGCACCGCACCCGCACCGCCCGCGGCTCGGCGCTAAGCGCGGGCGGGCGGCGCCACCTGGCGGCGGCGGGACCGGGAGTACGGGAGGGAGGGAAAATCCCGAAGGGCCGAGGAATGGGGGTGGCCGCCCCCTCCCGCTGCCCGCGGGGCCAGGGAGAGTTGGACTTGCGGGGCCCTCCGGCCTCGCAGGGCGATCGTGATGCTGCATGTGGCCGCCGAAGTCAGCATCCGCTATCGCCGGCTGCAAATGTTTCATGCGTCTCGGCTGCTGAGAGGGAGGGGAAGGTCTGGCAGTGAAGTTTTGTGAAAAAAAAAAAAGCATCACCTTTCAATGCATTTCTCTCTGTTGTAAATTGGTTTTCTGGATGCATATGGCGTTTTCCTGTACATCCTGATAGCAGATTTCAGCGTCTGAGAGTAACTTGTCAGAAAACTGCATATAAATCTAAATGGTAGCCCTAACGCTCTTGAGCTGGAGAAAAAATTGCAGGTGTATCTCCATAGTAAAATTACGATCTCATCTATGAATGAGCACTCCTGTTTCAATCTTCTGCTTTAACCACCAGTAAGGAACCCCTGCGGGTGTCTGCCTGATGATTTGCACTGAGAAATTAATCATGCCCTGAAAGCACGGCTAAGCAGTGTGCAGGGAATTCCAAACCTATAGCTCTTTATTTCAAATGAGAATTTTATACTAAGCCTGAAATACTTGTGTTTGATGGTCTTTTTTCTGAGTTCAAGCATGGAGGGATGACAGTAGAAAGCTGAAAAGCATGGTGCATTAACAAATATGAGAAATCAGAGCAGGAACCAGTCTGTGGCTGTAAGGAAGCACCTATTCTGCAATGCAATGAAAAGTACCACAGAAATTCCTCCAGAAGACATCTACACTCAATCTCACATAGGTCTAGTACACTGGGGAACTGCTATTATTTCTCTTTAGATCAGACTAGTCATTGATTATTACTCTGTTGTGTAAACAAGGGATGAAAGCAGAGCCAAAAGATTTGTTCCTTCTTTTATGTGACTTGCAACATAAGGCCCAGTGGTGAGGGAGTGATGGCACATCATCACTTCTTTATGCTGCTTTCAAGAAAGATGAGCATAAAAACTAAAGGCAATTGGAAAGCCCTTGAATCTACTGTTCATCTACAGAATAAATAAATAAATAAATACATAAATAAATAAACATGAAATCTTGCTTCTCTTTTAATACAAGGACTGAATCCCACACTTACTGAATCCCTCTTCTTTATAGATAGTAAAAGAACTGTCAGTAAAGCATGAATGGAAAGAAGAAATAACAGAATAAGAATATTTATTTCTAAACAAATACACAATTATATGAACATTAGAGTGTTTATTAAAAAATAAAATAAAAATCTCCACTTATTATTTCTAATTAAATTAATTATCCTTAAGGGATAAATCTGCAGCTTTCTTGAAGCTATGTTGAAGCTAAGAATTATGTTTGCATTTTCCTTTCTTTTGTGAGTGGCTAGGCTGAAAACGCAACATTTGGAATTACTAGTTGCAGTTCACTCAGTTATGATGTGACTTCAGAAAGTGTAACTTTTAAAGAAAATAGATAAGTTAAATACAGTCCTCTTTTTTGAGCCCAAAGAATTGCTTTATGTCAGAAAAGAACTGCGTGTTATCAAGCTCGTGCCATTTTTCATCACTTTGTTAAGACTGCTAGGAATATAAACATTTCTACCAGGGACACCTGATGGCATGGAACTTCTACAAGAAATTAAACTGTTCACTTCTTTGGGGTTAGCACTCACCTTGAACTCATTTAAGCCAATGGCTTCAAGGGGAAAAACTTTGTCTTAACTACTAAAGCAGCAGAAAGGTATTTTGGTAAGTCCAACTGTTTTGCATGCATTATTTACATTAATGCCTAACAAAATGGAACACTTCTTTCCCAAAGAAAGCATATACATATCCGTTCCTCAGATTTGTATGTACCTGGATGTTACATGTATAAATAGACGAATAAAACACAGAAAAAAGAGGAATGTTCGCTTAGTGTGAAACACACTTTTGTCTTCCCATAATATTAGTATAAGTTTGTGACAGGAATATATATATATTATTTTTATTTTTTTTTTATCATCCAGGATACAGACTAATGGTAAATAGACTACCATTTCACTTGTTAAACATTGTCTTCATGAATTATATCCTTCAAAAATTCATACTGTAAAACATAAACAAATGGAATTTAATAAATCTGATTCTTGTTTTCTTTGCAAACAGCTACTGGTAGGGAAAATATTAACCACAAATTGTGGTTAAATCAATTAAGGTAATACCTATCCGCAAATTGTTTTAGATCTACCAGCTGGTAGATCTACATAGCTGGTAGGTATTATACCTACCAGCTATGGCAAAGATTATATAACTTTCTGATGACAACATGCACAATATTTTCAAGTGTACACAACACAGGAAAAACAAAACAAACAAAACAACAAACATAATAAATTAGAATTTGTTCACAGAGATGCTTAGGTTTCTTTTCTCCTGAGCCTTAATGCCTCACACATCAACCAAGGCAGTTATGTTATATTTTCTCCTGCAGAGGAAGATTTATCATGAGTGTTTCTGAGGTGTCAGTTCTTAATTGCAGAAGTACTTCTTTCATAGGAAGGTCAGGACTTTTGCATGACACATCCTCATATGGAATATGATGTCTGATATAATTTCAGAAATATTTGCATAAAGTTTTGTACATTGAAAGAAATATGTGTAATTCTCAAGAACACATTATTTGCTCTCATAAAAATGTCAAAACAATCCAAGATAGCGGTCTGCTTTGATATATGAAATTTTATCCATAAAATAACTCTATTTTCTAATAATTTGATTTAATACCATTTAATATCAGATTAGATCTCTGAATGCCATTATATTTTAACATTCAAAATTACTTGGATAATACTTTTTCTTCACAAACTTACTGAAATATTGTCAAAGCTTTTCTTCAGTAAAATTTTAATGTGGCAATTCTTTTATTAAAATGTTGTTGAATAGAGTCTTGTACATCCCATGCAGATGAAATGCACATGAAATACTGTGTAACTGTGGTGGTACCAGAGCTGTGCTGTGATATTTAAATACACTCTTCTAAGACAAATTTTTGATGCTGCTATCTTACATACTATACCAGATATGTTCAATAAATAGTCCCCGCAGTGGAATCATTTGCACTTAGGAATATGCTGCTCTACTCTGTTTAATCTCTCTAATTTCATAGAATTTGAGCTCCAGGAGGAGAGGGGATTAATAGTTTCTAAAATGAAAGTTATTCTTTTTTTCTAATATAACATTCTGACTCTATCACCATCCTCGTTGACCAACAAATTTTCAGGCCGTTCTGGTGTGCTTGAGATAATTTAGAAATGCAGGTGTCAAATAATTTGAAAAATAGTGCAGATATTTTTATTTTTCTAATCAGAAAAATCAGAAATGTTCAGGCAATGTGCATGCAGTATCCTGTAGAGTCAGTGCATTCAACACTTAAGTTCAGTCTACAAGGTTTGGTCATGTCCTCAGAACAAGCTTTAACAATGATGTTGAGCACTTTTTTTTCTATTGCCTGAGATCATTCTTTCCAAAATATCAGTTTTTAACTTGATAACAAAACAGAGCAACCCAGTATCCCCTAATGTTTTCGGGTGTGATTTTTGTTTGTTTGTTTGTTAGTTTTAATATAAAAAGAGAAAACATTTGGGGTAAGTGTTTATCACATTAGACTAGTAGCAATAGTTATTTCTTTTATATGCAATGCTCGGCACTGCCTGTGTACCTAAGCTTTGTGTCTGCACCTTCCAGTCATACCAAATTACAATTTGATGTTTTAAATTAGGGAAGCATATTTTTTAAATGTCTCTCTACACTAACAGAACTTAAGATTTCATCTATACTATTGCACCTGCAAAAATGTATGTGTGTACCTAATATCTTCCCTCTGAGACTCCCAACTGAATTCAGAGACTGAAAACTTTAAATGAAAATTTTAATCAAAAAGTTGCTATAAACATATCACATTTGTGAATTTCCTTTCAGGAAATCCCTTCAGAATCAGAACCAATATATATAAAGTTATTTGAAGTGAATGTATGTTAGATGGACAGATAGATAGATAAATAGATAGCATGGGTATATATTAGGTACTTATATTATTAGGTACTTATTATTAGGTACTAATACTATGTATTAGTTTCATGTGAGATTCATGAAGGACTAATGTTTTTTTAAAAATAGCTTTTGCATTGACTTGCTTGCTACAGGTGAGATGTGTCTATATATTGTCACACAGATGCTAATTTTACAACTGAGATATGAACTATTTATTTTTGTAAGATTCTGAAAACTGGGCTTTGAAATACAGCAAAGAGATGACACAGCCTTCAGTTGCATTACTTGGTTTCTATAGTTCGTTCATCTAGATTTCAAAGTGGGTCTTCCAGTTCTATTTGAAAACAGTTACACCAAATTTCATGTTTTTACTAATGCATGATAATTTGCTTTATCAGGGAAAACTGTAACATTTCTTAGAACTATCCAGAGAAATAAAAATAGTGCAGATAAAAGACAACACCATTAACTATTTTATTTAGTTACTTCTCAGTTCAGCCTTCCAGAATACAAAGTCAGTTTTGAAAAGCAATGTTGTAGAAGACTGCCTAATGACATACATGGAAGAAAATCTATAACTCTTTTGTTAATATAATTTTTATTGTTACTTCAGTTTTTGATTCTGCTTGAAAGAGGAAAACCTTTTCTGAGAAAGCAACTGCTCTGTAAAGAAAGAGGCCTCTGTATACTGTCTCAAGTTGCATTTATAAAACAATAATACAAAACAAACAAACAAAAAAAAACCTACTTGCTTTAGAAACCTTATCTGTTATATAGAGCTATAACCATTCTGAAACAGAGCAAAACTAGCTAGGTTCAGTCTGTGTAAAATTCATCAAAAAGAACTGTGATTCAGCCAAGAGACTAATTATAGCTTTAGAAAATTAAAACAGATGTACTGGTCACATCTACATGCTCATTCCACCTCAGCACAGTGGCTGTTGAGAATGCTCTGATGACATTTGAGAGACCCAAAAGATTTGAGTCTCTAAGCTTTCCTCATTGTGTAAAAGATCCCTGTCAATGACTTATTCATGAGCATTTCTTCTAACTTGTTATGCTATGCTTTTTCACTTTTCCTCCACATGAGTTCATTATTTTCTCTGATAATTAAACTAATATATCCAAATGTAGACATAAAGTTGTACACATTACAGGACTGTAGCATTTCTCAAGTTACTACAATGGCTTATGTGAAATCCAAAGTAGCTGGTGGCTGTCAAAATGAGGTTGTATTTAGAATAGAATGAACAGTAGTTCAGTTGTAAGGGATCCTACAAAGATTGTCAAGTCCAACTGTCTGATCACTACATGGCTAACAAAAATTCAAAGCATTTCAGTGAAAGCATTGGTCAAATGCATCTTGAACACTGACAGGCATAATGCATTGTAGAATCATAGAATCATTAAGGTTAAAAAAGACCTCCAGGATCATCTGGTCCAACCATCCCCCTATCACCAATGTCACCCACTAAAGCGTATCCCTGAGCACCACATCCAAACTTTCCTTAAACACCCCCAGGGATGGTGACTCCTCCCTGGGCAACCTGTTCCAATGCCTGACTACTCTTTCTGAGAAGAAATGTCTCCTAATTTCTGATCTGAACCTCTCCTGGTACATCTTGAGGCCATTACCTCTAGTCCTATCACTAGTTATGTGTGAGAAGACGCCGACCCCCAGCTCCCCACAACTTCCTTTCAGGTAGTTGTAGAGAGCAACAAAGTTTCCCCTGAGCCTCCTCTTCTCCAGACTAAACAACCCCAGTTCTCTCAGCCAGGCCACCTCTGTATCTCTGGTGGCCTTGTGTTCCAGGCCACCAGTCTATCAACCACTTCTCTAGGAAGCCTTTTCCAGTATTTGAACATCCTCACAGTTAATAATTTTTTCCTGATGTCCAATCTGACCCTTCCCTGGTGCAGATTTGTGCTATTCCTGAGTGTCCTGTCTTTGGTTCCCAGGGAGAAGAGACCAGCATCTCCCTCTCCATTTCCCTTCCTCAGGAAGTTATAGAGAGCAATGAGGTCACCTTGGAGTCTTCTATTCACCAGACTAGACAACCTAAGTGTCCTCAGTCTCTCCTCATAGGATATGCCTTCCACCCCTTTTACCAGCTTTGTTGTCCTCCTATGGACTCTTTCACGTATCTCAACATTTTATTTATTTATTTATTTATTTATTTATTTCAGTAGGGGAGCTCAGAACTGCAGACAACAATCCAGGTGAGGTTGCAACAGTATAACAGGAGAATCACCTCTTTTCACTGTCTGTTTATGCTATGCTTAATGCATCCCAAAATGTGATTTGCCTTCTTGGCTGCCATGAGAGGAGAAGTATTTGGTTTGCGTGGGTATTACAAGGTATTATGAAGGTATTTAGTTTATGTGGCAAGGTTTTGGTAATGGAGGGACTGCAGGGATTGTGTCTGTAAGAAGAGACCTGGGGTTGCCCCCACATTAGACAGATCTGGTTTCAGCCAACTCCAAAACGGACCTACTACTGTCCAAAGCTGAGTCTATCAGCCAAGCTGGTGGTATATCTATGGTAACATATTTAAGAAAGGATAAAAAACCACTGTGCAGCAGCTATGAGAATGAAGAGTGGAAAAAAAAAAAAAAAAAAGAAAAAAAAAGTGAGATACACAGCTCTGTAGATAGCAATGTCAGAAAAGAAGGAAGGAGAAGAAGTGCTCCAGGTGCCAGAACAGAGACCACGTTGAAGAAGGCTGCTCCTACAAACCACAGCACACCTCACAATCCATCAAGCGGATGTGCCCTGGAGGAAACTGCAGATCATGGATAGCCCACCGTGGAGTCAGGAACTGCAGCCCGTGGAGGACCCATGCTGGAGCACTCTGTTCTTGATTGATTGTATCTCATGGAAAGTGCCCATGCTGAAGCAGTTCTTGAAGAACTACAGCCTGTGGGAAGAACCCATATTGGGGTAGTTCATGAAGGACTGCAGCTCACGGGCAAGATCCCACACTGGAGCAGGGGAAGAGTATGTGGAAGAAGGAGCAGCAGAGGAGCTGTTCTGGCTCCCCCTTTCCCCATCCTGCATATTACTCGGCAGGAAAAAAGTGGAAGACTCAGGAGTGAAGGAAGGAGGAGGAGTGGGGGGAAGGTGTTTTTAGTTTTGTTTTTATGTCTTACTGCCTTACTCTGTTATCAACCAACGATAAATTAAATTAATCTTCCCCAAGTTGAGTTCATTTTGCCAATGATGATAACTGGCTAGCAACACATTCTTCTTATCTTGACCCATGAGCTTTTTTATCTTATTTCCCCCCCCCCCCCCCCCCCCCCCCCGTCTTGCTGAGGAGGGGGAGTGAGAGAGCAGTTCAGTGGGCACAAGAAAGCCAGAAAAGGTCAATCCACGCCTGTCCTCTAGGATGCAGGAAGATTTATGCCCATTCATGGAGTTCACATCCCTGATGTGAATTAGATATACCTCAATTCAGATCTGTGCTGCTATGGGTTTCAGCTCCAACACTTACGACAAAATTTCTTATCTCTTTTGCTTTGGCAGGTCTGCGAAGACTTATGTTCTTACCTCATTAGAAATTGTTCTGAATAGCAATCTTTGTCTCCTTTGAAAGCATCAGGAAATGTATAGCCAGTCCAAATCCAGTCATTGTGCATCAGTCCAGCATTACATTGTTCTCTTCCAGAATCTAAAGCTTTTATAAAAAAAAGGTTTTAGCTGTTATGGCAATAGAGATAGCCTCACAAACCATGGCAATAGATGCAATGGTAACTCTCTGCTACTTTAAACATTGCATTTTGAGGTATGACCTATCCTATTCATCTTAGTGGATGCTAAATTGGATATCTCTGAAAACACTCATTACATGCCACTTCTTTCAGTCTTCATTAAAGCAGGTAGGAAAGGAGATGAAACATTTGTGTTAGTTTAACACAGCTAGGTAGCTAAGCTCCACCATGCCCCTTTCTCACTCGCTGTCCTCAAGAGAACAGGTGGAGAAAATAAGATGAAAAAAGCTCATGGGTTGCAGTAAGGACAGGGAGATTGCTCACCAATTATCATCATGGTCAAAACAGACTTAGCATAAGGGAGATTACTGTAATTTACTATCTATTGATAACTGACCAGAGAAGTGAGAGCCAGAAGAAAACTAAAAACACCTTCCCCAAATCCGTTCTGTCCTACCTCTTCCCCCTGTGTGGTTCAGGGAAACGGGGAATGGGGGCTGTGGTCAATCCCTAAAGCTTCATCTCCACTGCTCCTTCACTGTTACTCTCTGCCCCTGCTCCATGCGGGGCCTCTCCCATGGGATGCTGTCCTTCCCAAACTGAGCCTGTGGGGGCTTCCCACAGGCAGCAGCTTTTCAAGAACTGTTCCCACATGGCTCTGTACCAAGGGGTCCATCCATCAGGAGCAAACTGCTCCAGCACGCTTCCCTCGTGGGCAGCAGCTTCCTCCAGGCCCCCTCCTCCTGGGGGGGCTCTCCATGGGCCGCAGCCTCCTCCAGACCACATCCACCTGCTCCACCAGGGGCTCCTCCGCGGGCTGCAGTGTGGAGATCTGCTCCATGTGAGACCCATGGGCTGCAGGGGGACAGCCTGCTCCACCAGGGGCCTCTCCACAGGCCGCAGGGAACTTGTGCTCCAGCATTCTCCTTCTTCACTGATCTTGTTGTCTAAAAAATTGTTCATCTACATTTTCTCATTTCTCTCTCCCAGCTGCTTCTGCAGATTTTCCCTTCCTTAAATATGCTCTCACAGAGGCCCAACCAGCATCTCTCACTAGGTTGGCTCTTGCCAGCAGCAGATGCCTTTGGAGCTGGCTGGAGCTGGCTTTGATCTGACATCCAGCAGCTGCTGGATTCTTCTCACAGAGGCCACCCTTTCAGCCCTCCCCAGCTATCAAGACCTTGCCGCATAAAGCCAATACAACATTACCTGTTGAACATTTCTACAACACACAGTGAATCATTTGGGCTGGATAAGAGCATCTAAGAGCACCAGTGTTTGTCTTTCCTTGAAACCAGAGTCAAGTAAAGGTCTGAGGTCCTCAAAGAAATAAACAGGAGAAGCCACTGAAGAAAATCCAGTATATTTGATGCCAAAGTAGTAGAGAGCCAAGTGCAGGGGCCTGAGTAGTATAAGTTATTGTGCCTGGAATAGTTATAGGCTTTACTTCTACCAGCTTCATATTTCCTATGAAGGAAGAGGAATTGAAAATTAATTTTCTGACCCAATTTGAACCTTTGTCATATATTTCTGTTTAGTCATTCCTTTTTTTTTTTTCTTATGTAGTGTTGTTAAAGGTGAGAGAGATGTTTTTATAAAGTAACTTGATCCGTTTTGAAGGATCTTTACTTGTGTTTGCGCCATTTCTCTGAGAAACGACATACACCTCTGGTCACATCCCTTGATTCAAGCAGAACTCTGAGTGGTAGACCCAGGCAATCTTTAACAGTAAAGGGGCTCATATATCTTTATCTGTGCTTGTCCCAAACACTGAGCATTCAATATATTCTATTGCATATGGCTACATAGAAAAATTGTGACACCTGAAGACACAGACAAAAAGAGGTGATATGGAAAAAGTTATTCCAATCACTTCACACTTTTCCTTCCAGGGAACTGCTGAAATACTCAGTACAAGAAAACAACTGTAAAATTTTAGACATTTACATTAGGGACCTTAAGGCAGACTTAGCATTTCCAATTCTACTATCGAGGCCTTGATGAGGGATTTCACAACTGAAGTTTTTCGAATGCATTAGACTGAACAACACTAAATGCGATGACTTTAAATTAAAGACAAATTACAGGAATGTGATGTACTTTTGCCACATGCAAGGACAAAATGTGTTTTGAAATCAAATGAATTCTACATTACTAACCATTGCTTCAAATAGCAATTTTTATATATGCATTATGTTTATTATGTAATGTGTGTGTGTTACATATAGTATGCATTACATACTTGAAAGGGAACTTAATGTATAGATAGGCCAAACTGAAGGTCTCAGGTCTACAACGATTTAATCTGTGTTTTACATGAGGTGCAGGAACATTCCCACTGAGCTTCACTGTTTATGTATTTAAACCTTTGTAGACCTCGAGCCATAACACAGGCGTGAAAAGTACCAAAAGAAATAAGTATTTATTTTCATGACTTTGTGCTTGTGATGCTCTTGAATCAGTATTATTATTACTTTATTATGCGCTGTCAGTGTGATGACAAAAACAATTTTGGTGCAGCTCTGTAGAGACTCTTGTGCCAGACATCTCTCTCAGATATCAGCTCTATTCTATCTCAAGGGAGAAACTGATTCTGGAGATAGTGGTTTTTTTTTTTTTTTTTTTTTTTTTTTTGCAAGGACTTCAAAGCAGCTGGCATCTCTGTAACTGTCTCTTTTCAAGACAAAGCAAAGTTTGTTGATTTCTTTTAGAGTTATTCTTAAATGTAATGTGATAATGGCAGATACATATAAACTATTACATCCTTTTATTTGGGTAGGATCATAGAATCACAGAATCATTCAGTTGGAAAAGATATCTAAGATAATCTCGTCCAACATTTAACCTAGTAGTTTCCACCAAAGACTAAACAAAATGGCTATTTCTGTCTTCAAGAAGAGAAAGGGAGGCATGATTGAGCCATTCATCCAGACTTGAGGTAATTAGTTTTCAAAGAGAAGACAGAGACCCAGGTCATGTGTAGTGACATACCAGCACTAAGTAAAGTACTGGGCCTGACTGTAACCCCTTTCCAGTGTCCCAGTGGCACAGGGGCCATGACAAACCTTCACTTTACCAAAATCACCACGTTCAGCTTCCTCATGGCTACTGGCAAAGAGATTATCTCCAAAAACATTCCAAGTATGATGAAAATGAGCAGGGTTGTTCATG
The DNA here is from genome assembly GCF_009819795.1 of Aythya fuligula. NCBI lineage: Eukaryota > Metazoa > Chordata > Aves > Anseriformes > Anatidae > Aythya > Aythya fuligula. Next base: position 99,790,751 of record NC_045560.1, on the reverse strand, counting down.
GGAGAGCACTACAGACAGTGACAAAGGCAGTGACAACATGCACTATGTATGCATACAATATATATATATATTATTTTTTTTTTTCTCTCAGTAGCTTTTCTTTTTCCTGCTTTACAAGAACTTGATGACATTTTATAGTTTACAATGTGTAGGATTTCATGAATATGGAATTTAAGGCTACCTCAACATTGTGCATTCAGATGAGGTCTAAGGCCATTCTTGAGACTGCTTACCATCTATACTGTTCAGTTGCTATTATTTAGGGATTTGCCTGCTCCCTAGTATTTAGGCCTAGAAACACTCTAGTCAGAGTAACGCCAGCTGGCTGTGCCAGGAAGTAGAGGACAGTGCTGCCAAACTTGTGAGTAGATAGGAGGCAGAAATTTCACCTTTTAACTTGAAACTTAAGGGAAAAAAAAATCCATAAACTATTTAGTCCAAAAAAAACAACATGTAAATAGTTGATTCCTGGGATCCAAAACTGTATAAAAGCAGACTGTAAGATCAGAATAACTGAAAATAATATATCTCTATTATTTTTTTTTAAAGAAATACTTCTTGATTTGTCAAAAATTATGAACTCATTGAAAATAGTCACAATTCAGTTGATGGCTGTCTGCTTACACAATATGATTGTTCTTTTCTTCTCCTTACTGTCTTTTAGTTATAACTTAAGTTATAAGCAGTAAATGCTAAAAATGAAACATAGGTTACTTCCTAGCAACAACTGGGCTGAAGAATGACTCCCTATGACTTCCCCACTGTTTTTGTTTAGTTGGTCTTGGTTTTGTTTTGTTTTTCAAATATGGGCTAGAAATTTTAAGAAAATGCACCTAAGCCTGTACTGATTTTCAAATCCAGAAGTGCTTTGTCTCCTTTTTCTCCATTATACACATTTTCCACCTGAAGCATAATTGCTTCCAGTCATAGCCACTCTCTTACTGTTCATTCTGACAGTTTGTATCATCCTCTGTTCATAAGATTTTCCTCAGCTATAATCAGGAAAGCGTTACCTCACACTTAACTTTATTCGCTAGTATCCCATGGTTTCTCCCAGAAAAAAAAAAAAAAAAAAAAAAAAGGAAAAAAAAAAAAAGGTAAGTTATGTTGCTATGTTAACATTTTATAAAACTAAGCAGAAAAATGCACAATTGAATTCCAATTCATTGAATTAATTTCATTCTGAATTCATCTTGAATCTGTAGTTCGTTCTGAAACCTCTTGACCCATGATGGCACCTACACCTTTTAATCAATATTTTCTTAGTAAACAAAATAAAATGTAAAATGGATAGCCACAGTGCCAGTACGAAAGAAGGAAGAAAGCATGGCTGTATGAAGAAGAACAGTAGATTCATGTGAAAATTCATGAAAAATTGTAGAAAAATACATTCTAAGTTTAAACACAGCTAATCAGTTAATTTCATGCTGAACGTTAATCAAATAAGCAAATCTCATTTGAATGGAAATAAACTAAAAAACTAACTGAGTAGAGCTGGGCTGCTCAGGCTTGTCTTCACTCACTTGCATGCTTTGAAATCAGGGGTCTTTGTGCTACAATTTACATCCACCTGTCCATCCATCATATAGTTGGCACACCTACAACCCTTAACTATGAAGAAAGAATTTGAATCTTCATATTCCGCAGCTGATCCTCTATGGAATCTCCCTTCCTATATGTACAGACATGGACACACACAGACTACTCTTGAGTAAAAGCAACACTTCACACACTCTTTTTTTTTCACTGTAACCTCTGTAACTCTGAAAAAAAAAATAACAATAATAATAAAAAGTATCACTTGGGTTTAGCTTTAATGTTTACAGAAGCAGAAATATTTTGAGCACAGTTTGCATATCACTGCTATAGTTTTTGAAGAATAGCTGGTGTTGCACTAAGTTTCAACTTTTATACATTCGTAAAAAGGCTATCTATTCGTAAAAAGGCTATCTATTACAATCGGAAATAAAAATACTTTAAGAACCACTGGGAGGTTTCTTGATTATTTTTTTTTTTCATTGATTCATCTGTTTTACTCTTAAATTTTTACTCTTTCTTATACTGCTTGTAACATGATATATATCTAAACATAGTGGAGAGTTGTTATATCTGTCTTATGAAGCAGCTTGCAGCACAGGATAAAACTCATCTTCGTGGCTTTCTGATCCTGGTCACAGCTATTGGTCCACACAGCTAAGAGATAATAATTCCTCTTTTGGGAACTCCATGCTCTCATGCAGGAAAATAAAATAATAATAAAAAAAATCATTAGGCAGATACTTATGAATTAAAACAACATTATGGGATTAGTAGAAGGCCTTTGCTACTCAAATGAATTTCTACAAGCAGGAATAATTCTGAAGATGAAGTGGGTTAAAGATAAAACTCTTTCTTAAAATTAGGTACTTTGGATGAATAATTCCATTGCAGAGAACAGCATTGTTTATTTCATTGTTCAATCTTGTGTGTGCGCGCATGTCATAGACAACAAGTAGCTAGAATATTTGGGCTTCTCAACAACTGAAATTGAATAAAGCAAAAGAAAAATGATCAATTAGAGTAAATATTTGTTGCAATTTAAGACCAAATTGACAGAAAGGAAACTAGATAGACTCAGATAACCAAACTCTTTGCTTACAGAAATATGCAGAGTTTTACAGTATTCAGTACTACAGCTTGTCTCCATATTTGGTTTTGATTAGTCTATGCTCCTTAAATAGATGAGGTTATAAATGATCCCCAAGCTTTTCGCAGACCAGTAAAATCTGCAGCTTGCAAGTGGCCTTTATTTCCTAGAGATTCAAATTTAACAACACTCTACAGTTTCAGGATTGAGCCTTACAATTGTCTTCTTCAGCGTACAGAATGACTGTCAAGAGATTTATATTGCATGTCTTGCACATTAACTTTCAATATTAATGATTCTTGTTACTTTTATAAGGGGGAACAGAATGGTAAATAAACGGTAAATAAAGTAAGGAAATTTTTTCCCCGAAGTTCTAGGTAAAGTGCATTTTCTTTATTATTTTCCTTTTGTAGAAGACACATTCTAGCCTCAGTCTGTGATGGCATTGGTATCAAGAAGTTTTTCCCTATGAACATAGAGCAGTTGGTGACTAAATTTACTGAATTAAATGTTTGTGAAAGGAACCAGATGACAGCCTCAAGACTGAAAGGATTCTTCTCAATACAGTACTAACAAAATTCAAGAACTAGCAGCATTTAACTCAAACACTTCACAGTGATGTCATTAGTCTCTCTTGAAGACTACTAGGCCACAACTCTAGGGGGTCAAAATAGTTTAGTAAGATCTGAATTTGAACACACTGCCCTAGATAAATGAGGAACAAGGCAATGGAAATGTTAAACAATAGAAATGGAAAGAAATCAAGATACTTAGATGTGCCCTATTTTATCCTTGTCTACTGAAAAAATGGTATAATTGTCCTAAAGTGGATTAAGCTATGTTGTTTTTCATTAACTGAGGAACGGGTCAACAAACAAATAAATACATTTACATAGACAATTTTTTCTTTCATTTTTGAGGAGCAAATGCAGCACCAATCAAATGCAAAATGGTGGATTAGCTACATATTCTTGTATTGATCAACTTTTTCTGCCTGAAGTCAGTAGCAGCAATAAACATCTCCAAATATTCTACAAGACCATAAAGGTATTTTTGTTTGTATTGCATTTAGTTAAAAAAAAAAAAAAAAAAAAAAAAAAAAAAAAAAAGGATTATGTGTGGAAGCTTCTCAAAACACAGGGCAAACCCATATCTATGAATGATATGAGTATTAAAATATTTGCAAAGCATTTTTAAGTTTGTAACTGGAATAGCCATTAGAGTTTCAAATTTTGTTTTCACCTAGTTGAATTTAAGTTCTTCTGATCTCCTAGTGAATATCTATTAATTTAAACAATTTGTAGTTATTTTGATCTAAAATAATATTAAATTTCTTTCCTTCCTAAACATACAATTAATGTTTTAATACCACATTACCTATAACTCCTGATTACCTTAAAATAAGCCTTTGATAGGAATTTAATATGACTTTTCTTTGTGTTTGTGACATTAGGTGTTCTGCCAACTTTAATGTCTTTGCTATAACAATCCATGGAAGTAACTTACTGTTCCATTCTACTGTCTGGATAATTGATACCTTACTTTTATCTGAGGCCTCGTAAATAGCAAGCTCATCTTGGACTTGCTCAAGTAGTGTCTCAACTAGTATGTCAAAGATCAGTTTGGATCCTCTCTTTTTTATTATTTATAATTTTTTTGTTTTCCTTTTTTGTTTGTTGCTTTTTTTGTTGTTGTTGTTTTGGTTTTGACCTGGACAGTATATGTAATAAAGTCAAAAATTACAATTCCCACTTAGGCAACACACTTGGAATCTGAATTTGTGGATGGAGAGCTTCTCCATGACAATTTTGAGATTTTTCAAATTCTCTAATGAAAGGATTTACAAAAGACACTCAGACTGAGATGATCGTTATTTTTTATTGTGGCTTTGTTATGTTTCCCCCCCCTCCCCCCCCATCAGATTTTCTTTTATTTCTTTTATAATTCAGTGATGACAGTCTGTAATTGTAATTACTGTGTTCATTTTTTTTTATTTTTATGTTTAAGTTTGGATATTAGTGTAGCACAGCAAAGATGTAAAATACTACAAATCTCAACAGGCATTAAGAGGCATAATTATGAGAATTGGCCTACAAATTTATTTAGAATTCAGTAACTTAAAACACCTCTTCCTTTGTAAGACTGAATCCTTTAAATCTAACTAAGGTGTAGGTTGTGTGTTAGGAAAGTTGCTTTTGAAGGAGCAATTTTCATTAAATTCCAGATCAATTCAGGGACAGCAACTCTAGTTTAACAAATATGCTTGACTTTTCTAAGGATAATTGAGCAAAGTGATGGAGGGATGTAGCTGACATTATTTTGTTTAGACTTCTAACATATTTTATTTTGCATGACAGGTAAAAGTCATCTTGAAAATAAAGTCTCTTGAGGCTATAAGAATAACAAAGTAAACTGGAACATGGCTAGAAGAAAGAAGGAAATATCTATGATTTATGTAGTAAACATAGGCTAAAAGGCAGTCATTTTTGCAGTCCCTTAGACAAGGCACAAATTTTCACATTTGTTATTTTTTATGTAGATCCTTAATCTCTTTTCTAACAGTAAACTATTTTGTAAAGTATTGTAAACTATTTTTGTAAACTAGTTTGTAAAGTATACTAATTAGTTTTTAATCCCTACAGAATGTAATTATACATTAGCAACCTAATTCTCACTCTTGGTGAAGCTCAGTAATCAAAGTCAACATAAATTAATTAGGTAACAAGTGTCAATTTATTTGATCTCATTTAAAATATTTATTTTAATGAAACATTATGATACTTAGGCAGAAAAAAAAAATCTTTAGCTATTCGTGTTAAAAAAGATACAAAAAGTGTTAATAATTGATTTAATAGTTGTATAATAATGTATGTTATTTGCTTGCCTGCTGCTGTTGGTGGTTAAATTCAAAGTGCTGACTTATGTTGAATTATCAAGGCTTTTTTTTTGTCTTTACATTAGATTGGATCTAGAAACCAAACTTTTACAACTCTAGACAAAAGTGAAACTTGGTAAATGAAAGAGAAGCCTGAGCAGAAATGTACAGAAATCATTTCTCTTTAATAGAATCATATTTCTGCATAACTGTTACACTTATTTGAACTGTATGCATGCTATGGTTGAGCATATTCCTAATTTTGCTGTTTTGTCAAATTGGTTCTAAGCCACCTTCTTTTGAAGGAAGACTGTGACTGACTCTTTAAGGAACTCTGGAAACCATTTAAGCCCAAAGCCTGAAATGTACAGGAACAGTGTGGGAACAAAGAGTCAAAGAATGAAACAGAAGTTAAACTGGTGGTTCTTTGCCTTAACAATGCGTGTACAGCTAGAATCCTAGAATGGTTTGGGTTAGAAGAGACCTTAAAGATTATCTAATTCCAACCCCCCTGCTATGGGCAGGGTCAACTTCCCATAGACCAAATCAAAGCCCCATCCACCTGGCCTTAAACACTTCCAGGGGTGGGGCGTCTACAGCTTCTCTGGGCAACCTGTTCCTCAGAGCACAGTAAAGAATTTCTTCCTCATATCTAATTTAAATCTACCCTCATTTAATTTAAAGCCATTACTCCTTGTCCTATCACTGCACTCCCTGACAAAGAGTTCCTCCCCAGCTTTCCTGTAGGTCCCCCCTAGGTATTGGAAGGTTGTTATAAGGTTTCCCTTGAGCCTTCCTTCCTCCAGGCTGAACCAGTGCAACTCCCTCAGCCTGTTTTTATAGGAGAGGTGCTCCAGTCCAGTAACCATCCTTGCAGCCCTCCTCTGGACTTGTTCTAACATTTCCATGTCCTTGTGCTGGGAGCCCCAGAGCTGAACGCAGTACTCCAGGTAGGGTCTCAGAAGGGCAGAGTAGAGAGAGGGGAAGAATCACCTTCCTCAGCCTGCTGGCCATGCTTCTTTTGATGCAACCCAGGTGGGCTTTCCAGGCAGCAAGAACACATTGCCTGCTCATGTAGAGCTTCTCATCAACCAGTCAAAGATTTATGCTAAATGGAGTCAAAGATTTATGGCAGTTGCTTTCTTACTCCTACATGATATAATAAGCATGGAATCTCAAATAACTTTTGCAGCTATGATTAGGAAATACTGATGAGTATTTGGGCAACAAGCTTGTTATTAAATGACTGTGAAAGTTCTATTTGTAGTTTTTACTGACAACCAAGTTTTTGGGATGTGTAGTACAAAAACTTTCTGAGAAAACATCATAAAGCACTTTACCTCAATATTATTATATATTTTTTTGCTTTTTCATTATTAAGTCTGGATGACTTGGCACAATATACTTCTACAAAAGGAAATTCAGATTTTGGATCTATTAACAGTGCATAAAATATTTATTAACTTACGGTATATCATGAGTAAATTGGCAATTGGCAGGCATCAGTGAGTCATAGATTAACATAACACCACTGTTGTATTCAATGCTTTCTAAGCAATCTATTTCAGACCAGATTTTTTTAACAGACACTTCTTTTATTCTTCACTAAAGGCATAAAAGGCATTTAAGTTGGTCTGTTCATTTGCTATTGCTTTGTCTGTAGGCATAACTCTATGTTTTGTATTGACTGGAAGAAAAGATTTAGTATGTCATCAATCATTTCTGAGATTGCCATCACATCTAGCTATTTAGCATAGGAAGGGATATTCACTATGTAAAAATCAGCAATAGAACCTGCTGTTAGTTTCTGGAACAATTTTGTGATCTTGTTACAATAGGGAGTGAGGGAAGAAGTGGCAATAATAGCACGATGTGACTGTAGATTAACAAGGGCCTGTTTCTTCAGCATGATCTCAGCAAGGTTATCATTCTTGTTGAAGAGTGGCTTTCTTCCCAAATGGCTTGTGCCAGGCAAACTTTCTCAGATAAACAATTATCAACATGCTGAGAGAGCAAGAGAGAGAATTTTCCAGTTCACTCATTGTTTTAACTACGCATTCCTTCTCCATATCATGCAACTGTAAGATCAACAGCATGCTACTTTCTCTAGCTGCTGCTGATATTCCTCCATAGAGTAATTCAAAAAAACTGATAGCTTAGAAACTTTAAGGTACTTCAGAAAGCAGTAAAAATCTCAGAGGTTGTCTGACGTTTTGGGATCACTGACACTTTTACCCCCTGCAATTTTATCTTGTCATACTAGGTCAAGAGCTTGAAAGAAAATATAGGTATTTTCCTTTTAAAATGTACTCTAATGGTGGGGGGGAAAAAAAAAAAAAAAAAAAAAAAAGGGTTCAGCAGAATTGGATTTACCCCAAGATTGTAGTGAAAATTTCACTGTGAATTTTAAAATAGGCCCTATCCCTACTGAGTGTCCCAAGTTAAGCAAAGTAAAAAGAACAGATAAGGATATCACAAAAATTTTATTTTGGCTTAAAGTTTTTGGATATTGAGTTTAAAATGTTCAGTAATGTTTTCATTTGCTTAAAATACATATCTACATACTTTTTTTTTTTTTTTTTTTTTTTCCAATGAGAACATCAAAAATTCTTATTTCTTATAGACATGTTCTGAGTGAGATGTGGATCTCTTGATTTAATTTAGAAAGGAATGTTAAATATCCCCAAAATTGTTCACACAGACTTTTCTCAACCAAAAATAAAGTTTTAATTAAATCATATTTTTGACAGGAATAGTCAAAGTTAAAGACTAGTTATAGTCAAATATAAGTCTTTAACAGGAAATATTAAATTTATTTTCATTCAAATTAACTTTTAAAACCACACACAACAGCTTTCATTTAATATAATTTTTGCTTTATCTTATAAAAAAAAAAAAAAAACAAAACACAAAGAAACAAAACCTCCCTACACAAATTAATGTGGTATGGCATACTGAAAGGCTTATTAAAACTGACAAAAAATAAATATTACAAACATACTATTTTTTCTAATAGATTCTTTTAACTATCTGAATAATCATTAACTAACCTTGTTGTGTTTTTTGTTTGTTTGTTTGCCTTTTGTAAATTTTGTTTTTATTTCTTTGGCAGTATTGAGTCCATCTCACAAAAAAAAAAAAAAAAAAAAAAAAAAAAGAGTTCTTGAGGAGGAGAGTGCTTTTGATGGGTCGGAAATATGAAATCAGTCAGTTTTGTTCAAACCAATACATTTGTAACTTATTACAACGTGAAGTTATCAAAAGATTACTCACAGCAAAACACAAATCTGAAACTTCTTATGAGTTTTATGAATTAATAAAATTCACAATGATTCAGTTTGATATAAATAGATCAGAAATTTAAATAAAAAGGAAATAAGGACAAACAATATTTCTTTAAAAATAAATAAAAATCATTGATCTTTCATTAGGACTGATAAACCTATGCCATGTCTATATCTGTGTTAGCTGATGTATATTGTGTTATTCCTATTTGTCCTAATTGGTCCTATGTCATGGAAACATACCTGACTTCTCTACTCACCTACAGTTTATTCCCTCCAAATTAAAATTCTTACTGTTGTAAATAAGTATAGAAATGGTAACGGATCCAGCTCATTAAGTAGTTTTTGTGCATATGTTAATTTAGAATAGTATTTCACTTTTCAAAACAGTAATAAACAGTTATTAAAGACTGCTGATTAAATACTAATTTTCTTATCAGTGATATTTAAAAGATTAAAAAATAAATAAAAATAAAACAAACAACAGATCTTCAATAAAAGGGAAAAATAGCCCAGCCAATATCAGTGTATAATTCATGAGGGATACCGAAATTGTACAGGGTACTTTCATACAAGGTGTAAACCCTGAGAGCTCGTCAGAATAGAAGACAGCTTGGGGTGATTAACCATGCAGTGATGGCTACTCCTAGCTTATAGTGTATGCATAGCACGTATTGTGATTAACCATATCATACATGTTTTCTTCATCAGAGACAAGCAGAACTAAATATAGAAGTACTTATTAACATGCAATGCTCATTAAGAAATCAAATGATATTGATAACATTTGTGTAATTTTGTAACACTTCCATTCATGCACCAGTAATACATGGTTTCTGCCACCAATCACAACACATGAAGATCTTGATATTTGTGGAATAAGCTGAGGGATCTTTCCGAGTCATATAAATCTTTTGATCATTATCAGAGTGCAACAACTGAACAAAAAAATGTCATGCTAAAGGGTAAATGCCGAGAAGCAGCAAATCTGAGCTCCCACCTTAGGTAAAGCTACAGGTATAGGTTAATATGCTGGAAAAGTATTAAGGAATTAATTTAATGAAAGATAAAAAGGTAATTTTTATGTTGAATCTTAGTTATTTTGAAAGTCTTCTTTCTCCTCTGCTAAGAATGTTGTTAATAAAGCAAAATACAATAGTATTTCTGATCATGGACAACTCATTCTTTATATTTTACTGCAATGTTTTTTCCTGTCTTTCACAGCATATGGCTGGCTAGTTTTAAGACATAATATTTGCTGTTATAGAGACTATACAGACACAGCACAGCTCCAGGGTATGAAATGGTTCGTAAATGTTTGAAAAGGGATTCCTGCCTCATTGGTTTTCATAATGTATCACTGCCCCGCAAGCAAAAGGTTATCTTCTTCTGACACCCCCAGTGACTGCTAAGAGGAAGGATACCAGTCTGACAAATGAGCAGTTTTAGTTTGGCAAATTTTTGTTTCTAGTTCTATTTAGATTAAAACTGGGGGAAGAAGGGGGGAAGGGGAAAAAGGGGAAGGTTGTTGGTGTTTTCAGTTCTAGTGTTTTTGTTCTTTTTTTTTTTTTTTTTTTCATCTCAAAGTATGCCCATCCTGCAGGAGTACTATGGATTGACATTTCTAAAATAAACCCCTTGGAGATCCACAAAGCAGGCAGCTGGAAAGCTGACACATAAAGGAAAGAATAAAGGCACTTTTATATTTTTTTGCTGAAGCAAATGATGGCACTTAAAAGCCCTCAGTCCATTTTTAAGTCAATCTCTATTTTTTTGTGTTTTGCTTTTGTTTGTTTGTTTTTGTCTTTCTTTTTCCCTCTACCCTACTATTATTACAAAAAATGTGTCAGATTATGGTAATGCAAAAAGATTAGTAGGGGGAGAAGCTCATCTTTCCATTGACAGAAATGCATGTACTTAGGCATCATACAGAGTTGTGTTCAGTTCTTTATACTCATCTGATCTGATTTATTGGCCATTCACCTACAACAGAAAACTCAAAAGCTTAAATTACCCTTCTAAAACTGACATATTGGCAAAGGGATTCAGAATGGGAATCACAGTGCCTGAAATTCCTTAAATTCATGTCAGTATACACATCCATATCCAAATACACAGATCAGATTTAAAAGGTTTTCACTGGTTGGAAATATGAATATACATGTATATATATACACTTATAAATATATGTATATAAGTAACAATAAATACCACCACAAAATAAATAATTAAACAAACAGACCAAAGAAAAAAACTAAGGGCCAGGACAGACCAGGATTTTCTGTGTAAGGAAGCAGGGAAAATAATCCCTGGGAAGAAAACAGAAACAAAATTTTCAGGGAGGGTTTTTAGCTTGGTAAGACAGAAAAACAAAAAGAAAACAAAACAAAAAAATGGTTTGAAGCAGTTAACAGTGACACAAAAAGTGAGACAGGAAGAAAACAGTTCATGTTATATTGCTCTAGGATAAGTTATAGAAAAATAAATTAAGGAAAATGTACAGAAATATATAAATTAAGACTTATAAACCATAAATGATTTAGGTTTTGAGACATGAGAAAATAAGAAGTATACAAAAACAGTTTAGCCAGCAGCAGGGAAAGATTTTAAAAAATAGCAAATCACTGAACTTTCATAAAAGTTAATCAGGTAATGGTAACAGTAGTAGATCTCCATATTGGATAAGTTAATTTGCAGCCATACTGTTTCCAGAAACTGAGTCAGCTTTTGGTACATGAACTACTCTGCCCACATACTCTTTTTTTAAAACATTCCTGGAAGGAATAGTATGTGATTAGGTTCCTTCCTTCCTTCCTTCCTTCCTTCCTTCCTTCCTTCCTTCCTTCCTTCCTTCCTTCCTTCCTTCCTTCCTTCCTTCCTTCCTTCCTTCCTTCCTTCCTCCCTCCCTCCCTCCCTCCCTCCCTCCCTTTATAACAAATGTGATTCTTCTTTGGGAAACTGAATTATTATTTTGCTACCCAGTGATGGAGCACTTCCAGCTTTTATAAAGAGAGATTGTCATATGTCTTATCAATATTACACTGTAAACCAGAATTAGATAGGTAGGAATACTCATATTTAACTTAAATCATCTGAATAGTTAAATGCAATGCTAAGTTAGCTAAGAACTGCTAGTAACAGAATGGATACAATTTTCAAATGCAGATATGAAGTGTGGACATCAATCTAACAAGGTCTGATCTAGGTACACCACTGCTGAATCATCTACCACCTTTTCCTTGTCTGAAATGACAAGAGTTTAACTTTGCCATGTGGTTAAAAACTCTACCAGCAAGGGGCTGGGTTGCAGAGGGCTGCTATACTTTCTATTAAATTCCTTGTCTTTTACACGCCCTGCATGGCCCAGGGATGGAATCTACTTTGGTCTAGTACAGATCAGAATAAATAGCTTATCTTAAATATGGAGTTCCAGGAAGCATTGTCCCTGACTCGGTATTGGAATGCCAGAATTTAGATTAATTAAATGATTAAGACTAATAATATTTGATGGATGAAAGGATAAAGGAATCATTCCTAAAAAAAAAGAAATAATAAAAAAAATCTTGTAGAGTAGTGGACGTAAATGTATGTAAATGTACAAATGGATATAAATGTTACATACGCATAGGCAAGTAATGCAACTCAATAGCAGGGAATCTACCAGGTGAAACAGATGGTGTTAAAGATCCAGTGTCCACACCACTAATATAATGTTGACGTTTACTTTATATTTGTTGTAATTTGATCCTGAGGCCTAATTTCCCAATAGCTGTTGGATTGCATTTAACGTGGTCCTAGGCCACATCTTCCAGATAAGTTCACCTGAAAGAAATCTAGCTCTTGTACTCCTGAGATTGCCTTACTTTGAGAAACAAAACAGTTTGAAAAAAAATATAAAATAAAATAAAATAAAATAAAATATAAAATAAAATAAAATAAAATAAAATAAAATAAAATAAAATAAAATAAAATAAAATAAAATAAAATAAAATAAAATACAGCTTTCAAACACAAGTATACAACCTTATTTTATTCCTATGTCTGAAAATGAAGGGAACTCTGCTTCCTCTGAGAGATCTAGAAAGGATATTCAAGAAAATTTTCTCTTATCATCTTCACTCATAGACTCCAAATATGACGTTTAGCTTGAGCCAGATTGAGGGATATATTGATTTGACAGCCACTATTTATGATAACACACATTGTTTTCTCTTACAGGGAGCTGACATCTGCTTTTCTCTGATGGAAATGAAATTATAGAGAAGAGAGAAAAAGGAAGTCATTCATGACTCATTACATTTTCATGACAATGAATGTTTTTATAGACAACAGAAGACAAATGTTCACCACATACATTTTAATATTTTAAATTATCATGTCTTACTCCTAAAATTTATGTGTTCATTGTGTTATTACCTGCAAAATACCAGGGTCACATCTAAAAATAGCTGCCTGTTTTTGTATAAAAAGTGTATATCCTAGAGTAGGACATGCAAACCTTAGAACCAAACTCCATAGAAACCTGTTTGTACCCTATAAACTTAAATAATAAGCCCTTCTCTGTCATTTAATTTGCTTTCCTATTGTATATATTTTTACAATTATCAGAATGTCTGCACTCTATTAATATCAACATAAAATCTATAGCTTATCTCCTGACCTGCTCTTCAGAATATACATATCTAAGATATCTTTTTATAAGTTTAATGGTCAAGTTAGAATCATAGAATCATTAAGGTTGGAAGAGACCTTCAAGATCATCTGGTCCAATTATCACCCTACTACCAATATCACTCACTAAACCATGTCCCTAAGCACCAGATCAAACCTTTCCTTGAACACTCCCAGAGATATTGATGCTATCATTTCCTTGGGCAACCCATTCCAATGCCTGACTACTCTTTCTGAGAAGAAATGTCTCCTAATTTCTAACCTAAACCTTCCCTGGCAACACTTGAGCTCATTCCCTCCAGTCCTATCGCTAGTTATCTGTGAGAAGAGGCAGATGCCCAACTCCCTACAATTTCCTTTAAGGTACCTGTAGAGAGCAATAAGGTCACCCCTGAGCCTCCTCTTCTCCAGTCTAAACAACCCAGTTCCCTCAGCTGATCCTCATAGGACCTGTCTTCCTAGGCCCTTCACCAGCTTCACAGCCCTTCTCTGAACATGTTCCAGGGCCTCAATGTCTGTCTTGTAGTGAGGGACCCAAAGCTGAACACCGTACTCAAGGTACAGCCTCACCAGCGCTGAGTACAGAGGTACAACCACCTCCATGGTCCTGCTGGTTACACTATTCCTGATACAAGCCAGGATGATGTTGGCCCTCTTGGCCACCTGAGCACACTGCTGGCTCATGTTCAGATGAACATCAGTCAGCACCCCCAGATCGTTTTCCTCTGTACCCCAAGCCTATAGCACTGCATGGGGTTGTTGTGGCCAAAGTACAGGACCCGCCACTTAGCCATGTTGAACCTTATCCCATTGGCCTCTGCCAATCGACCCATCCTGTCCATGTCCCTCTGCAGGGCCTTTCTAACCTCCAGATCAACACTTTCCCTGAACTTGGTGTTGTCTGCAAACTTTCAGAGGGTGCACCTCATCCAAATCATCAATAAAGATATTAAAATAGATGGGCCCTAACACCAATCCCTGGGGAACACCACTGGTGACCGGTCGCCAGCTGGATTTCATTTTATTCATCACCACTCTCTCAGCCCAGCTCTCCAGCCAGTTTTTAACCCAGCAAAGTGTGTACCTGTCAAAGCCCTGTGCTGCCAGCTTCTCCAGAAGACTGTGAGAGACCATGTCAAAGACCTTGCTGAAGTCTAGGTAGACTATGTCAACAGGCTTTCCCTCATTCACCAGACGGGTCACCCAGTCATAGGAGGAGGAGGTGAGGTAGGTCAGGCAGGACTTGCCTTTCATGAACCCATGCTGATTGGGCCTGATCCCCTGGTGGTCCCACATAAATTGTGTGATCTCATTCAAGATGACCTGTTCCACCACCTTTCCTGGCACCGAGGTCAAGCTGACAGGCCTGTAGTTCCCTGGATCCTCCTTACGACCCTTTTATAGATGGGCCTCACATTAACAAGTCTCCAGACATCCGGGATCACTCCAGATGACCAAGACCACAGACAGATGATGGAAAGAGGCCCAGCAATCACATCTGCCAACTCCCTCAGCACCCTCATGCGGATCTCATCTGGTACCATGGATTTGTTACAGTCCATGTGGAACAGCAGGTCTCTGTTTCTATCTGAACTGTGGAGGAGTTCTTCTGCTCCTCATCCCAGACTTCCAGGTTGGGAGGCTGACCACATCTAATCCACCAGAGTAGTCCACAAGTCTATGGTTTCTCTTCTTTTAACATTCTGATACAGAAGTGCTGAAATAAGCTTAAGGATACTTTTATTAAATTAAATCCATTTTGCTTGAACTTTACTATTTGTCAACATCTTCCTAGAATTCAGTTTGTTGTCCAGGCTAATCTATATGAAAGGATCAGATCTGATTTAGTTTTATTGATTCAAGAGTGAAAGTAGTCTGAAGGACTATAAGCTGTGAAACAAGAAGCTGTACTATTTTATAGAAATTAATTCTTTCTTGTATACACAGACACACATGCTTATTTCTGTATTTTCCGCAAAGCTGAGATGGTCTGGGCAAAAACAATTCTTAACAGGTCTATCCATACTATCCATAGCTTTTAAATCCATTGTGGGCTAAAATAATGGTCATTAAAGTAGATTGCTCCTAAACATAAAACAACTGTTACATTTAAAAATGCATATTTTCTTCAGGGATATGCACAAACGGTTTTAAGAAATCTGGTTAATCATGGTCCCTCAAATCTATCTTGCTAAAACACACGTATGGCACTAAAACACAAATAATTTTATGTACAAATATATAGATATATACAGACATTCATGTTTACACACTCTCATATTTACATTTACACATTTTACGTATTTATATAAGTCCTTTAATTGATGAAATGTTTTTTGGCTTTGATTTCTTTTAACTTCATAAACACAAAGATAAGAAATGCATTTGTATTTAACTACTTCCTGATGTTCAATACCAAACATTTTTGTTTAAAACAAAATATATTTCAGGTTAGATTTTTTTTTTTTTTTTTTTTTTTTTTTTTTTAATACCAAGTGAGACTGCAGTTTTTCAAAACACTTATGATTTTTAGTTCAGCAATAAAGAAAGTTGTGCCAGGAAGTACCATTCTATTCTTATTTCAGTATTTCTGAATGTATTTCAATTTCTATTCTGCATAAATATCAAGTCACATCAAAAGAAAGTTACGATATGAAACCAGGAAATATTTTATTCTTCAAGAAACGTGTGAAAACTATCCTATGGCCACTCGTGCCCTATATTCCTGTGCAAAACTTCTGCACTGTTAGACTAAACTGAGAACATAGATAACATGCCTGAAAGCAGTGTTATTTCCCTGTGAAAATGCAAGGAGATGGAGTCAGACTTTATCCTTTATTGTTTCAAAATGAAATATCATTTGCATAGTTAAAACTTCTTAGCTTAAAAAATCTCTTCTGAAAAAGCATTTTGTAGTGATGTTGAGAACATTCTTTAATATTTTAACTCTGGGTATGAAATTTTGTCTCAGCCAAAGTCAAATCTTCTACTCTATCAGGGTTGAAGCTGCATTAATATTTTTCAAAAGCTTGTAACAGAAATGTATTTCTTACCTATATAGTAAGGATTTCTCTGTAACACAATCCTGTGATCGTTAAAAATACCAGGTCATCTTCTCTGAAATTACTATTCTTCTTACTGAAAACATAAAAACCAGATGACCATATAAAGCCAACTATAGCTTGTCTGTGGAAACATAGCATCTTAAAAATATTCTGAATCTATCTGTATTTCTCAGAGATTATGTTAAAATGAACAACAACAACAACAACAAAAAAAAAGTCAATCAAACAAACAAACAAAAAAAGCAACGGTATATTGCTTCAAAACATTTAGGAACAATGTGGGACTGCTGGAAAAATCTTTCTCCAGCACCCTGTTTCTGTTCCGCCATAACCTTACAGGACAGCTGTCACTCCGTATGACAGTCAGTGCATAAAGTTTAATGTAATTATTTTTCCTATAAAGGCAAAATTCACCTGAGAACGTTTCAATCATACTTCATTTTTATGTCAGAATGCACTCCTCCTTTGAACGAAAGGAGGAATTGTTATACAAGTAAAAAAAAATGAAGTTAAGGTAGGCTTTTTACTGTTAATAGTCCAATGAAGGAGTCACAATATGCTGAAGTGCAAAAGCAGACAACGACAGACATATGCATATCATAGAAGTGGTTGAGATACAACACTTATACCAATCATTACAGTCTGTAATATACAGGGATTCCAATACAACCCAATTATTGCAGAACATGAATTAGACATCCAAGTTGAAGCAGCATACACACACAAAGAAAATGCATAGCTACCCATCAGTGATTTTAAAAAGAACTCGAAAAATTATGTTTATTAAAATATATTATACTCTACATGATTATCTTATTTGAAATGTGGAGCTATACACCTGCCAAGTTGGGAAGTTCTGAACTTTTCATTAAAGAACTGTATATCAAAAATTGTTTCAGTACACTGTTGTTTTTTGTTTGATTGTTTGTTTTAATTGTACATTAGTGTGCCAGTAAAAAAGGAAGAAAACTATCAGATTAATGTAACTTTTCCCTATTTAACATATATGTTGTATACATTCTGTCTATCCAGAGCTTATTTACATCTTAAGAAAGTAACACTTATCTCAATGTTTCTTAGGTAGTCTTTTCATGTCACTGAATTCTGAAACCCTGTGGCATTTTATAAATGTCTTTAGAAAAGGCTGAAAAATTTTCCAATTGAAGAAGATATATACTCCTAGTTTATGGAGTATATGTTATAGAGGTTGTTGGTGACTTTACACAATTACATCATCTTTCCTCTATGAGCATTTACAGACCTTGAAAGAACTTATAAGTGTTACTTTTAGAATGAATTTATGGTTTAAAACCAACCTATCACAGTAAGAAAACACATCCATAATGAGATTCTTATCTTGTGATATACTTCTGATGCAATGGTAACTCAACTGCTTGTTTTATGGGCTCTTATTACTCTCACTTCTCCTTCTTAGAATGTCAACATTTCCATAAAGAAATAATGCAGTTACTAATTCCTAAGGCTTTTATTTTTATTTATTTATTTATTTTTCTTTTAAATCAGGATAACGTCTTCCACCAAATTTCAAAAGTGTTTTTTATTATTATTATTATTTTTTTTTTTAGCCAATTGTGTTAAGAATGTCACCTATCCTTTTTGTCGGAAGGAAGGAAGGAAGGGAGAAAGGAAGGAAGGAAGAAAAAAGAATAAAACAAAACCAAAATACACTTTCATGAAATAAGTACAATAAGGACCAGCTCAAGCTAACTCTTATTTTCTTGGGAATAAGTTGGGAGAGAGCAAGGTGCAGACTGTCACATGGAGTGTGCTGGAAGAAAGAAAAAAAAAGTTGAGAAACCAGCGGAAAAGGATCTGTAGCATGGTGACCATGAGGCAGATGGAGAATTTCTGAATTTCTTTTAACAGAGTTGGATAGAAAAGGAAGTCTGAACCATGAGCAAAGAAACTGCTTTCTGGTATTTGCCCCTGCTGGGTTCAAAGAAAGAGTATATTCTTTTTGTGTGTTCTGTCTATATAAGCAGATCTGTACTGATAAAATATTCAGGTGAACATCTAACAGAAAGCTATCTTATGAGCTTGAATATTAGTTAAGCATCCACACAGAAAGGGAAAATGTTTTAGCATATAACTGCCAAATAATTTAGGTTGGAGGGACCTCTGGAGGTTATCTGGTTCACCTTTCTTCTTAGAGCAGGGACAATTTAGGTCAGACTGCTCATCACCTATATTGTACTTTCTTACAATAAAAAACTTTTACCTAGTATGTAATCAGAGTTTTACTTGTAACAATTTTTTTTTTTTTAATGTCTCTCATCCTGTCTCTGTGCCTTTCAGAGTGGCTCCATATTCAACTGTACCTTTTATTAGGATATATTTGAAGGCAGCAGCTAGATCTCTTAACCTTCTCTTTTTTAGAATTGAATAAAGCCAGTTTTCTCAGCCTCTCTTTGCACTTCAAGTGTTGCATTCCCTTGTTCTTTTTGGTGCCTCTCTGCTGGATCCACTCCAGTATGTCCATGTTTTTCATGTACTGGGGAGCCCCAAACTGTACATCACCACAAGGGCATACTGCTGTCTCATACTGCTTGTGGACCACCAGGATACTGAAGTCGTTTTGTACTGAGCTGCTTTCTCTGGCTGTACTGTAGTATGGGGTTATTCCTTCTCAGGTATGGGATTTTTCATTTCCTTTTGTTGAACTTCTCTAAGTTTTTGTCAGCCCACCTCTCCAGCCTGTAAAAATCCCTCCGAAGAGTAGCTCTGCATTCCGAAGTATTGACTGTTCTCTCCAGTTTGGTATAATCTGAAAGTTTCCTGAGATTACATTCTGCCCCATTATCCAGGTTGTTAAATGCCATTGCATTGAAAATTATTGGCCACAGTGTGAAATTAAGAAATGCTTCTACTAACTTACTCCGACTTGTGTAACTCTGATCACAACTCTCAATTCAGGGTTCCAGTAATTTTCCATCAAGCTTCTCATTCATCTATCCATTCATTATCTCACCAATTTGCCTCTAACTGGAGGCCATGTCAAAAGCCTTCCTGAAATCAAGGTCAACAACATACATGGCTTTCACCTTTTAGTGCCAATAATCTCATTACAGGATATAGTCAAGTTGGCCAAGCATAATTTGCCCTTTTTGAACCTGTGCTTGGTGTTCCCAGTGACCTATGTGCTTTTTGAGTCTGGCCATGGTTTCAGCAACTGTATACTACACATTACCAGGAACAAGTTATAAATGATTTCCGTTGAGCAATATGGTAACTTTTTAGACCTGAGCAACCTTTACCCTTTTTACCTTTTTTTTTTTTTTTTTTTTTTTTTTAATACAAAGTCTGTACATTATGTGGAGTGAAAACTCACCATCTTGCTAGAGCTTTATGTTTCTGACAAAGATGAAAATAATGTTAAAATGTTCAGCTCGAACTTTTCTCTGGCCTCAACTGCTCTAAGTATTGCTATCTTAGGACTTTTTTCTTTTTTTCCTATAAAAGTTGTTATTTTTGAGACTCATTTAACATTTTCTATTTGCAACAAAAGGAAAATGTTCCAGACAAATCCTACTAGTTTGCACTCTAAATCAAACAGCAAGGTAAGACACATTATTATGAACATGCATTGAGCCTGAAGGTACTGAAATGTGCAACTCAGTTTTTCCTTTCTTTTTACCTTCCAATTAAATTAACAGATTGAGTGAGCTTTCTGTCTATCTGACAATAGTGCATATTTTATCTGACAATGTTTGTTTTGAGAAAACCACAGGGAAATCCCAAGTTGGAATTTTGATTTTTCTCTTCATAATGTTCTCTGGCTGCTATACTGCCTCATAATTAAGTAAGCTGTCAATATATATTGCATCCACTGGAGAAGGATACTCTGTCAACACTTTTCCCAGATGAGAAGCACATTAGAAGGACTTCCACATCTGGCTGAAAAAGGTGGGAACTGGAAAATACAAAGAAAACTCAATGCATTGATTTCCTGTATTATTATTAACAATCAAAGTTCTTTATTTTTACTAAACCTAATCAATCAAGTCTTTTGGTACCCAGTCAGAGGCAAATGAGTAACTGTGGAGAAAACTGCATTAATTAGTGGATAAAACTAACTGAGAATCACAGAAAAGCATGAATGGTCTGATAGCTGTATTGGGAAGGGAAAAACAATTTTTATAAGGTTTGAATAAACAGTTTGGTTTTAGCTTTATTATTATTATTACTACTTCGAAAGAGGTCAGGAGAAGACCAGATAAGCTGAAACACGTTATTAGGAATGATACATCTATTATAATCCTTACCCCGATAAATATGAGCAACATAATTGGTTAAAAACAACAAACAAACAAACAAACAAATGAAAAGGTAGCAAAATAAGAGAGTATACATAAAATTAGAATACTGAAGGTGGGTGCCTTATTCTTTATAAAAATTGATGTAGTTATTTGAGACATACAAGCAAAGTAAAGCAAGATTTACATGTGTTCTGAAAGGTGTTTTGCCTACAAGACAACAAGCAAAGTCTAAGAACTATGGCAGGCTGAACTGACTAATGAAATTAACACATAATTGCCTGTCTTGATAGTTCAACATTTGGAATGTTAGAGTCTTTCAACCCAGGCCAGAGGAGAGGAGAGGAGAGGAGAGGAGAGGAGAGGAGAGGAGAGGAGAGGAGAGGAGAGGAGAGGAGAGGAGAGGAGAGGAGAGGAGAGGAGAGGAGAGGAGAGGAGAGGAGAGGAGAGGAGAGGAGAGGAGAGGAGAGGAGAGGAGAGGAGAGGAGAGGAGAGGAGAGGAGAGGAGAGGAGACAGAAAAAAAAAACAAACACTGCTATTTAGCTGTATTAACAATACAAATATTCTGTTGTTGTATAAACAAGGACTTTTTTTCCCCATGATTAGTGGCACACAAACCACCTGGGGCACACAAAATACCTGGGTCTCAGAGATGCTGCATTAACCTTTTTCTACCCTAGAATCAATTCAACAATCTAAGACTTGAGAGAAAATGTCTTTAGGCAATGGTATAAATATGAAACAAAATTTCTAGTGTTGCTTCTCCAATATTAATATGAAAGGATGAAATCGGATTTGGTACTTCCACTATTCATGATAGGAAAATACTGTCTTGTAAAATTTACAAAGCGCTTATAGACCAAACCATGCAGCATTAGAGAAGTTAGAAATACTAGTATTTCCTTTGTTTCTCTGGTAAGTATCAAAAATAAGTATAAAAACTCTGTTCCATCATGCTATGTTTAAACATATGACACTGAAAGTCCTGTCCTTGGTAGGCTTTTCAAGACAATGCCATGTAAAATATTTAGTCACTGCAAGATTAAAGGAGCCTTTCAAACAGTGTCATAAGAGCAAAGGAAATTAGAAATATTTTTGTACCTTATGAATCCAAAGAAATTAGTACAATACTTTAAGTGAATCCTAAAGGAACCTTATTGATTACCAAAAAAGCTTTGGCTGCACCCTACTAAGACTCAAGACAGAACTAACTCATACTAAGAACTTTCTGCTCATGCACATAGACATACCACCCAGATAGAAGTCTGACTTGCAAGAGATCTTAGATGGTTAAAATCTGAAAAATAAGTTTGTGTATTTTAACTACGTGCACTAATATCTCTTTCACATTTAGTGATTTGAGAATCTCAGACATGCCCAAAAAAAAAAAAAAAAAAAAAAAAGCATGAAATTACTTGTCAGCCTGGAGGAAAACACAGCCAGTGAAAACACATTTACATCCTTTCCCTGGTACTGAAGGTAAAGCATTTTTAGGACCTTCTCTGTATTTTACAGACTCACAGAATTTCTAGGTTGGAAGAGACCTCCAAGATCACTGAGTCCAACCTCTGACCTAACACTAACAGGTCCTCCAATAAACCATATCACTAAGCTCTACATTTAAACATCTTTTAAAGACCTCCAGGGACGGTGACCCCACCACTTCCCTGGGCAGCCCATTCCAATGCTTACAACTCTTTCAGTAAAGAAGTTTTTCCTAATATCCAACCTAAACCTCCCCTAGCACAATTTTAGCCCATCCCCCTCATCCTATCATTGGGAATGTGCACGAACAGACCAATCCCCACCTCACTACAGCCTCCTTTAAGGTACCTGTAGAGAGCAATAAGGTCACTCATAAGCCTCCTCTCCTCCAGGCTAAAAAAAAACAGCTCCCTCATATGTTCCTCATAAGACTTGTTCCCCATACCCCTCACCAGCTTTGTTGCCCTTCTCTGGACTTGCTTGAGCACCTCGATGTCCTTCTTGTAGCAAGGGGCTCAAAACTGAACACAGTACTCAAGGTGCGGCCTCACCAGAGCCAAGTACAGGTACGTATGGACAATCACTTCCTTAGTCCTGCTGGCCACGTTGTTTATTATGCAAGCCAGGATGCTGTTGGCTTTCTTGGCCACCCGAGCACACTGCTGGCTCATATTCAGCCGACTATCAACCAATACTCCCAGGTTCTTCTCCGCCAGGCAGCTTTCCAACCACTCATCTCCCAGCCTGTAGCGCTGCTTGGGGTTGTTGTGCCCCAGGTGCAGGACCCGGCACTTGGCCTTGTTGAACTTCATACAGTTGGCCTCAGCCCACCAGTCCAACCTATCCAGATCCTTCTGCAGGATCTTCTTACCCTTGAGCAGATGGACACATGCACCTAACTTGGTGTCGGCTGCAAAATTACTGAGGGTGCACTCAATCCAGTTATCTAGATAATCAATAAAGATATTAAAGAGAACTGGTGCTAGTACTGAGTCCTGGGGGACTCCACTAGTGACCAGCCTCCAACTGGATTTGACCCCATTCATCATGACTCTTTGGGCCTGGCTACCCAGCCAGTTTTTAACCCAACAAAGTATACACCAGTCCAAGCCTTGAGCAGCCAGTTTCTTCAGGAAAATGATGTGGGAATCTTGATCCCTTTAACGTCTTTCCAAGGGACATAAAGTCCATTTTGATATTTCAGAGTCTCTCTGTTGCAGCCTCATTTGTTCCTACATGAAAGAGTAGGAAGAGGTGGTAGTCTTCTGGCTCCACCAGTCTGGATAGCCACTTTGTAGTATCATGAATGTGGGCCCCAGGATGGCAGCAAACCTGTCTGGAGATAAATATCTAGATGATTTAGAATTAATAATTTCTTGCAAAATATTCATCATTAATCTTGCATACTATGAAAAACATAAAGAAAACAGGAACACAGCTTAAAATTAATTCTATCCAAAATACTTATAATGCTGTACTAACTCTTATGAAATACCAACCTATAAGGTCCAAGAAAAATGTATCAGTGGATGAGCATGCATCACAATATGCCAAGAAAGTTGTATCATTTTGGATAATAGGTACTCTTACATACCAAAAAAAAAAAAAAAACAAAAAAAAAAACAATGAGGCCAGAACAATAAACCTGCTTAAAATCACCTGAAATGGTCCTTCTTCAGAGTATGGAGTAATGTCCACCTGCTCTTTAACTCAAAATAAATCTGGTGCTGAATTTTTAAAGGACCACTTAGTTCCTGTAATTAATATATAAAGGCAATAGAACACTAACAACTACAGGACTTATAAATTTGCAAGAACTGCTAACAACACCCATTGTGTTCTGATGTTCTATTTAATAATGTAAGGTTGAATTTTTTTTCAGGGAATTCTAATTCACCAGTTTAAAAGCAATGAGATAAACTGTTGCAATATCTTCTTTTTAAAGTACTTCATAGTCTGTGTACGTAGCCCTGTCTTGAGGATTAAAAGTTACAAGAATAATTTAATGTCACAACAATCCAAATTCCACTCCAAAGCAGACTTTAAACATAATCCATCACCTCTCCATGTGAGTTATTTTTGTTATTCCATAAATACCCCAACAAATATTCCTGTATATTAAATGAAACGTTTACATAAAATCAATAGATTTTTACATTATTAATTTAAAATACTTATCAAAAATGGAGAGTAAGTTCTATAAATAATAAGGGCAGAGAGTTCACATTCCATAATTTATGAATTATAAATCATCATTGTAGAACATAGAAGAGCAACGCAAAGACAATGGATAAGACAGCATTCCTTCATTTTAGGACTAAGCTACTAAGGAAACCAAAGAGACTGATATCCATGATTTACCACAACACCTCACTATAGGAATATTACAAGTTGTAGAGTTAGTCCTCGTATTTTGTGGTTAACAATCAAAACCTGACTTGGTATCTTCAGAGCAGATACTATGAAAAGGGTGGAAGCTTGTATGCTTCAAGACCGAATCCTTTAGTGCTGTTTTCACAGCATAGCCATAACATGGGGTAAAGTTGTACATTAGGAAAGGCTTACATGGATTTGCTTCCATTATCCTTTCACACACCATACTTAAAAGTGCTGAAAGCAAGAAAACCAAACTTTTAGCCTGTAATGCCTCTCTTCTCTGTCTTCAATGAGATTGAAACAATGAGAGTTTATAGACTGAATATTATGGTGCTTGAGGGAAACATGAATATAAGAAGAACATTAGGGGTTGACATCATTAGAGTACTTTTGAAGAAGGCAGTTCCATATACTTTACTCTTTTGCCTTCAGAACGTACTAAGAGCTCATTGTTATGTTATTTTAATAAAACACCTAATTACCATGAGTTACAGGGATGATTTGTTTCCCTTTGTCTCTTCTATTTCTTATCCTCTAAGCCAAAGAACTAATATTCGGCAATGATTATAAATGCTGCATTAGGATATTTTAGCTGAAAGCAGCACAAACTTCAAATAATGGCAATTTACATACTAAGTTAGGTAAATATAATGAAAATAAATTTATAAATGAATGTCTATGCCATTCAGGCATGAAGACAGAAGGAGTCTGAGTCAGCATAATACTTTATTTTGCTCTGGGGAATATTAAGGTCATCATCGAAATGCTCAGTATCTAAACCCCATATTATGCATGTGACAGAAAAAAAAATGGAGCTTCACATCATTAATCCTAACTATCAACACTTAAAAGCTATTGTATTAAAGACTCTATGCATAATGTTTATTTCTTTTGCTATATAAAGCTGTATTAAAATGTCTTTGCTAAACTGACATTGTTAAATATGCTCTGTATCCTCTTTTATTGCTGTTTCAGAGGCAATTGTTTTGATTGTGGAAGGATATTTTTTAAATAATGGTACAAGTAGGGTGAGACTTTAGGCAGCTGTATGACAAGGCTCATTAACCCTGTACATATAATTATTAACGTACCACTAACTGAAAGAAAAACAAACAAAAAATATTAACAGTATAAGAATTTAAATAAAATGCTGTCTAACTTAATTTATCTAGTCATCTATAGCTGCCAGAGCCTTTAGCTTTCCAGGTGTCTCAGATATCTCTGGAGTTAAACTACAATGGCAATGTTCAACTCATTATGGAGTTAAACTACAATGACAATGCTCAGCTCATTATGCTCTCACTTCAATAGCTGACCTCCTTCCTCTCCCTACCAAAACGTCTTTAATATTTTTTTTTTTCTTAATAAATAATACCTATCTTGAGTCTGAAGTTGAAAATGAGATTATATCATAGAATAAGCTTTAGCAAAAAAAAGTTAAACCATCATGTTATCCATTCAGTTTTGACACAACTACAGTTTCATTCAGGAGTTGTTCAAATCTCCATGGCCTGTTATGTTAAGTTGTTATTTATGATGTCTTCAAATATCAGGAGTACTCAGACTAGCCAAATGTTAATGTCTGAAGGTGCTGTCTGTCAGATTTAAGAGTTTGTAGGAAAAAATAAAAATAAAATAAAAAATCATATAATCAGTTTTAGTTTCTTCTGAGATTTATCATGCTTACAATTATTTTTGGATCCCACAGATTTCATTTTGTGGAACAGGAAAAGGTGTAATAATCAGACTGTAATTAAAATGCTGGGAGCACAAAAAAAAATAACAGTAAGGTAAAAGGATAAAAACCTTTCCTTTATGAAAATTTCAGACTGTCAGAAGTGGTGTTAAAAGGCTTCAAGCCTAAATTCAGGAAAACGGATATACAAAAAAGACCAACAAAGTCATTGTCATTTGTTTCTGAATGACCGAAATCACAAGGAACATTTCCTTTAGTCAGGGAAAAAGGAAAGAAAATTAAAAAAAAAAAAAATACAATATTCAGAGCTGAAACATTATGGCTGTTGCACAAGGCTCTTGTGGAAACTCCAGTGAAATACTCTCTACACTTATTTGCACACATATCAAGCTGAGTTAGGAGCTGGGAGGAAAGACACTGCAGGCAACCTAATTTACAAGAAAAGGTTTTATGTCTGTCTAAATGGAGGGAACCTGCGGATGAGGTAATAAGCCCTGCTGAGATTTTCTCTTCCCCTTCAGAAACATTGACAGTATAGCAAAACAAATATAAAATGTTAACAATTAAAAATAACAGACTTTACTTGGATGGGAATCACCTTTGACCTTTTCTGTGTTTTTATCAGTTGACTAAAGGGCCAATTTAAAATAAATAAATAAATAAATAAAGATCTTCTTCACGGCACTTCCTGTATTTTAATTAAACTTTCTCATACATAAGGTAAAGTCATATTCCATTGCTGAGACTTTATTACGCAGAAGACATCATTTTACTGAATGCTGTAGCAGAGCATTCTCTTCAGGACAATTACACACAGAGCCTCCTGTTTTGCTCAATGGAAACAGAAACACATAGAGAATATGGAGTTGAAGGAAACCTTCACACGCAACTTGCACATTAAACGCATTTTAATGGACCTCTCCAACATGTACATTAAACAAAAATAATATTGTTGAGCAATGTAGCCTTGTTGTGAGACAATTTCAAGAAACAGATAGAATCTTAGAAACTAAAAAATAACCAAGTTTACATAATGAATTAAATAAATTGCATTTTACACTTTTTTAAAAAGCATATATACACTCAAGTGGCTTTGAAAGCAAAAGAATGATAGGTCCCCAGAAGCACTTTCTATTTTTTGAAGTGCATTGCTTTCTAAGGATGGGAAACCTCTGTATATTGTTCAGTGAAACATTTTTTTTTTTTTTTTTATTAAGCAATGAGAAATCTTTTTCCATAATGGGAAGCTTTCTTTTACACAAGGAAAGACAAGTATCCAGGCATTTGGCTTCCTCTGTCTTAGAGATATTCTCTCTGGGAGAGGTTTTTACTCCACAAAAGAGGAAATTTGCAAAAACTGTGTCCCTTCAAAATCTTGAGCAGCCCTGAGGCTGGTATACAGAACATAACACAGCAGATCATACTCACCTACACAGAGCTAGTGCATTAATTAAAGCAATTAATACACCTTATTTTCACAGAATTTATATTCATTATTATCACTTCTATTTTCAGCGTGTTTAGAGAAGCTTAGCTGAATTTACTAAATGCTACTTCCCCCCGCCCCCCCCCCCAAAAAAAAAAAAAGGAAAAAACTAAGTATAGGAGAGAGACAAAAGAAAAAGCTAGAACATTTGCTTTAAGTGGGGACATACTGTCAAATGGAGACAAATTTATGAGAAGCTGTTTACTCAGGAACACCTTTCTCTATTCTTTTTATTTTTTTCTTCGTTCAAAAGCTATTTTTTCTTCTTCCACAATGAAGATAACGCAATGTATAAACAACAAAAAAAAAATCCAACCACAGGCTATGCCTGTGTCGCCCATTAGTTGAATTCAAATTTCAAAATCTTGTAGCCTACGAGTGATACAGTTTAAACAAAATTAGATTGGTGTCTAAACACTGAATCATTTATGAGAACATTATGTAAATATATTTACATTTTGTGCTACATTTTTTGCAGTTGGCCTAAAATGTAACACAGGGTTTTGCCACTTTAAATTGTCCTTTCCTGAAATCAAGGCTTTTGGATAATTAAAGTTACTTTTAGAGAAGATGAGAATGAAATCTGCAACCCCACTAAATAGTTTATATATATATATATATATATATATATATGATTTTAATAAATTGTTTTATTCTGAAATAAATGGTAAAAATATTTGTCAAATAATAATATTTCATCTTTGTACCTATTTTTCTCCATTCAAATTTTGATTAATTACCTTCGGAGAGGGAAAATTCTGTAGATTCAAATGAGTAAGTTTTATGGAGAACTGCCTACAAACCTGGAGAGGAGTATGAATAAAATTTGATAGTAGGTATCTCAGGCACAAAGTGACAAGTAGATAATATGGATTTGAAAATGGAGTTAAAATTTTTAGTCATTCAGGTTCTTGGAAATTTATGTCCATTTTGCATGGCAGGATTAAAGTAGCATTTCAACCTTTCCCCTAACGTATTAATATATGTTGTTTTGTTTGTTTTGATAAAGGAAGACCTTAATGACAAAGAAGAAGTAAATGTAACTATATATAGAATTTTGTCTTTCTCATTTTTCAGACATTTCAATAGATACTTTAGAGAAACAAGTAAGATTCCATTAGACTAGGTTTTTGCAACTTACCATAACTTTCAGTTATTAAGTTTAAAGTGCTGATGATTGTTAAAAACAAAATTAGATGTCGAAATCTCACTGTAGCCCACAGATATCAACTGGATGTATGCTGAAAAGTAATTGGCAGTTGAGCTGTAATATCAACAAGAACAATTGTATTATTTTAATGGAAAAAAAGGAAGAAGAAATGAAAGCTGCATAGACAAAACATAGACAGAGGAAGAGTTCAGATATACAAAGAGAAAGACCAGAAACAGTAATTGTCCTAAAAGCCTGTGATGGATGCCTGAGCTGGTGAGAGCTCTGGGATGTTCAGATATCCAGATCTTCTATAGAGTTCTCCAAAAGAACTGAAAGACTTTTCAGTACTGAAAGCCCAATTTTATTAGTCTGTAATCTAAGATCATGAACTTCAGTTAAGAAAATTCAAAGTGACTTGAGCAAGCATAACATGAATGCTTCAGTTCATGTCCAACATACCCAATGTCTTATAAATGAGTCTGGCTTCCAGACTTGATTTGAGTCACTCAGTAATTTTCTCAGCTGCAGGAAGTCACTCAGTAACTTTCTGAGCTGCTTAGAGAAGCCCTTCCTTTTCCACTATAATTGGCCTCCCCCACCCCTTTCAGCAGCCTTGCAATTTTGCTGTCTGAACTATTAACCACAGTTCCTGCCACCACTTTCAATCTCCTCTATCTTCCGTATTTGACCAGGATCTGTAGCAACTAAAGGCAACAATCCCTCTTTTACATGTAAGTGGCTTTGCCTGATCCAGTTTTTAAGGAATTAACATTATACATGTATAATTACATATAAAGATGGAAAAGTCTTAAATATCATTCCTCCTGATGGGCATCTTCCTATTAAGTTGTACCATTTATAGCAAAAAGGCATCACGAATAACAAAAGTTAACAAATTATGGGCAGTCTTTTCTTAGAGTACTAAGGTCAGATACTAATACTGAAGAATTTCATATGGATACTTATATATCAAGGATTTCATTAACACTGGGGGATGACATGTTTTTCAGTGTGTAATCCCACCCACAGCCGAACTGAAAATCAGTCAAAATCAATTTGCAACTCCTCCATATAACATTTCAATCACTCTTGTCAGGTCAGAAATAACAGGTGATTTACTTAAAATCACTTCCCATCCCTAAAAAGATCTTCATGAACACCTTCGTGCCCCACTGACATCAAGAATCATTTGTGGTTGCCTCAGCCTCTTCTTATGGCTTCACTGTCTCCAAGACCCTAAAGACAAAGACACAGTTTTGTGTAACATGAATGAACTTGCAGTCAGTGTCTCAGGAATGCTATGCAAACCCAGACAGGTGATTTCCTGCCACAATCTGTCTGAACCATTCTACCACACTCCTAGCAATCTAAACAACCCTACATCTTGTCAATGACAATAAGTAAAAAATGAGCCATAACCATGTGCAGTAGAAGCAGCCTGAAACTGATGAAGAATAGTAATCATTTGAGTGGACAGAGGCAGATTTTTGAGAAGGAATTCTGTGCCTACGTATCAAGAAGAATGAGGAAAAGTAGGTGTTTCACTACACCTGCAAATCTGGGCTGCTCTTTCTTTCTGATGACATTCCCAATCACATGAGCTCCAGATCAGAGAGGGAGTCATAAGGAATTGAGGGATGGATCACATTACAAGGTCAGCATCTGCAACACAAACACTGCAGCGAGTGTTGATATATTCCTCCTGAGAACAACTGAAGGAGGATGACTTCCTCACTAATGGGCACTTACTGTGCTTTAAAGGGACATAAGGGTTAATATTTCCCAACATGCAGACTATTCGTTTCTAATGTATTTCCTCTCTCTGATTGGTCAACTTGAACCAAGGGCAGCTGTGTGGAAATACCTGACACTTCCTGAAGCTGGAGGCAGAGGGAATGTGCCACAAACATGTTAGTTATGCAGACTCCTTCCTAGCATCATTTTGACCTAGGTTCAGTAAAGGCATAAGCTTAAATTTAAGTCTGTAAAAAGTCCTACCACAGTCAATATAACACAAATTTCATGGTTAAAGTAATGACATCTTAGATGCTTTACAGCAGCAAGCAATATGAAAATTGCTGCATTTTGGTTATGGCAAAAACTATTTACTGACAGTCCCAGTAGCCAAGAATGAGATTTCCTACTTACCACAAATATATTTGTTTACCTGCAACTCTTAACCTTTCTAAAACTAAATCACTAGACAATTAATTGATTTATCAATGTTGTCCGGGAAGAAACTTAATTGCTCGAAAGTGGAAAAGATGTCAATAACATTACCTTGGGTCAGACAGTGGCTTGGCATGGAATGTGACTGGACACATAAATTAATTTATGCACATACAGATAAAACACAGAAGACCCTTACAGAGTAAATGTAAAGCTAACCAGTAAATTTACAAAAGGATAGGATTGCCTTACTGCCACAGGGCATGAAGAAGTCTTGAGGTTAATTTACATCCTCTTTCTTCTTACTCCATCTTCCTCATAGACTGAATATTTGTTGTTTCCCTTGGAAAAATAAGCTCTCAGAGAGAATAAGACAACCTTTAAAATAAGGTTATTATTCTGCTTTTAAACCACTAACTTTTGTTGGACATCTATTTCACCCTTAGAAAATTCTCCCAGAGCTTCAGAGCACAACCTACCCGGTGCCCTGAAGGACCAAGTGCCCTGCTATACACTCTGCAGCTCCCTCTTTCAGCCAGGACACCTCAGCCTCATAATTGACTTAGTATTTGCTCCTTGCCTCTTCAATCTGTTCTCCATTTCCCCTCTCATCTTGGTATTTAAATGTTGTATTTGCCCCCTAATCCTTTGGATTGGGTATAGGTGGAAAGCTGTTGGCAATGGTAGCTGGCAGGGTTCCTCCTTGAGAAGAGGCCAGAGGCGCCTGGTGCCAGACACAGCAGGTTCCAGCCGGCTCCAATGACCACACCACAAGGCATGTCTGAGCTCAGCTGCCACAATGGGGAAAAAGACAAGAAAGGGGAAAAAATGCTGCACAGCAGTGAGAAATGGTGAAAAGAAAACAAAAACAAAACAAACCAAAAACAATCAAACAAACAAAAAAAACACCAAGTGAGAAACAGCTCTGTGAACACCAAGGTCAGAGAAGGAGGAGGGAGAGAACGTGCTGCAGGTGCCAGAGCAGAGATTCCTGCAGCCTGTGGAGAGGACCATGTTGAAGCAGGTTGTTCACCTGTAAACATAATGGAGGATTATGCTGGAGCAGATATCCTCACTGTAGCCTGTAGTGGACTGCATGCTGCAGGGAGATAGATGGGCCTAATCAAAAACTACAACCTGTAGAAAGCCCTTGCTGGAGTGGGGGAAAAGTGTGAGGAGGAAGGAGCTGCAGAGAGGAGCTATGGACTGTTCGCAACATCCATTCCCCATCCACCTGTGCTACTAGGATGTGGAGGGGAGTTAGAGGAGCTAGACTTTGAAGGAACAAAGTCAAGCCTGGGAAAAAAAGTATGGGCAGGAGAAGAAAGGGTGGGCAGGAGGAAAGATTTCTATGTTTGTCTTTGTTTCTTACCATCCTAATCTTTTTTTTCTTAAACAGCAATAAATGAAATTAATCTTCCTCAAGTTAAGTCTGTTTTGCCTGTGATAGCAATTGTTTAGTAATCCTCCCTATGTTGACCCATTCATTTTTTTCTGACCTATTTTCTCTCCCTGTTGTGTTTAGGAAGGGAGTTGAGAGAGCAGTTAGTGGGCTTCAGGCAGCTGGCCAAGGTCAACATCACAACCCGCACCTACCCCCCACACTCTCTGAGAAAAAAATAGAACCAGAAAAACAGAGCCACCAATGTATTTTTCAATTATACTCTGCTTGTGTATTATATAATTTTTAAGTTCAGGGTACATATTACATAAACAAAACAAAAATCCTGCTTGTTGGAGCACTGACTACTTTAATACTCTATAATTGCAGAACTCTAAGAGATTACTATGACTATAAAATACTCATAATTCATAAATTGTTCCTTCCATAAAATTACCCCCAAATCTGTCTTCTTTTCTCTGTGCTTCCTACCTAATGGCTGTCTTGGCAGCTCAGAGAAGCACTGTCTGTTTGTAATAGGAGTATTTGCAGAAGAGAGCAGCTGCAGCAATAGAGACAGAAGGGCAAAGAAAGATAAGATCCTTATCAAACACATTGCTCTGTAACATGAAAACCTCCCGTGACATCATGCTCCTTTAAATTACATCCATGTAGAAGGTAGCACGTGCAAAGATGACCAATCTTGTTGCACATATCACAGTTAAAATGCTACACTGCAAGTTCACGGACTGCTCTGCAAGAAGACAGGTCCTAGTTCATTACTGCATCCTCACACCTTGTTAATCACCCGTTTGCCTGCAGCTTTCTCAGCTGTGGCACATCATATGCTTTAAAATAGCTCTTGCAGGTAGTCATTCAAATCAAATGTCTGATCCTGTCTTTGAAATCAGACCCAGAGGCATTTCCCACATGGCCCTCAATAGCACAGCTGTGCACTGCATGCTTCAGCTCAGTGAGGCAAGGGCCTCACTTCTGTGCTCATGCCTGGAGGATTCTGGTGGTCAGTAAAATGCCCAGCACAACCTTCTGAACGTGCCCGTGCTGTAAATAATGTAGCATTTATCTGACAAGATTATTTCAAGGATCCTGCTTATGAAAGTAATTGGCACCCTCTGGTGGTTTGTCGGTCTTACTGCTTGAGAACTCTCTCCCGAACTGCAGTGCCAGAAGGTACCAGTTTCTGTCATGATGACAAAATCACTTACAAGCCCTGGGAAAAATGTCAGAGTCTCTCAAATCTGAAAGCAGGCTATACTCCGTTAAACTGTTTAGATTTCAACCCACCATGCTCTTCAGAGAGAGTCAAAGACAGGAAAAATCATTCCTGTTCTCATAACAATTTTTTTAAGACAGTGGGGGGAGGAGAGGAGAGTGAGCAGCCTAAATTTTTACCTTTTCTTTGTGTTTAAAATGTTGAAAATTTCCAAAAAACTGTAGGCAATTAAAATGATGTCAAGCAGGAAGGCAACAGTACTATGATATTTGCATTCACTTGTATCCCTTCCCACAGTAAATGTTAAGATAGAATTTAAATCTTTTTGGTGGTGATGGTGGTGTTTTGTTCATTTGTTTGTTTTTGCTTTTGTTTTGTTTTGCTGGGGGTAGATGAGTTTTACAATAGAAGGTATAATTTCAATGACAGGGCTAATCTAATTCAAATTTCAGTTTGGTGTGATTGACATGTAGGAACAAGAAAGCCAGCTTTACTGGTGGGTGCCTTCCCAGTCATGCAGAAGATTATATAAGCTTCCCCAAAGCAGTTCTTCATAGAAAGGGCAACACACAGAACTGTGCACATCGCATGTCATGTTATGAAGGGCAAAAAGGCAAATATCATCAGACCTGGAGCCGCATGTGCCCTCATTCTTTTCTTTTTTTGTCAATGGAGCGTTATTGCTGACAATATTGAGAATGTCATGGCAATTACTCTGACAGCACAAGAACTACAGGGGTAGAGATGACTGATTTTGCAAAATCATGTCATTCACAGCCAGCACTTCACATCTGTAAAGTACATGTGGGAGCAGCGGTTTATTCAATGCTGCCCCAACATTCATCTCAGGTGCTTAGTAATAATTGTGTTGATGTATTGAGCTGTTTGTTAAAAATAAGTAAGTTCCCTGTATACTATAGAATTCAAAGACCATGTTCAAGAATTGTCTTTATCTTTTGCCCATGACAAAAAAAAAAAAAAAAAAAAAAAAAAAAAAAAAAAAAGTATCATATCACCAACCCATCTTGTCACTTCTTGTGGAAATTCATTATATCATGCTTTGTTTTTTCTCTTCAGAAAGGAAGCAACCAGAGAAATCCATTTTGGAGCCAGTTTCACAAGTGGACCAATATTTAATGCTGTCTTGATTACTCCAATCACCATTATGAAGAGGAGATGATGACTGACTATGTCCACCTCACAAATAGCAAAACTGAAATAAAGATTTACAAAATGATTTGTCATGTCACATAGGTTATCTCCCTCAAGTTCCTATTGCTAATCTATTGTCCACAATCATCTAGCAATATATTCTAAAATCTATTTTGATTACTAAAGGCCTTAAATAGAAACAAGAGTAATACTCTCTAATTCGTATTCTTAAACCTCATACCACAAAGAATATGGGCCAGAAGGTGTCTTTGAAACTTGCTTAGTCCAACTCCCTGTTCAAAACAGAGACAACTTCAAAGACGTTAAGGACCTCTGGTTGATCAAGGTTAATCCAATTCAACAGTATGTTGCAACATATAAAAGAAATTCAGTGATTCATAGAAAACTATTCTCTTTCCTCATAACTAATACTGTTCCCTTTGGAAGGTATTTTGCGAGGCCCATATCTGAAATCATACTATATTTAGGTGTCATTTACTACTTTTTTCTTTTTCTTTTTCTTTTTTTTTTTTGGGGGGGGGGGGGGGGGGGTGAAGGGGAGGCAGCAGGGATTTCTGTTTTTTCTTCTTCCTCTCTTTCAGTGGTGATACCCACTGAGTCACAAAATGGGATGAAATCGAAAGTTCTAGCAAAGGAGTGACTACAAAGTTGCACAAAATCACAAGTCCCAGCAAAGTATGATGAGACAGCAGCATTACTTCCATATTAGATGCATTTAATAAATGCTTCATAAAGAAATATAAACAGAGGGAAATAAAGATTACTCTCTTGTTTACATGATGATAGGATGTGAATATACTCATTTTCACTAAACCTCTTCTATTTTCAGCTAACTCTCCAAATTTTATTAACAAAGATTGTGTCAACCCCCACATTGATTAGATGTATACAATTAGTATACAATTTATGGGTGAGATAACTTTTGTCTTGTTATATTTCACCTGGAAAACAGGCTATTTTTTTAGCAAGGTAATAATTCAGCTATGGATTGAAACAATTTAAAGATGGTTATGCTTTCACCACAAACTAGTTGTAAAAAAAAAATGATCAGTCTCCCTTTAAATCTTCACCTTCTATGATATAATTTAATCACCAACAACATAAATATATTATTGTATTATTCATTTACACTTACACTGACATTATTTAGTCTGGGAAGCTTTCAATGTTCTGCACTGCTACTTACAATGACCTGAAATTGCCTTAAAAATTAGTTTTCAGGTCTCTTTATGCGGGACAGGGTGTTCAGAGTTGAGGGGGGAAACTCTGAAAATGTCAGTTAAGACTTTCAATGTAGGTAATATTGTAATATTGTTTGCTAACATCTGTCACTTGTCCTCAAGTCTTTTTTATTATTTTTTTTCTTCTAATGAAAATGTATGTTTATTTTACTTAAACTGATAAGGAAAAATTAATATACTGTTCATATTTATTTTTACTTTTTTTTTTTCATGTTTTCTTCATGGATAGATATGCTGTTTATGTTGAATGCTGATCTTCGCTGTATCATAGTTATTAGAAATGAAACTCTGGTCCATTAGTTTAGTTATTACCTATTGATTTTAGATTTGAGCATATAAAACTTAAGAACCAAAAATAACAATCAACACATACAAGACAAAACATGAAATCTTTACATTCATAACACTTATAATTCTTGTTTGCTGACCTTTTATCCAGCTGATGGATCTAGAACAAAATAAATACTAATTCAAATATTTAAACATAGGACAAGGATGTCATGCTTGACACTTTTTCATTCTCCTTCCTCAATGGGTCTTTGGACATGGGAATCATTTGTCATGTTTGAGGTATTGCATGCTTCCACTTTTAAGGAATAAAAATTTGAAAACCTTTCCCTGTAAAATCTTCAGTAATTCAAGAACAGTGTCCTGGTTTCAGTTAGTACAGAGTTAATTTTCTTCCTAGTAGCTGGTAGAATGCTATATTTTGGCTTAGAATGAGAAGAGTGCTGATAATGATGTTTTAATTGTTGCAGAGCAGTGCTTACACCTAGCCAAAGACATTTCAACTTCTTACTCTGTCCTGTCAACGGGCAAGCAGGGGGTGCAGCAAGAGCTGGGAGGGGACAGACCCAGAAGAGCTGACCCAAACTGGCCAAAGGGGTATTCCATACCATGTGACGTCATGCTAAACAATATATAGGGGTGGCTAGCTGGGGGAGGAGGGCTGGACTTCTCAAGGTTAGTGTGGGCATTGGTCAGCAGGTGGTGAGCAATTGCATTGTGCATCACTTGTTTTGTACATATTATTAGTAGTAGTACTATTATCATCATTATGGTTGTTGTTATTATTATTATTATTATTATTATTATTATTTTCCTGTCTTAATAAACTGTCCTTATCTCAACTCACAGGCTTTACTTTCCTATTTCTCTCCCCCATCCCAGAGAGAGGGGGGAGAGTGACCAAATAGCTGTGTGATGTTTACCTGCCGACCGGGTTAAACCACAACAGTCAGTCAACCTAATTTACCTTCCCCTGAAAGCCTAGCAAACAGCTGCTTTACCTCAATGTCAAGATGCAATAATCCCAGTCTGGGTCATTTTTTTCCCCAAGTGTTACATGTGGAGAAAAGGTTTTGGAAACTGTCAAGTCTAGATGTTAGAAGTGTGTTCAGCCTGCATCTAGGGGTAAATGTCAGGTTCAAATGGGGAGAAGCTAATAAACTAAAGTTATGGCTAGGCCAGAAAGAGCTGCTAGGCTTTGTCTGTTCTGAGTCTGCTGCTTAGAAGGACAAGTCTAGAATTGGCTCTGTGTTTAGCAGAGATTACCAGAGCAGAGTGATAGACAGAGAACAAATTATGTAAGAATATGTTTGCATGCTTTTAAGTTCACCATTATAGTACCAGCACATCTATCAGCAGAGATCTGTTTGCTTTGTGTTGCTCTGAAACTGCTAATGACTCTGGACATAATTAAAGCTAAGATTAGGATTGCAAACATTGGTCAGATTAGTAAAGAACTGCAAATTATGTTAAGGGCTGTGTTTAGAGAGACTGTCTAGTTCAATACTGGTGCTAAAAGCAAAAAGGGTTGGAAAGCCTCCGAAGCCAGTGATGTCTAAGGCAGACAGTTTTGAATTGACACCCATAGCTGACACCTTGTTCAATCTGCTGAGTTTGCCAAGGATGATTCTGTTATTCAGACTGACAGGACTGGAGAGCCACGCCCTTAGTTACTGCCTCTGAGGGAAATAGAATATTGGGAAAATCTGATTTTTGTTTGTTTGGTTGGTTAGTTTGTCTTGGTTTCTATACGGTTTGTCTTGGTTTGAAAATGGTACAGGATGAATGTTGCAGCCATCTGATAATCTAGAGTTGTACCTGATTGTAGAATGGGCAGTAGAATAAATTTCTCTCACACATCTCCAGGTGCAGCAAGCTTTGTGCTGGTCTGAGACTAACAGGGGCTTCATAACTATGATTAAAGCTAAGGCTGATGTTAGGATTAAAGATATAGTTGAAGTCAACAGACAACTCTGGTCATATGTGGACATGTAGCTCATGGGGTCTGAAGCCAAAACAATTTTACAATTTGTCCAGGTAGTGTTCCTTGTTCAAATGTTTATTTCAGCTGCCTTTTGTCACTAGTATTTTCACACAACGACACCATAGGACTCAATCTTGTTTGTATTGAACAGATTTAAAATTGGTCTTGATAAACAAGAAACTTGAAAAGCTCACTGTAAGGAGGAGGTGTTGTAAGTGTTGGGGAAAGCTCCTAGTCAGACCAAGCATATAATTTTAGACAAGGAAAGATTTGTCAGTTGATAGACATTCTCTAAGGAGAAAGGTGTAAGAAGCCCAAAAATCCACAATCTTATCTGTTGCCTCTCTGCAAATATGTTTTTCACAAGTAAAGTCCATGATAAAGAAAATGACCTTTAGAGAGCTGTGAGAACTGTGACATGGAAAACTGGATATATATGTATATATATATATATATATATATATTTGTTTTTCTCTATATTAGACAAAACTATTTCCTAAGGTCTGTATTTTCTGACACTGAAATTGAAGAGGCAAATAAGCACTTATATGACGTTATATAGTGTTTAAATGAAAACTTAATGCAGGGATTAGCACGGATGAGCAGAAACAAGAAAAGTTTGGTAATATGCTATTTTTTAACAGAGTTGTTCAATGAGGAAGAAAAACAATTTTTAATTTCCATGTTTTTCCTGTGTTGTGTGAGATCTTTAATTATCGAGAGAGAGGAGAAGAGAAATGAGACCTTTATTTTTCCTCATTCTTCCTCCTTTCTCTCTTTTTCTGTGGTAAAGGTACAACAGAAAAACATAGACAGACACCACAGTGTCTGTATATATATATATATATATATATACATAAATTATGTATGTAATTATGTATGTGGAAAAGACTGTATGTGGAAAACTGAAATATGTAACAGAAGGAAGGGAAGACAAGGAAAAGCAAAAAGTGAAAGTAGGTAGGAAGAAGGAAGGAAGGAAGGAAGGAAGGAAGGAAGGAAGGAAGGAAGGAAGGAAGGAAGGAAGGAAGGAAGGAAGGAAGGAAGGAAGGAAGGAAGAAAAAAGATTTATTCTGACACTTTTTAGAATGAACAATCTTTTACACACTTTCTTAGATGAGTCACTAAAAATGTTTATTTCTCAAGCTACTCTAGCAGGAATGAAGTCAGTGGTGTTTTACAGCAATTAATCTAAAAGCAAATAAATCAGAAGAGAATTATAACATTACTATGCATTATTATGTACGCCTTTAAATACTTTGTAACTGATGTTGGCGCTTTCACCTCAGGTTGTATCATAACCCTACAATCCAACCTAATTAAGGAATAGTCATTCCTTAATGACTTAATTAAGGAATGTTCATTCCCAGGGATGAACAGATGACTGAGCAAGAGTTACGTTTTTCTCTTGCTGCTGGTATGACTACTTTACAATAATATTTTTTGCTAGTTTCTCACCCTTTGCTCTGGTTGGTGCTTGAGCATGGCAGAGGAGACCTCACGCTTATCCTTGTTCTTTGGTTGAGTATTAGGAGAAACAGCAGCAGTGTTTTTCTTTTGTACAATATAGTATTTTAAATATCTTGAAGACTGTGTATTTCTTTCTGTTACAGTGTGAGAGTTCACCATATTTTAAACAATTCTGTATATCCATGGGATTTTTATAAAGGATGTAGACTGCTAGTCTTTGCCCATTTCCATTCTCACATGTATCACTATCATTTTGATGAGCTCTGGATGCCAGTAGAGTAGCATTTGCCTGGGGAGGCAGCTATTCCACATGCATTGAGTTTCAGGTACTGTCTACATCTGGCTTACATGTGAATCTGACATGTTTGTTTGATTTTGATCTTTGATCTTGATCAGGTGGAACAAGATTGTCAGTTTTCACTTTCACAATTTTCTCTTTTCACTGTAGATTTAAGAAGAGGACAGAGGAGTCCATTTCAACATAAGTCCATTTCAACAGCTTTCCTTTCTTTTTAATAAAAATGTCAGAAAAAGTTCCTTTATATCTTCCTAACAGTTTGGAGTTGGATCAAAAATCCTATTCAATGATGTTGAAATTTTGTCAAAGCACTACATTCTGATTGACTTGTCTTTTTTAAATGAAAAATTAAATATATATTTCTCTCAGAAACAGAAAATTTCTGTATTGATGTTTGTACAGAAGACAAGATAGAAATTTGAAAACTAGAAATAATTATTTGGATATGAGAACTTTGAACCAAAGAAATTATCAGGTAATAAACAATGTTATTAACTACTCCCAAGTGCATAAACTTTCTGCATCCATTTATGTTACAGTCAGACCAGAATATCACAAGGAAAAATTCCTTTAGAGCATGGTTCCTTTTACTTTAAATTTCCCCATAATTAATGATTTGTTCAGAAGGATTAATGTCAAACAAGTTCTATTTCTTTGCCATTAGGTGTCTCTGTTATCTTTTGAAAAACACCAATGCTGTATGTTTTCCAGTGTTTCTTAAAATGTGTTCCGACAAGTCTTGTTATCCCTCTTGCTTATGCTTCTATTTAGAATCATAGAATCATAGAATATCCTGAGTTGGAAGGGACCCTTAAGGATCATCAAGTCCAACTCTCGACACCGCACAGGTCTACCCAAAAGTTCAGACCATGTGCCTAAGTTCACAGTCCAATCTCTTCTTAAATTCAGACAGGCTCGGTGCAGTGACCACTTCCCTGGGGAGCCTGTTCCAGTGTGCGACCACCCTCTCTGTGAAGAACCCCCTCCTGACGTCCAGCCTAAATTTCCCCTGCCTCAGCTTAACCCCGTTCCCGCGGGTCCTGTCACTAGTGTTAATGGAGAAAAGGTCTCCTGCCTCTTGACAACCCCTTACGAGGAAGTTGTAGACTGCGATGAGGTCTCCCCTCAGCCTCCTCTTCTCCAGGCTGAACAGGCCCAGTGACCTCAGCCGTTCCTCGTACGTCTTCCCCTCAAGGCCTTTCACCATCTTCGTAGCCTTCCTCTGGACACTTTCCAACAGTTTCATGTCCTTTTTATACTGTGGTGCCCAGAACTGCACACAGTACTCGAGGTGAGGCCGCACCAGCGCAGAGTAGAGCGGGACAATCACCTCCCTTGACCTACTAGCGATGCCGTTCTTGATGCACCCCAGGATACGATTGGCCCTCCTGGCTGCCAGGGCACACTGCTGGCTCATATTCAACTTGCTGTCTATCACGACCCCCAGATCCCTCTCTTCTAGGCTGCTCTCCAGCATCTCATCGCCCAGTCTGTACATGCAGCCAGGGTTTCCCCGTCCCAGGTGCAGGACCCGGCACTTGCTCTTATTGAACTTCATGCGGTTGGTGATCGCCCAGCTCTCCAACCTGTCCAGATCCCTCTGCAAGGCCTTTACGCCCTCATTTGAGTCCACAACTCCTCCAAGTTTGGTGTCATCAGCAAACTTGCTCAAAATACCCTCTATTCCTACATCCAGATCATTTATAAAAATATTGAAAAGTACCGGCCCTAAAATGGAGCCTTGAGGGACCCCACTGGTGACCGCCCGCCAGCCTGACGCAGCTCCATTTACCATAACCCTTTGGGCCCTACCCGTTAGCCAATTGCTCACCCATCGTATGATGTTTTTATTTAGCTGTATGGTGGACATTTTGTCCAGTAGGATCCTATGGGAAACCGTGTCAAAAGCCTTGCTGAAGTCCAAAAAAATCACATCAGCTGGTTTCCCTTGGTCCACCATACGGGTGATCTTATCATAAAAGGAAATCAGGTTAGTTAGGCAGGACCTACCCTTCACAAACCCATGCTGGCTGGGACCAATGACTGCTTTGTCCCCCAGGTGCGCCTCAATGAGTCCGAGAACCAACTTCTCCATGATTTTACCAGGCACTGACGTGAGACTGACAGGCCTGTAATTGCTAGGGTCTTCTTTCTGACCCTTCTTGAAAATCGGCACAACATTTGCCAGCTTCCAGTCTACTGGGACCTCTCCAAATTCCCAGGATCGTTGAAAAATAATTGATAGAGGTTCCGCGATGACATCCGCCAGCTCTTTCAGCACCCGGGGATGAATCCCATCCGGACCCATGGACTTGTAGGGATCCAGGTGGAGTAGCAAATCCCGCACACGTTCAGGGTCAGTTGGGAGTTTGTCATCCCCACCGTCCCGGTCCTCCAGCTCAGGGCACCCTGGGTCCCGAAGCCCATCATCGGCATTGAAGACAGAGGCAAAGAAGGCGTTAAGCGTCTCTGCTTTGCCTACGTCATCGTCTGTGAGGAGACCTTCCCTATCAAGGAGCGGCCCTATGTTTTCTTTAGTTCTCCTTTTTCCATTTACATATCTAAAAAAAACCCTTTTTATTTTCTCTCACAGACACAGCCAGCTTCAACTCTAGCTGTGCTTTGGCCACTCGAACTTTCTCCCTATAAACACGAACAGCATCCCTGTATTCTTTCCATGACGCCTGGCCCTCCTTCCAGTAGCGAAACACTCTCTGTTTCCGCCTAATCTCCATTAGAATGTTCCTGGTCAGCCACGCCGGCCTCCTGCCCCGCCTGCCTGACTTGCGATATTTTGGAATTGCCTTATCTTGTGCTTCTAGGAGGCATCGCTTAAAGAGTGACCAGCACTGGTGGACATCGAGGCCTTCAAGAGCAGTTTCCCAGGGGACCTTACTGACTAGTTCCCTGAGCAGCCTGAAGTCCGCTTTCCCCATATCTAGGGATGAGGTTTTGGTGGCACTTTTCCTTCGGTCACCATAAATTTTGAACTCAACCAACTCTATTTGTGAGAGAGCTTATATAATAGATTAAATATTAGTAGTTTTAAAAGTGCTATTGTTGCTTGGCACATGCCAAATAATGAGAAAAAGTTTTCAGTGTTGCATCACAACAAAAAGGAAGAATTTTTTAATACTAATTTGTTGGAGTTCAAATAAAATTAAATTCATTAAATATATATATATATAAAAGGTTTTTTTTTTTTTTTTTTTTTTTTTTTTTTTTTTTTTTTTCCCAGCAATTTTCTGGATATCTTCTCTCAGAAAACCTCAAGTGGATCAAAAGTAGGAGATAAGTGAGATAAGGTCTTACAATGATAAAGTATGGATTATTGCATGAATCTCTGCGTCCTCATTGCCTCTACACCTTCATTTAACTGTACACTATTTTCTAATTAGAATGCACAAAAAAAAAAAATATTTTCTCCACATTATAGTTTTCCAAAAGTTTTTCTAGAATGAAAACCATTCAGATCACTCTATTCTAGATGCCTCTATATCATCAAATTTTCAGAGAAAAAGAGTAAAGAAAATAAATTAGAAACAGCGAACTGTTTCTCAGCAATG
The DNA here is from genome assembly GCF_009819795.1 of Aythya fuligula. Classification (NCBI taxonomy): domain Eukaryota; kingdom Metazoa; phylum Chordata; class Aves; order Anseriformes; family Anatidae; genus Aythya; species Aythya fuligula. The sequence continues at coordinate 99,746,955 of NC_045560.1, read as the reverse complement.
CCTGTTACATTACATCAAGAGCTTCATTAAAGCTGCACAACTAAATGAGAAATTTCAAAAATAGCCCTCACACAGACAGCAAAGAGACACCAGAGTTTTCCATAATAATTTTCATTATCTGGGCAGTAGGGAAACCTCAACTGCCCAAGTGGCCAAAGACACATGAGCTGCCTAAATATTAGATTAAGCAAACACCAGCAGCCCATGCTACTTTCTGAGGGGCGACAGACTATGAAAGCAAATCCAACTGTGGGCTGGTGTGGACTCCACTATGCTGACAGAAAAACTTCCGGTGTTTTGCTGTCTGATTTCTGAAAGAGTTGGTGACATTCTGTCTTGCATACTTATATTTTGATCCTCTATGTTTAGTAGGTTTAGTACAGATCTGAGTACTGAACTAGAATCTTTACCTGACTCAAATGGCATGAAGGTAATTGGTACTTAAGTTCTCATTACAAAGTCTATTCCTCTGTTGATTCTGGTACAATAAAAGACAACTTTATTTTCGCAAACCACACAAACTTGCACACAGCTAGAAAAGCCAATTTCTAACTTGTAAAAAAGAATATGATTTCATCTGGTAACAATTGACAAGTAATAAATGTGGAATCCACAAAATATGTTTTTTATGAAAACCACTTTGCTGAACAGAACCACATTTTAATGTCAACTGAGTGTGTGTTTTATGTTGAAGAAAAAACAGCTTAGTGTACCATCTGTTACTTCTAATAGCAAACAAACAAAATGAGTTGTAGTTAATACTGTTGATGTAAAATATAAGAGGGATGTTATAAAACTGCTTGCTGACAGATATAAACATGCTTTGAAATATGAATGAGCTCAAGCAATTCAATATGCAACTTTTACCAGCCAGCTGTTCTGAAAAGATAATGCAACACCAGAATTTTAACAAACTGTGCCAGACAAATGCAGGTTTATTTTACCAACCCACAAGATGATGGGAGAGACATTTCCTATCTAAAGCATATATAGGGTGACAGATCCATTCAATTAAAAATGTCCAATTTAAGGGAAATAATTATGCCTTATTCAGAATTGTCACACTTCCCAAAGGTGGTTTGAAAATGTCATCATGAGTATATACATCTAGAAGAGACTTTTGGGACAAATTTCTGTACAGAGATGTCCAGAAAAATTCAAATAGCAATTCTTCATTTTGTGCTTGACTAATGGTCATAGAACCATAGAATCATAGAATGTTTTGGGTTGGTAAAGACCTTAAAGATTTTTATGAATTTAATGAATTCCAACCCCCCCCCCCCCCCCCCCGCCATGGACAGGAACACCTTCCACTAGATCAGGTTGCTTAAAGCCCCATCTAACCTGGCCATAAACACTTCCAGGGATGGGGCATACACAGCTTCTCTGGGAAACCTGTTTCTGTGCCTCACCACCCTCTGAGTGAAGAACTTCTTCCTAACATCTAATCTAAATCTACCCTTTTTCAGTTTAAAGCTATTACCCCTTGTCCTATAACTATACTCCCTGATAAAAATCACTTCTCCAGATATCTTGTAGACACCTCTTAGGTACTGGAAGGCAGTTATAAGACCTCCCTGGAGTCTTCTCTTCTCTAGGCTGAACAACTCTATTTCTCAGCCTCTCGTCTTAGGTAGCTTAGGCCACCTTATCTTAGGCTCCAGCCCTTTGAACATCCTCTTGCCCTCCTCTAGACTCACTCTAACAGAATCATATCCTTCTTATGTTGGGGTCCCCAGATCTGGATGCAGTACTCTAGGTAGCATCTCATAATGCTGCAATGAGACTAGTTATAACATAGGCCTTGGTGCTATATGTGCTCAGGTACTGGGATATGGCACATGGATAAAAGCACAGCCAATCTATATTACAGCTCCCTTTGACAAGCTCAATACTGAATTACAAAGAAGTGGATCTGCATTTCTTTTCTCTTATATTAAAATTTAACATTATACACCCTTTGGTTAATACACATTTCTCATTTTTGGATGATCAAGACTATGATTTAGGAAGCTTAATTAGCCTATTGCCATTAATAATTGCCAGGTTTCCTTTCTGATAGCTAGTCGTTCATTGTTTAATTTTGTTTTCTGTGAAATTTTCTTCCTCATCCTGAAGACTCCAAATAAACAGACCTGGTGCTTGATAGAGAACAAATTGTTGAAATCTTTTTAATAATGTCTACTAATGTTTTGCATTTTGGATGAGGAAATTTTGATGGTTTTCTTGATCCATGTACATGTAGTATTTATGCTCAGTAATTCTCTCACAGGCTTAAATTAGTGTCTGTTGCATTTCTTACCAATGATGAATTATTCCAGTGTTAAGTAGAGCTATGTCAGGTTCTGGCCAAGTTACTTCTCAGTACCTACACTGAACATTGGTCAGTAATAGATGTAAAGTACATGTTGAAGTCAGTTTAAATCAAAATTACTATCAAAATCTTTGGAAGCAAATGAGATCATCTCACAGAATTTCAGCAGTACAAAACATGTCCAGTGCAGCCTGTTCCCTTTGATTCCCTTTGTTTTTGTCTTGGATTATATGTTAATTGAACTTGATTGAAACTTGATTAAAAGTATGGGTTACAAATTGGGTCAATGCTGATAGTAGCAGATTCATGTGCAGCATTTGATTTTGTTCATCTAGTGGTAGGGTATTAGAAAGTATACAGTCTACAACTTCCTCGTAAGGGGGTGTCGAGAGGCAGGAGACCTTTTCTCCATTAACACTAGTGACAGGACCCGCGGGAACGGGGTTAAGCTGAGGCAGGGGAAATTTAGGCTTGACGTCAGGAGGGGGTTCTTCACAGAGAGGGTGGTTGCACACTGGAACAGGCTCCCCAGGGAAGTGGTCACTGCACCGAGCCTGTCTGAATTTAAGAAGAGATTGGACTGTGCACTTAGTCACATGGTCTGAACTTTTGGGTAGATCTGTGCGGTGTCAAGAGTTGGACTTGATGATCCTTAAGGGTCCCTTCCAACTCAGGATATTCTATGATTCTATGATTCTATGATATGATAAGTGATGTGAATGCACAGAAGATGATCTAATTTCACCTATCATATATGCCTTGCACCCAGACCTGATGAATCTAAACAGTAAATTTACACATAAAAAGAGCAGTATCTCAGGAGAACTGTTCTTGAAACTCCAGTAATGCCTATTTCAGGTGTGATTTGCCCAGCTTTGCCTTATTTTCATAGAGATCCCAAAGTATTTATCAAATTAACCTTTTCTTAAAAGAATTCCAGGGATCCCTGTAATGTCCTCAGCAGTTCTGCCTCTAATAAAATTGTTTCTTTTCAGATGGCAAAGACTAACTTCAAATCCTTAGTGGAAGGTGTAACAAGATAAATAACAGAATGATTTTTAGTAATGTAACTCTGCAATGCTTGCTTTGTTTCCTTATCCATGGACAGGCAGTCTTGGAGACAATAACTTCAAGTAATTAACAACAATATTTATGCACAAATGTATCATCATAAATCCATACCATACTCCATAAACTCCTTACTGTTTTTGATTACTGTAGCATGACAACACCGTATTAAAAAGAAAACAAATAAAATAACCTTAAAGGTAACCAATCTGCCCAGATTTCAATTTATATTACTTGGATTCTGAATTTGTTGAAGACATTTAAGTGGATGTCTTTCAGGAGTTACCGATTTAGATGATAAAAAGCTCACACATTATGTTTCAGATCTAATGCCATTCATTCAGGGATGAATCAGGGATGATTTTTAAATTCCTGTTTTGCACAATTTCATGTGAGCAAGTGAATGAGGAGTAGTCATTTTGATGTGTTCATTGTGTTTAACAAAATTTTAAATATCATTCTCAGAGGACTTTTCATATATTCACAGTTATCAGGTAAGTACAGGATTTTCTTGGTCTGTTTTAAAGGTCACAGTGCTGTACCAAGTATCTCACTAAAGCAATAACTATGAAAAAGATAACAGAGATATTCTGCAACTATGCTAGCTTAAATATGTATACATACACATGCATATTAAAATCTGTTGGGAAGTAACCCCCTAAAGAGAGTGAAATCATCCCTCAGATTTGAAAGAGGCTTTGGATTAAGTGAAAAATGCTATAAAGCAAACAGATTTATTTGTTTAATTATGTAAGACAGTCAATTGTTTTTAATTCAAAACAATACCAAGAAGTAAACAGTACTTGAATGAAAAAATGGATCATCATGTGGTCTGTTTGATGGTTAATTCATGTACCATCCACACCATTTTATGCTACATATAGATACACAGTACTTTCTTAATTATAGGAAAAAGAAAAAAAAAGAGAGAGAGAGAGAGAGAGATTGTTCTACCGGTCAGAAGAAATTGCCAAAATTCTGAAAGCACTGACTGATGAATAGCAAAAATGACAATGAAAAAAAAAAAAAGGTTCAGGTAGACTGGCATAATAAATATGAAATGAATACATTTATCTGATAACACTGTTCCACTGTCTTGATTTAAAATAGAAAAATATTTCTGGTAAATGCAGTTGTGTTTTTTTGTTTTTTTTTGTTTGTTTTTTTACACACCAGAATGCTTGATATTGAGGGATTAAAGAAGGACAGCCATTTTATTTGCAAATAAATGGTACAGGAGGCAAATATATTAGAAAATATATTAAATTATATTATATTATATTATATTATATTATATTATATTATATTATATTATATTATATTATATTATATTATATTATATTATATTATATTATATAATTATATATTATATTATATTATATTATATTATATTATAACTTTATATTATATTATATTGTATTATATTATATTAGAAATATCTTATTTCTAAACAGCAGACATGGCAGAAAACTTGCCATCCAGTAATTTTTTTTCTAAGTAGTTTATGGATCCAGATAACCCAAAGTTCCTTGGTTGCTTTCATAACTTACCCCTGCTTCTTTCTAGGAAGAAAATGGCAATGGAGATTATAAAATCAGAGCTGGGCTGCCTCAAAAAGTAGGGGCTGGACATAAAAGGGGTTGAAGAAAATAACAGAGTGGTAGAGCCCTGTAGATCTAAGCTCACTGCTCAAAACTGTGAAGTGTTCTGGCCTAGGTGGTGGGCCCACAGCCCCAGTGATTAGTGGCTTCAATCATGGCTGCAGTCTGGTACCAAGGGCTTTTTTTTCATTTCCATCATAGGTCTTCCCTGTCTGGGAAATAGCCATCTTTGTTTACGCCACTTTGTCCAGAGTATCACAAAAATTTGCTATCTTTCTTATAGTATAGTAATCTGAACTACTGGCAAACAAATTCCTGATTCTGATCTCTTCTGTGCATACTGAGTAAGAAATGAGCCCAGACAAAAACTTATTCAAACACTTTAAATTTAGCCCAGCTTGAGAATTTTCATAGTGATTGTGCTTCTTCAATAGTCATATTCAGAGCCAATATGTGTACTCCTGTTCAATCCTTAATTTCACTTAAATCAATGCCAATTTGTGCTGAAGAGTGCTTTTATACTGTTTCTAAAATGCGAGTCAACCAGCTATCTACATGGTTAGTTTATCAGGATTTTCAGAATGTCACATTTTCTGCTGTGGATCAGATATTCCCCAAAATATTCCCCAAAGCTTTCTTTGATCTACAAATCACATACATTTTATCAAAAATATTAAGTATATAATGTTTGGTGTGTATTATATCTGTTCCATAACAATCTACACTAATATTCTGGTTGTTATTGTTGTTGTTGTTTTGTTCTGTTTTGCTTTGATTTTGTTTGTTTGTTTGTTTGTTAGAGATTAATTTATATAAAAGTATAAAAAGTAGGCTTTTGTAGACCTTAATGAGTAAGATATTAACCTTAGCTTTCATTCTGTCTGTTATTAATAAGGTTGTCATCACAGTTGAGATAACAACCATTTATTTACTAATTTGTAATTTTTTTTTTTAACTTTGAGGTTAATATTACTTTTTAAACTCCTTGTTTTAAGCTAACCTCTATTGCCCTATTGATTTTTGTAATTATTCCATTGTAATTCTTTTAACATTTAGTGTACTGTTGTTCCTGACCAGTTAACTCTCAAATTCCTCATAATTTGTGAATATTAAAATAATGGCTCAGGCTGGGGGCTGGAGGGGAGACAAATTCGCTGTTCTTGTCTATATAACTTAGTTTTAAGGATTTCAAGAATTAGTTTTTGTGAAGATTTTCGGGGAAAAGTTTTATTTATTTATTTATTTATTTATTTGGAAATGCTTCATAGCTGTTAAAATTTGAAGCATACTTTTCTTAGAAAGAGTAGTCAGGCATTGGAATGGGTCCAGGGAAGTGGTGGAGTCACCATTTCTGGGGCTATTCAAGGAAAGGTTAGGCCTGGTGTTTAGGAACTTAGGTTTAGCAAATAATATTGGTGGTAGGGTGATGGTTGGACCAGATGATCTTGAAGGCCTTTTTCAATGTTAATGATTCTATGATTCTATGTCTAACTGCAGTGTTGTCTTAGGACTCTTGTTCTCAGATAGATTCCATTTGATCATTTGATCTGATATGGCAATTAGTCTAGAAGCAACTAATAGTTGTTACCTGGCCTAAAAATATATGAGCAGATGTGCTACATATTTTTACAAACTATTTCCATTGCCATCAACAGGAAGCAAGTCTAATATATGCAAAGGATTATTTCATTCTGGTACTTTGTCAGGAGAACAACCCCAGCAAATGCTATTGTTGTTGCTAGTTCTGAAGAGATGAGCTCTGGGTTTCTCTGAATACTTTCTAAGCACTCAGCCCTGCTAATAGTCAGATATAGACAGATATTTCCTAATGTGGGACCTGGATCTTGGCTCTACAGTTTCCTTCTTTTTCTTCAGTTGTCCACCAGATCATATTTAGTACCTACTAGAGTGCCTTCTCCTTTTCCTGGACAGGTGATGTTGCAACTGTGACAGCACCAGAAACCAATGTAGCCTTTTTAGATTTTTATGTTATTTATTCAAGTTAGGATCAATTTCCAATATTTTCATATTTTCACAGCAGAATTATAGCTCCTCAAAGGAGCCATCACATCACCAATTTCAAAAATAGTTTTTCATTAGAATTAAGCAAGTCATACCAACACGTTGGGTAAACAATGATTTTGTGTAGATTCTTAGAACAGTTCTCTTCTCAGACAACAGGAAGGGATGATGCCTACTTTTACATCACTACAGCAATACAGAATACATATCTACCTAGTTTGGCTGGCAATTATCAATGGAGTTTTACCCTTGACCGTCCCTACTTAGAAAGCTAGTTTCAAAAGTGCTACTGGAAGGAAAAACAGCCTGCACCTTATGAAGGAGACATAGGAAAGTTTTCAGTTTTCCAGACAAGGAAAACTGTTTTCATCCTTCTCTCCCACTTATCTTAAAGACTGTTGATCATAATTTGACATTTAAGGAAGACATGGATACACTGGAAAGGGTCCAGTGGATACACTGGAAAGGGCCACCAAGATAATCAAGGGACCAGAGAACCTCTCCTATGAGGAGAAGCTCAAAGAGCTGGGACTGTTCAGCCTGGAGAAGAGGAGGCTCAGTGGGATCTCATGAATGTGTATAAATACCTGAAGGGAGGGTTTAAAGAAGATGGAGCGAGGCTCTTTTCTGTCATGCTCAGTGCCAGGGCACAAATTGAAACACTGAAGGTGATCTGTATATCAGGAAAAACTTCTTTACAGGGAGAGTGACGGAGCACTGGCACAGCTTGTTCAGAGAAGTTGTAGAGTCTCCCTCCTTGGAGACCTTCAAAAGCTACCTGGACATGATCCTGGGCAGCTGCTCTGTGTCAAACAGGTGTCTTTGTTTGAGCAGGGGTTTGGACCAGATGACCTCCAGAAGTCCCTTCTAACCTCAACCATTCTGTGATTCTGTGATTGTAGGTCTTGAGAATCATTTAAACTTAGTTATATTTAGTCATGTCAAATTTTTCCATAAGATATTTTGAAGAGCACATTTACAAGAATCATTAGAGATCTGAATCTTTGACTTGCTGATATTACTTATGTCTTTCGTTCCCCTCAAAGTGGATGGATAGAAAAACATGCAGATGAATCATTCTCCACACACTTCTTCACACTTGCCTTTGGATGGAATGATTCACTCTTCAGGGAAGCATATGGCTTGATATGGCTTGATCCACTGACTGCAGGGGTAACTCAGCTAAACAAGATATACATAAACGATAGAAAAGACCAACAGCTCATTCCAGAACAATTCTGAAGGTAGAGGGGAAAAAAAAAAATCCCACTGCTCACAGATGTATCAAGCCTCCAGCCTTTGCCACGTGAACTGGCAGCTGTAGGACTACTGTCTCCAATTATACAATAATAATGTGCCTCAGCAAAATACAGATTTCTTTTAAAGCTGCAGGTGCTGGAAAATCTAGCAGCTGATTTTCCCAATCCAGTATATGATTCATGCTCATTCACTCATGATAACAATCCTATCCAGACTGCAATCATATCTGGCTAAATCCAACATACCACCCCCACTACCTCCACCAAAAAAAAAAAAAAAAAAAAAAAAAAAAAAAAAAAAAAGTAGAAAAAGCTTTTGCTTTTACTTCAGTCTATGTTGAGTTTACTTCAGTCTACGTTGAGTATAAATACCAGAGGTGAAATCCGGTGTGGTTGAGTTCAGTGAGCCTTGTAATATCGACATCAATAGAACAGTATTACAGAAGTTTTGCTTCAGAAAAGCCCCTCTTTCTGTGGGCTAAAACCTTAAGCTACTAAAAGTACTTAGTTTAAAAATACCTCACATGAAAACAATTACCTGCAGATCTTAGAATTCTTTTATCAGTATAGGTTTTAGTACAGATTCAGGACAGTGACCATGCGTTTTGCTGACATTGCAATTGTTCAACAGCAACAATATGTAAATCTGCTATAGCAATATAAATATATGTATGGAGTAATCAGTGAAACAGAAATTCAAAAGAGCTCGCAGAAGTAAATTCATGCCATTAGCTGATATGATGGAACAATCAGGAGTTGGTGTTTTTCTCATCTTTATGACTTATTATTATAAGCATAAATATTTTTTAAAATCTTATGGTACATTTGCAAACAAATGAAACTTCTGTATATAGAAAAATAATGCAGATTTCCTTTTAATATATACAATGAAGACAGAATCACATTAATTTAATGGACACCCTGCCAACTTCATTTTCACAAATCAGAAAAAATTATCTCTGAATTTTTAGTCTTAGATTAGTCAAATTCAGAAGCATGTTTGAAATAATACTAATGTGATTTCTGTGTGTCAGTGACCACTAGCGTACAAGTCTGTATAATGGTTGCTTAAACTTTAAAATATCCATATTTTTATATTACACACATTCTCCAGACAATTTTTTTTTTGTCAATAGAGAATTTGCAAGCAACACAGTGAAGTTGTTGCCTTTGAAGCAAAGTTCAGTTTTGTATAATCTATTCTATAGATTAAAAATTAACCTATTTCAAAGATAAATCATTTTTGAACCAAAGTTCAGTCAGTTTGCAGATGAAATGCAATAATCAATCAGTATTTGGTAGTGCTATGTTGAAAGCTTTACATAAACAAATGGGGATTTTTTTCCTCTGCTTTAAAGTAAGAGGAAGACTTTTTTCAGCACAGTACTCTGTAGTACTTGGAAATCATTCACTTAGTTAGGGAAAACCATATTAGCCCTGAGAAAGTTAAAATGAAAGGCGTAAGAGATTGTCAGAAGAATGTTTGGTGTTAAGATGTTTTGGATAAGATAAAAGCAAAGCAAAGATAAGCAAAGGTTTGCTTATTAGACTGGGGAGCTGCTCCAAAGAATAAAGGAGCAGGTAACCACTCATCACATTAGAGCCACAGACCTCAATCAGAAGTGTTCACTTTTTAGACAGGCTACATGTGGTAGCAATGTAGTACACTGAAATGTGTACCTACTGTATAGAACTGAAGTGTAGAACTACGTCCCTGCTGTTAGTCACGTCTGAGAGACATTTAAATGCAAATGGATGTGAGTTGTTTGTCAGTGACTAAAAACTCTCTTTCAGGCAACTGCCTCAGTAATTAGAAACCATCTGGTATCATGAAAGAATACAATATTTTCAATATATCCACAGGCTAAAAGGATCTATGTTTTTATGTTAGAGCTGTGACAATTAATATGCAAAATCTGATCAATTTTGGTATTTTTTCTCTGGGTCACTCCTGGAAAAAGATATAAATGAGAAGTGTGAAAGAAAGAGTGACATAAACTAAACATTTGGAATTTAAGATGAACGCACGCACACTGACAGATGAGACCCTAACAAAATGAAGGAGCCTTGTTGAAACCTATACCTCCTCATTACCTGGCAAGATTTTGTGAGACTTAAAGCAAAAGATAAGTTTGAATGCTCACCTCTCAAAACTTACAAAAGTATGTCCTGTATTTTAATGGTATATAGAAGATTCACAGAATATAGCAGTCTATTTTAAGTAAAGTAATTTATCAAAAACATATCTCTTCCCTGTCCAATTTTAAGATTTTAATGATTGCAGAGACTAAAACAAAAATATTTTAGTCTGTTAGTCTAAACCTGAACTACACTTCATCATCTTTGTTTCCAAACTAATATACCCTAACAAATAGATAGGCAGATAATTCTTTATGAAAATAATAATTAAATTAAAAAAATGCAACTTCAGTGCTAGTCAGGGACATTAAGTGGTACTGATATCAAATAATGATATAAATTTAAATTAATAATTGCAGTACTTGTCTACTTCACAACATATCATCTTCAACATCTTATTTGCATCACATTAACAATTTTCAGCTTCATCTGGCAGTTTGTGACAGTTAGGAACAATATATATATTTATATAAGTGTATATATATATATATATATCAGTTCCAGAATTTACTAGTTATAATAATTTATTAAGTATGTGGAAAAAATAACATTAAAATATTTATTTTTGATAGTTTCTATGATTAAGAATAATTCAATAATCCAATAATTAGGAATAATGAGGAATATTAGAAAGAAGTTCTTTACTGTGAGGGTGGTGAGGCACTGGAACAGGTTGCCTAGAGATGTTACGGATGCTCCATGCCTGGAAGTGTTCAAGGCCAGGTTAGAAGGGGCTGGTCTAACCTGGTCTAGTGGAAGATGCCCATGACAGAGGGGTCGGAACAGTTGGAACTAACTTTAAGGTCCCTTCCAACCCAAACCATACTATGATACTAAGATAATTACAGAAGTAATATGACAGGCCCACTGTAGTGACTTAAATAATACAGTTCTTATGCACAATGAAACCTCTGAAAGATCCAGGTTTCTGTTTTTGTGCATCAAAATAAAGAGGTGATGGTAGATCCACAATTGACCAGGCTGCATGATGTCCTCTCCAGGACAGAGCCAACAATACAGGTTACCAGACTAGGTATATATCCGCAGACCATGTTGTATCCTGTACCATCATGCAAGTATTTCTAGGGCTATATACTACAGAAACTGTAGTTTAGCTGTTCCTAAATTTATTCTTACATGTACCAAAATAAAATCTCTATCTGCTGTCTGTGTAATTCATGGAAGATCTCCCTTCAAAAAAGTACATCCTCCCTTCTCAAAAAGTACATCAGAAGTATGGAATCTGAATCATCAAAACAGTGAATAGTAAAAGTATCATCTGTGTGTGTGGGCAGGGACTGTGTGCTTGTGTTTCTGTGTGTATCACATTTCCACAGCTCAATTAAGAACAGCATTTTTTCTTTGCATATTTAAGTGAGCATGGTAACTGGGATTTTCTTTCAGGCTCTCAATATGCAGGATTCTCTACATAGTAGTACCTTGGGATATACCAGCTAGGAGCAATGAAACTAATTTACAATTACATAAATATATTTGAGACTCAACTTTGAATCATAATAATTATTCTGCTCATGTGATGTATGCTCTTAGGTTAAGAGGTCTTGATTTGGTTTCTCTTCTAACTTTTGTTACAAAACAACTTGTACAAAAAGTACACAACCTTGTGTACAAAACCAACTTTGACTCTCTAGCACTCATAAAAGATGTCTCTTCACATTAATGGTTTGTTTTATAGTCTTATTTAAATCATTAAATGGCAATATAGGGAAATCAATCATGTTTGCCAAAAACTATGCTTCATTCAATACCCCTGTGTGTAATGGTTATTTAGACAATTAATTTCCATATCAGCACACATTCATTCTCCTTTTGTATATAAGAGGTTGAGTTATATTTCTGCATGTATTTGGGTTATTTTCCTAAGTGAACTTTAATCAATGAGATAACAAACCTCTATAGCCATTCAGTTCCTCATAATTTTCAGTTAATTTTCTTTGCCAACTTACCCTTCAGAATGGTTTTCTAATGTTCAGCCATTGCATCCATATTCTCTGCTAATGCACAAACATTACTTTGATGTGAGAAACTAGCAGGATGATGTATCCTGTCATCAGTATCCTGATGTATCCAAAACATTGATGGTTTTAAAGATAGCTACATAGTTAACAATTTACTCGCCATTTACTCGCCATTTGCCGAGGCGATCGGCTCCGGGGCAGACGTGTTCTGCAGCGGAGCGGGGGATCGGGCCAGGCAGGGCTAATTTTTTCCGGCATCGAGCCTACTTGAGGGAGCCGCCAGGACCCGGCAGCCCTCGTGAGGGAGGCTGACGAGGCGAAGGCGGAGCCAGCAGCGCCCCCTCCCCAGGCGTTCAAAACCTGCCCCTAGGGAGCGCGAGCGACCAGGAGCGCGGCGACCAGGGCGGGCAAACAGGGCGTGGCGCGTCAGAAGGGAGTGGCGCGGCAGTTAGCGCGGCAGTTCGTGCAGGAAGGGCAGAGCGCTCCCCCTACACACAAACAACACCTCCTTAACAACAGCCGTAACTAGGCGATAATGGTCGCCACCAGGCACGGCGTGCACTCCAGAAAGTCGGTACACACGCAGACCGACTACCCGTTAAAAAATGCAGCAGTTCAGGTCACCGGATGCAAGGAGTGTCTGAGCCTGTTGCTGCCATCGGCGGGAGGCAGAGAAACTGTGTGCGTGAGGTGCGAGCAGGTGGATGACCTGGTCCGCATGGTGGCGGAGCTCAAGGAGGAGGTGGAGAGGTTGAGGGCCATCAGGGAGTGTGAGTGGGAGATAGACTTCTGGAGTAACTCCCTGAAGGGCCTCAAGGGGAGGTGCCGAGGTGAGACTCCTCAAATGGGGGCGGACCCCCTGCCCTGTGCCCGTCGGGCAGAGGGAGGGGATCTGGGAGCTGAGGAGGAATGGAAACAGGTCCCTGCTCGACATCGCAGGCGATGCCCTCCCCTTCCGGCCCCACCTTCCCAGGTGCCCTTACACAACAGGTTTGAGGCCCTAGAGATTGAGAGGCCGGTGTGTGAGGAAGAGGTAGCAAATGTTCCCAGGAGGATGCCTGGGGCGAGGAGGTCAACTCCGCGCCTCAGGACTGCCTCCACCAAGAAAGACAAGAGGGTTATTGTTGTTGGTGACTCGATTCTTAGGGGAACAGAGGGCCCTATTTGTCGGCTTGACCCTACCCGTAGGGAAGTCTGCTGTCTCCCTGGGGCCAGGGTCAGGGACGTTGCCAGGAAGCTTCCTAACCTGGTACGCCCCTCTGACTATTACCCCCTTTTGATAGTCCAGGCGGGCAGTGATAACATCGAAGAGAGAAGCCTCAAGGCTATCAAAAGGGACTTTAGGGGACTGGGTCGGTTAGTGGATGGAGCGGGAGTGCAGGTGGTGTTTTCGTCCATCCCTATGGTGGCAGGGAGGGGTTCAGAGAGGACACGGAAAGCCCACCTGTTACACATGTGGCTCTGGGACTGGTGCCAACGCAGAAACCTTGGGTTTTTTGATCATGGGGCACTTTACTCAGCACCTGGCCTGATGGCCGCAGACGGGTCCCTATCTTTTAGGGGAAAAAGGATCCTGGGCCAGGAGCTGGCAGGGCTCATTGAGAGGGCTTTAAACTAGGTAGGAAGGGGGATGGGGCTGAGGCTAGGATTGTTGGGGCTGTGCCAGGGGGAACAATGGCAAGGCCGGAGGATAAGGCAATGGCCCAGCTGAAGTGCATCTACACCAATGCACGCAGCATGGGTAACAAACAGGAGGAGCTGGAAGCCATCGTGCGGCAGGCAGGCTATGACTTGGTTGCCATCACGGAGACGTGGTGGGACAAGTCTCATGACTGGAGTGCTGCAATGCCTGGCTATAAGCTCTATAGAAGGGACAGGCAGCACAGAAGGGGTGGTGGTGTGGCTCTCTAGATTAGAGAGTCTTTCGAGGTTGTAGAACTCGAGGCTGGGAATGACAAGGTCGAGTCCCTTTGGGTTAGGATTGGCAGGGACAACAAGGCTAGTGTCCTGGTCGGGGTCTGCTATAGACCGCCGAACCAGGATGAGGAGACGGATGAGGAATTCTACAGGCAGCTGACAGAGGTTGCAAAATCATCAGCTCTTGTACTCGTGGGGGACTTCAACTTCCCTGACATATCCTGGAAGCACAACACAGCCCTGAGAAAGCAGTCTAGGAGGTTTCTGGAGAGCGTGGAAGATAGCTTCCTAACGCAGCTGGTTAGTGAACCTACCAGGGGAGGTGCCCCGCTAGACCTTCTCTTCACAAACAGAGAAGGACTGGTGGAGGACGTGATCGTCGGGAGCTGTCTCGGGCAGAGTGACCACGCAATGGTGGAGTTCACTATTCTTGGCGAGGCCAGGAAGGGGACCAGTAAAACCGCTGTATTGGACTTTCGGAGGGCTGACTTTGAGCTGCTCAGGACACTAGTTGGTGGAGTCCCTTGGGAGGTGGTTCTGAAGGGCAGAGGGGTCCAGGAAGGCTGGGCGCTTTTCAAGAGGGAAGTCTTAATGGCGCAGGAACGGTCTGTCCCCACGTGCCCAAAGACGAGCTGGCAGGGAAGAAGACCGGCCTGGCTCAACAGAGAATTGTGGCTTGATCTTAGGAGGAAAAAGAGGGTTTATAAGCTTTGGAAAAGTGGGCAGGCCACTAAGGAGGACTTTAAAGAAGTAGCGAGGCTGTGCAGGGACAAAATTAGGAAGGCCAAAGCTCATCTGGAGCTCAATCTGGCTACTGCCGTTAAAGATAACAAAAAACGTTTTTATAAATACATCAACACAAAAAGGAGGACTAAGGAGAATCTCCATCCTTTACTGGATGCGGGGGGAAACTTAGTTACAAGAGATGAGGAAAAGGCGGAGGTGCTCAATGCCTTCTTTGCCTCAGTCTTTAGCGGCAATACCGGTTGTACTCTGGATACTCAGTACCCTGAGCTGGTGGAAGGGGATGGGGAGCAGGATGTGGCCCTCACTATCCATGAAGAACTGGTTGGTGACCTGCTACAGCACTTAGATGTGCACAAGTCGATGGGGCCGGATGGGATCCACCCAAGGGTACTGAGGGAACTGGCAGAGGAGCTGGTCAAGCCACTGTCCATCATTTATCAGCAGTCCTGGCTATCGGGGGAGGTCCCAATCGACTGGCGGCTAGCAAACGTGACGCCCATCTACAAGAAGGGCCGGAGGGCAGACCCGGGAAACTACAGGCCTGTCAGTTTGACCTCAGTGCCAGGAAAGCTCATGGAGCAGATCCTCCTGAGAGTCATCATACAGCACTTGCAGGGGAAGCAGGCGATCAGGCCCAGTCAGCATGGCTTTATGAAAGGCAGGTCATGCCTGACGAACCTGATCTCCTTCTATGACAGAGTGACGCGCTGGGTGGATGAGGGAAAGGCTGTGGATGTGGTCTACCTTGACTTCAGCAAGGCTTTTGACACCATTTCCCACAGCATTCTCTTGAAGAAACTGGCTGCTCTTGGCTTGGACTGGCGCACGCTTCGTTGGGTTAGAAACTGGTTGGATAGCCAGGCCCAAAGAGTCGTGGTGAATGGAGTCAAGTCCAGTTGGAGGCCAGTCACTAGTGGCGTCCCCCAGGGCTCGGTGCTGGGGCCGGTCCTCTTTAATATCTTCATCGATGATCTGGACGAGGGCATCGAGTGCACCCTCAGTAAGTTCGCAGATGACACCAAGTTAGGTGCGTGTGTCGATCTGCTTGAGGGTAGGAAAGCTCTGCAGGAGGATCTGGATAGGCTGCACCAATGGGCTGAGGTCAACTGCATGAAGTTCAACAAGGCCAAGTGCCGGGTCCTGCACCTGGGGCGCAATAACCCCAAGAAGAGCTACAGGCTGGGAGAGGAATGGTTGGAGAGCTGCCAGGCAGAGAAGGACCTGGGAGTGATGGTGGATAGTCGGCTGGATATGAGCCAGCAGTGTGCTCAGGTGGCCAAGAAGGCCAACGGCATCCTGGCTTGTATCAGGAACAGTGTGACCAGCAGGGCTAGGGAGGTGATCGTCCCCCTGTACTCGGCTCTGGTGAGGCCGCACCTCGAGTACTGTGTTCAGTTTTGGGCCCCTCGCTACAAGAAGGACATCGAGGTGCTTGAGCGGGTGCAGAGAAGGGTGACGAAGCTGGTGAGGGGCCTGGAGAACAAGTCCTACGAGGAGCGGCTGAGGGAGCTGGGCGTGTTCAGCCTGGAGAAGAGGAGGCTCAGGGGCAACCTTATTGCTCTCTATAGGTACCTCAAGGGAGGCTGTAGCGAGGTGGGGGTTGGTCTGTTCTCCCACGTGCCTGGTGACAGGACGAGGGGGAATGGGCTTAAGTTGAGCCAGGGGAGTTTTAGGTTAGATGTTAGGAAGAACTTCTTCACTGAAAGGGTTGTGAGGCACTGGAACAGGCTGCCCAGGGAAGTGGTGGAGTCACCATCCCTGGAGGTCTTCAAAAGACGTTTAGATGTAGAGCTTAGGGAAATGGTTTAGTGGGGACTGTTAGTGTTAGGTCAGAGGTTGGACTCGATGACCTTGAGGTCTCTTCCAACCTAGAAAATTCTGTGATTCTGTGAATTCTTAAAAGATTCTTAAAGATATGACTGTGACAAGTTTGAGGTGATCTACAAGTAGATATTTTAAAGTTCTAGAGACAACATGTAAAATTTCTGCAGAGCATCCTATCTGAGTAGAAACAATATGTAATACATGTATATCACATAATCAACATCATACTTGAATGAATTCTAGCATTTCATATTTTTATGTCATATTTTTATGTCATATTTGTTTCACAAAGAAGAAAAATGGGAAACAGGAAGGGGAAAGTTAAAAAAAATGGAAGGGGAAAGGAAAAGTGTTTTATTTTAGGTAGACATAAAAAAGGGAGGTTTACTTATAATTCCTTATAATTTTTAAATTATCATATTTTGTAAAAAAATATGTAAACTTTTTCAAGCTGAAGATGTGTCATTATCCATAATATTAAATGTGGTTCTTCTTTTATAACATCACTCACACAGATAGTCCTTCAAATCCCTATTCTTACTTGTACAAGTGGTTTCCCTGAGTAACTTTTCTTGCCAATATTGATGAAAGGTTTCTAGCCTGTAGCTTTCATATTTTAACTCAGTTTTACTGAACTAAAATTCAATAATATAGATGACAAAAGTAATTTACATAACATAAAAGAATAATATTCCAAAACTTTTCAGCAGTGTGATCCTAGGTTGTGGGGTTTTTGTCATTGTTATTTTATTTTGTTTTGTTTTGTTGTTGTTTTAAGAATATAGCTTGGCATACCACCAAAATTGCAAGATAGGAAAAGAGATTTCTTATGTCAGGCATAATAATAATAGACATAATTTGTGTTCTTGCTTGAAGTCTAAGAACTAGCCATAAGAAAATGATAAAAGAAAGTGTTTAACAAAGTCTGTTTAACAAAGAGACTATCTAAAATAAAAGAACAAGTGCAATTTTTATTAGAAAACTATAATATAAGAGCAACTTTCAAATATCTAGTAACCCAATGTGAACCTCAGGAATATATTTACAATTTATATATACAGATTTGCAGTTTGGTTGTGTCATAATCTACAGTAAAGCCAGTCTGCCCACACAGGATATAACTTTGCAAAACACAATGGTGCAATTTTCCAGTGTTCAGAGAGTCTTGTTGACCTATACAACACTGTTAACAGCACAAATGGGGTCAATTAGGCTCACATCAATCAAGAGAAATAGGAACTATCACAAGAGTCACCTCGTATGAAACACTTTTTATAAGAGAACACATTAGCAGGCAAAATATCATTTATGCTAATTAAGATGCATTATTTGATTATAAAGTTTCTGTGAAATTTCTGTGAATTAATGATAAAATTAATGCCTTCCATTTCTAATGGGAAAAGACAAGAATTATTTAGGAGTCCCACTGTATTATTCTCTTTCTAAAACAGATTTTTCAAACAGCTCCATTTCCTGTAAAGTTCCATTGTAGTCAGCCAGAGGATTCATGGTTTATGGAAGTATCGTAGAGGATGGAACCACCTCAGATGTGCCAAGAATCCACCTTTTACTATTTGTTCACCAGAAATGATCAGTTTTTTTGAAGATTGTGCTAGCTAAAAATTACAAGTTACTCTCTTCAGAGGTGCCAGAAGGAACAAGAGTTTCAGAGTCATTTTGTTTCACTCTGTGCATATCTGTATGCCTAGGAGAGGGAGATGAAACACTGATAAAAAGAGACAAATTTTGTTTGACTTTTCTCCAAAGTACCAGAAAGTGATTACTTCAAGTTTTTGGGCAGAAATGGAAGGACATGAGCACCATTATGCAGAAGGAGAAAAAGGAGAAAGTATCAGGAGTGTCTGGACACATCTGGCAGAAATCTTTCAAGCTCCTTCTTCTTGCCTTTGAAAATTACTTGCTTTAGAGCTATGGAAATTATGATTGGCAGTGTCCAAACCTTCTCACTGTTACAATAATGACTCCTGGAAGTCCAGAGGCGAAAACCAGAAGTCCAACTACACATCTTTTGAGTACTCTAGCCTTGAGTACAAGAATTTTGTTGGTCCTTGTCATGAGGTTTAAGGATCTCCTTTTATATCAACTGGAGAAGGCAGAAGCAAATCATGTGCTCAAATGCAGATGTATTTTTAAATTGTCATATGTATGCTTTTCATAATCAGTGGAGAGGGGATGTGGTTTAGGGACTTAGTTCATCAGATCTACTTTAAATAACTTCATGAGCATGATAAGATTTCTGCTACAAAAGCGCCCACACAATCTACAAGAGAGATCTTGAGCAACTAAATCAGATGTTGAGACAGTCCTGCAGATGTCTTAATCAGACATGTCAAGAATAAGAAGCTAAAAGCCCTGAATTCATTAGCTCAGTCTGTGCTCCCAGGCATTCAGGATTTCACACATTTACATGACTTGATACATTTTTTTTTGTTGTTGTTTGTTTGTTTGTTTTTCCATTTGAATATACATGGGTTCAAGAGGTAGGGGAGAATTTAGTTTTACTACTTTCTCTTCACTTTAGGAAAAATCTTTGAAGTTATTCAGAAGAAAAAAAAAAAAAAAAAGGACCCTTTTATCTCCCTAAGGTATTTTTTTAAAGAAATCTTTCCTATAAAAAGTTTTCCTTCAATTTGTAATGTCTAAATTCCTTTCATATATATAGACATTTTGAAAATGGTCACTTCTCATAAAATATACAACTCTTGGTTGTGCTATTAGTTTTAATTAAAATGCTAGTGACAGAAAGTCAAGTGTCTAGTGATATCACTAATAGTTTTATATCTGTATGTCAAGTATTCACATACTAATGTGTTGGAAATTTAAAACTTAAATTCTCCCCTGTCCTGTGGGAACTAAGAAATACTTAGATATGTATCTGCATTGTTTCTCATAATTTACCAGTTTATTATATGAACATAAATTTCTGCTTTCTAGATCAAGTATTCTGAATGCGATTCTGATTCATATTCTGAATATGAGCAGTGAGCCATACATATAACCATTTTGCCAATCACATCACAACTATTATATCTTCAAGATCTTCTAAGGTCTGAGGAAAGGATGCCACTTGCTTAGAGCAGACTTTTGCTAGATGTCTGTTCATTTTAGGAAGTAAAGGCCTGATCCAAACCCCGCTGAAGTCAATGGAAAAAGAATCCCATTGACTACAATGGGCTCTGGATCATGCCCTAAGTCCAGTCTCTTCGTTAATAATAAGATGACTGTCCAGTAGCCTGGAGTACCTAAGGTCCCATCAATTTCACTTTAGACTGCAGTCCACTGAAATTTGAAAGATGAAGCTGAGGTCTTTTTTTGGTGATAAGAAAACTTAAACTGTGGGCATTTTCATTTCCTAATTATAGACAAACCCATCAGTTCAGTAGAAATCTTTAGGCATCCTAATGAGAAAACACCAAGAATAAGCGAAGCTAAAGAAATCTATGTTGTCCTGAACATACATGCTTCAGAAGCATAGTGTAGGCTCTAATTTGATCAATGAACAAATGCAACACAATGGTTTTGGAGAGGTCAGCATAATGGCTGACTATACAGGAGAAGCTAAAATGTTATATATAATACAGTTAAATATTTAAGAGTTTAAGTTTTATTTCTTTTTAAGCTAACAGACAAAGCATGGTACAAAGATTCTCAAAGTGTTTTCTCGGTTTTCACGACAAAGCACAATAAGTTCATAATGAAAATGGCAGAAAGTTATTAACATTACAAACAGTAATAACACCTCTAAGTTTTTTGAACTTGCAGATATAAATTTTGAAATAATGTTATATTAGTATAAGCTTTGACAGTAAATGAATGGAATTTTTACAGTGTCAATAAATCAGATACAAATATATATATGTGATCAGTTTTATATATAAAAAAAATCTGAAACAAATATATGTTGTGCTTTTCTTATTTAAAATTGTATTTCTAATAAATCATTGGGCAAATCAGACATTCCAAATGAACCCAAGAACCCCATGTTATCTATTATCTTTCATTAAATTGCCATTAGCAATACTTATTATTTTACCTTGTTTATTCATATTGACAACAATAGTTCAAATATATATCTATATCATCCAGGCTGTTGTGCACTATATAATAAAGATCTTTCTAAAGATATATTTTATCTCTTAAAAAAAAAAAAAAAGTAAATTTATTGTAAATTCAACAGGCTTTACTATTAACAGATCAACATATTCAGTGATCAATGAATGGAAAAATAAAACAAGTGACATAATGGTCCTCCCACTAAGCTAGTGGGATAGAAAAATTTAAGGTAAGTTTTGAGCTGAAATTTTTTTTTTGCCTTTGCATTAATGTAGATAAACATTTCTACGTCAGGTATCAGATGCATTTCTGTAACACTGTGACACCACTTAGGTTTAACTTTAAGCAACTCAATAACCTGTTGATAATATTTATACTAATTAATTTCAGATATAAAAAAAATGAGGTCTTAAATCTCTTCATCAAAATATACCACTTTTCCAGATAAGTATATTAATTAGTATATTAATTTTGCTTAACTATAATCACAAATTTGCTAATCCAAGAACTCTTATGAAGTATGGGAAAAAATTATATTTGGATCCATAGTATGAATCATGTCAGACAACAAAACACCTGAATATTATAATTATGAATGTTATTGGATGTTCTGGATTTCTCTCTTTCTTTTTGAATTAAAAAACTATGCCGATTTTGCTGTAAAATAAAGGTATGTAAAACTTACAAATATTGCAATTTTTTTTGGCAAAGTAAAATTTGCCTTTCTCTAGAGCTCCCGGTAATAGAACACTGGCACAGGTTGCCCACAGAAGTTATGGAGTCTCCCTCCTTGGTGATCTTCTAAAGCTACTTGGACATGGTCCTGGGCAACTTGCCATGGGTGATGACCTCCAGAGGTCCCTTCTTACTTCAGGCGTTCTGTGAGAATGATGAGATTCACTACTTCAGCTTAGAATCTAATACTTACCAACACAAAACAAACCCAAATTAAAAGTTCACTGAACAAATGAAGTACAAGCTCCCTTTATTTTTTTTTCTCCCTTCATCCTTGTGTAATGTCTAGTCAATCCTATTTCATTCAAATCATAGTCTGAAATTTAATGGAAAAAGTGAAAGCCTCCCACCACCTGGATCAGCTGGAAAAAAAAAAAAAGAAAAAGAAAGAAAGCTTGTGCATTTTACATGCTGTTGTCTGAAGCCAATGTAGATCAAAGATTTTTTTCACATCTATTTAAAAAAAAAAACAAAAGCCATTAATTTGCCTTGATGTGTTTTTCAAATTATCTGAGAATATCCATTTATGACTTTTCAGATTATAACTGTGGCTATCATCAGTAAGATTATCAGATAAAGGCTTTTCAAACAAGTTTTAGCAACTGCTTGCCTGAGGCATGTTGGCTACTAACTAAATAGCTTGGATTATTAGATTATATAGCTAACTAAAATTAGCTTGGATTATTAGATTATAAATAATATGTTGATTTATAGCCCCCATTTTATTTAACTATATAAATATTAAATTCCTTCACTTAGAATCTTGTAGTGACACTATCCAAAATTCAAATTGTAGAAATTGCCCAAGATGTACAATGTATAGAAAACTTCCCCCATTGGTTTTCAGATAGACAAAGTATTTGTCCAGCACTGCTAGAGAGGATTTCACAGCACAATTCTGCTTTGAAAAAAATTCTTCCTTGTCTACTTCCTACAGCAAGGAACTTAAAGCACACAGGATGCTTGAACTACCTCATCAGAGGAAAAGTTCAAGTCACGAAGACATCCATTGTATTGTTTAAGCTTGTTTTAAAATCAAAAAATTAGGCAGAGACATTTGTATATTAAATATATATATATATATATATTAGCAGTTCCGTCTTTCAGAGTACATTGGAAATAAAAATTTTGGGTAAGTTTGTAATGTTCCTTAGATACCTAGAGAAATCAATAAACAAGGCTGGAATTAGTTCACAGGCAGTTTTTTCATTGAAAAACCTTGTAAATAACGAACAGTTTCATTCTTATGAGTAGTAGGGCTTCCTATAACACATCTAAAACCTTAGACTTTATAAATCAGGTTTTTAAAGCAGAAGAAGCTACATTTTATGCCATTAGAAGTCCCTTGTTACTTTTGCAAAAAAGTAGATTGGGTTTTAGTTTCTCCTTCTTCTCTTCTCTTCTCTCCCTCTTCAGTTATTAAATGAAAGTGAAAATGCAATTTTTCATTATTTTCAAGAGCCTTACCAAAGTCTTCAACTGTCATCTTCATGTACCAATATGTTGTGTGCACTTACACAGAAGAGAGACAAATACTGATCTTTTTGGCCTTGAACAAAACCCAAGTCAGTAATTGTAGTGTAAAATCTTTGCATAGATCAAAGTTAGGATTTTCATGTATGTACCTGAAATGAGGGCAATGCACATGAATTAATGTATAAGCCATGCGATACTACTGATACATACACAGCAACCCAATAAGTTGCTAATACAAACTGTGGTCACAGTTTAGTCACTAAAACAAATCAAAGTGAACATCATACTTTTTTTTTTTTTTTTTTTTTTTTTTTTTTTTTTTTGTCCCTCTCCACTACTCAGGTAAATATCTGTCTTTTTCATTCCAGATCATACCAGCATATGAATATGTTTTCAGAAACATTGCTTGGTCCACATCTCCTCCTTCACTCTCTTATCTGAATCTGTAGTCCCTGTTATCACATACTTTTCACTTGTACTGTCAGCCACAGCAAACACTGCCACAAATTGCATCAAAAGGCAATATTTTTAGTTGACAATGATGTAAACTCATAAGAATTGATCTCACAGGTTTACAAAGAAGAATGAATGAATAAGAATGCAACTTCAGAAATAAAGTTGAGTATCAGTAATATTTTGTTTCCATGATAGAAAATAGAATAGGCTTCTATTTCCTCTAGAAAGGCTTGATGATAAACATGATTTTTATTAACCAAATGCATTTTTTTTTTTTTAATTAGAATAAGAGAGAGAAGGCATGCTTACTTTCAGATCCCCGTTCTTTTCCCCATTCATCCTCAGGCAAACACATTTGATAGATTAGGTCTCCACTAGAAAAGTTATGTTCATTATCGTGTTTTTCTGTCTTTAGAAAACCATCAAAACTGAAACATATTCTGAAAAGTTTAAAAATAAAATAACACTACAAACAAAGGAACTCTTAATTAAAACTTAATGAAGAACAGAAAAAGCAATAGCACAATATCAAGGGAGAGGTAGAAGAGAAAGAAGCATTCACTCTGAGATACTCGATATTTTAATTGGTTATCTGCAACAAATAAGAAACTGTGTGTTATGATTCTGATTCTAACCTTAATAAAGTCCATGGCAAAAAGCCCAGTGAGTTCAGTGGGGCCAAGATGAAGTTCTAATTGAATGAATAAATGACTTCAGATAAAATAAGTTACTTTATTTCCTTCACATGTGTATTCTAGCAGAAAGAAACAACAAAGATTTATTGAAATCTGTCAAAGAGGCAGGTAATTGAGTTTATTTTGACCTGGATCAAAGGAAATAAGTACTTATGAGGAGAGTAATTTTGAGTATGAATTCATTGAAGTAATGGAGTTAGACATTCAGTTTTCCATTTGAAATGTATGTGTCTAAAACCTGCCCTGAACTGAAACCTGAACTGTCTAAACACCTTCCTGAGAAGGAAATTCTATTTTAACACAACAACTGTTGAACCATTCTCAGAAAAATATGCAGAATTTGTTGACAAAAAGGGGTTCATCCTTCTGTGCTTACAGTCCTCTCTACCAGTCTCACTTTAAATTCACAAAAGAAGGAGCTATTTAAAAATCATCACTCATCTTTCCTGAATGCAAAAGGACTTAGCTGTTAGCTATGAAAGACATAATAATAGATGAGAGAAAGACCTCCTTTGCCCTCTCCCAACACCACCTCAGGGTCTCCTTCCTCCAGTTGCCACTAGTTGTTGCCACTAGTTGCTGCCACCTCTTTGTCCCAGGTCATCTGTGAGAGAGACTGATCTGGCAGAAGGCTATCTAAGGCCATCTAATTATGTTGGGGAATTTTCTGTAGGGATTTTCTTCCAGGGCTCAGAAGCAGGAAATTTCAAATTCAATGCACTAGCAGAACTGAAACATGGAAAGATGGATGCAATATCAGAGTTCTCCTTTAACTGGAAGGTTTCAGATATTGTTGCCCAAATCTGTCAATTCAAGCAATTCAAGAAACAGGTGTAATGAATTATCCTAAAACTAATTGCCTGCAAATGCAGCTCTAGCTGTACTTCCATAGTTCTTTGCCAGATTACTATTATGAGAGTTATTCTTCTTTCTGTTTAAAAACAACCATTCATTAGAACAAGAGGGAAAATTAAGGTAGAGGAGTAGGGAAGAGCATAAATCCTTAGCCCAGTGGTTATAGACCATTTTATTTCATGTGGGAGACTAAGGTTCAAACCTCATGGATCAGTTTAATGAGAGACCAATTCTACTTGTGAAAACTAATGCAGACAACAACTTGCTAACAAAACAGAAGAATATCAGAGAGAGAGATTGAATCTGCATCTCATATTCTCTTTGATGTCAGCAAGAGCATCTTTTACAGATGAGGGTCTTTCTTTACAGTGCTTTGGTTCCAAACATACATTGAGATTAAAGATTACAACAGACATGTCGAATTTTTTGCAGAGAAAGCCATTTGTACCCATCATTCCCTTTGGTTCTCCTCATCTTATCCTGGTGAGTATTCCATCCATTGAAGTTCTTCTTGAAGTAAGATTCAGTTTCAAGATATTACATATCCTTGACTAGCAGCTTATAACATTCATTAAGAGTAATTGAAAGGTATAACAATTTATAGCAAAATATAAATAAAATATTTTAGTCATGATCTGGTAGAGCAGATGTTTTCTAAGCATCATGACAGTTTAACTACATATTCTTCTCTCCTCCATCTCCCCCCCCCCCACCTCCCCAAATAAAACATTACAAGCAACTTCAGCAAGTGAACTAATAAATCTTTTAAATTTATGTTCGTTATCATAGGAAATGAAATACATTTTGGAATGCCAAGCATGAAATGTTCTGGAAATGGATTGAGAGGTTTTCTTTGTATTTCTCAGTCTAACTTCTATGTGTAATATCAGTCCAAATACTTACAGCATTAACTTGGGAACATTTGCCATTTTCAGCAATCTGATGACTGCTTACTGCTGTCTGGGGACACATAAACGCTTGTGTTCATTCTGAAGTATCCACGTACCTGTGAAGTATGCATACTAAATGATGGAAAGCATGCTATATTACAAAACTGATTGCATATGTCAGCGTATGCACCACATTTTACAAATTAGTCTGTGTTAAACTCCTCTTCATGCATGATTTAAGGGGAGATTCATGACCTTTGTTCAAACTCAAGCTTCTTTCTAATTTTTTATCTGGAGTTTCTTTTCTGTTGAAAACAGAAAAGGCAAAATGCTGTAATATTCTGATAAAATGTTTATTGGACTTATGAATTTTAAAAACCTTCAATAACAAGGTTAGGGGAGGCTTGTATAAGCATTAGCATTATATGTAACTATCAAAAGCCTGTATCAGCACAGAATTTTCTCCTAACAGCACATCACCCAAGCAGCAGATATAGAGATAAGCAATACTATTATCATGAAAGAAAAAATCTGGATTATGTTTTTGTTCTCCCTTTCTCCTTCACAATGCCTCTAATCATTTGAGACATCCGCATATGAAAAAGGACAAATTCAAGCTCTTCAAAAATAACTCTGCACTGACTTTTCACTTAAACATTCATTTCAAGGTTGTATGGATCTTGTAAGTGACTTTGTTTTAGATCATTGTATTTTTCTCCATCAGACAATGTATTATGACTACAGTACTGGCTAGATGCCATATCTATGCAATGTTTTGCAAGGCACAACAATAATTCCATAGCATAGATCCTGTTTCTTCTATAAAGATTTATAAAATATGTAGAGCAGAAAGTGTCTGAGCTTTCTGACTACTTCGGAATGTAGAGATTTCATAATTCTTAGAGCTATATGAAATAAACATAATTAAAAAGTTGTCAGCCAATGTCTTGTCCAAGTGTAAAACCAAAACCAATAAACCTAGATGATTTGCAAATTCTCCAGCAGGAACAGAAGTGGTCCCATTTCACAGCATGTTGTACATTATTTGTATGTATAAGTGTACAATAATTGATTTACTTACCACTGCTGCATTTTTCAGTGTTTTTTCTTAGCAGCCACTTTACTTTCCGCTTTTTCCTGTTTCTATTTTGCAAATGAAGATAACTAGGATAACCAGTTTTAATGTGGAAGAAATTAAACTATAGCATAAACCTAGGGGTCTGGAACTTTAGTTTCTTTTTTCCCTTAATATTGGGAAGATCCACATGGAGGATCCAAGTATTCAGGTCATTCTTCACATTGAGAAAATAATTTAGCAATCTTCAGAAGCAAAGTTTATTCTTCTCTCTTTTGACCCAGCTGATACTCATCATTAACAAGTCAGCCCCAAACAGTATAGCAGTTCCTGATTGGCTTGGAGGGCCTTAAAATCTCAGGAAAAAAAAAAATAAATAAATAATAAAAATATCTTAAGAGTTTTGTGCTCAAACAAAGTGTCCTTTGAATCATGGTATTCAACAAGAAATACTTCAGATGTGAATATGTCTCAAAAATGCTGAAGAAGACCCAGACAGGATGATAGAATGTGTTTAAAATTTATTTTTAAATATTTAATAATATTTAATTAAAATAAATAATAAATAGTATATGAATAAACAATAATTTGTTTTAAATTTAATTAGTTATTTCTACTTTGACTACTAAAATATAGAGGCAGATACGGTTGATATGGATGGGTGTATGGTTAAGGCTTAACTGAAACAAGTTCTCCATTACCCACTAACTTCTGTTGTTATCATCATAAATGGAGTTTGAATTGAAAGTGCCACCAAAGTCAGCAATAAAGTCTGTCACAAAGACAAAGAACATCACCTCTGTATCATTAGCCAATTTAGTGTCATCAGCAACAAAGGGCGGTGAGCCCATTGTCATAGACTGGGTGACAAGATTTGATTCAGGAGCTGACCAAGAGCCTCAGTAATCAAAGAGTTTTGTTAGTGGGTTCATTGTATACTACGTTCTTAGTGTGTGGCAGCTTTAAACCATAAGGCTTACAGTAAAACTAAAAACAAAGGGAGGTGTCAAGTTTTACAGTATTTCAGGGTAGTATCTAACAGGTTTGAAGTCACACACCATACTTCTCAACAGTCTTTTTTACCATGTTTTCCTTCTCTTGTTTCTTAAATACTGATTTTATACTTATTTAGATATTTTGTTCACCATGGTGTACCAACTATGCAGACAAGAACCTATGCAAATTCTGTTTGACTAGTTCTGAGTGTCAGAAGAACCACTCAGTTTCTCAAACCATTAAAAAAGTTCCTGAATGTTTTCTTTCTTTTCTCCATATACTCAAAACAGATGTATGTTTAAAACATTATGCTATATGAAGTTTATGTCCCTGTAGAGATTTCTATAAAAGTTTATGCTTGTTGAGCTTTCTGTCTTTTGATCAAAGCCAGTTGAATAATAAAACTGAGAGAAGTAAAATCATGCAGAGCTTCCAGAGTAGTTTTCTATTTCTGTTTTTATGCATCTTGGATATAATAATTTTCCAGCAGTACATTAAGTGATTCAGCTAAACTCTAATGACATCTGATAGCTCTGATAGCACTTTTTAAAAAAAAAAAAAAAAAAAAAAAAAAAAAAAAACAGCTGTGCATTGTACCACAGTGTAGTTTTATGTTTTTGTTTTGTTTTGTTGATTTTTAATTTTTATTTTGAGTCACCAAATTGACATAAACATGTCTATATTAGGAAAGGGATAGGAAGACTAAAACTAAGAATCCTAGCTGAATTTAAGGAGAAAAATCACACATATTAAAACACTTATGATGTCACATCATTTTTGCTCCCTTCTGATAAGAACTGAAAGTTCTTGAAATTAATGTCACTCCTCTTTTTCAGTCACCAAAGTGATGATGACACTACCAGTGGAGATCCTATACTTGCATTATTTCTAAAAGTATTTATTATTAATAGCTATCTCAAAATATTCAATATTTGCCTAGGTTGGTGAAGACTGTCCACCAACACACTACAAGTTAACAAGATCCATTATGGCACTAAAGTTACTCTCAAATGATGGCACAAGTCTCTGGGCCTCAGTCATGAAAGTAAAAAAACATTACACTTTTGTCTGCAGGAGGAATTTCTTCAACCTTGGTCTAAGTAGGTGCCAGATGCATTTAGAGTATCGAACAAAACCACCCCAAATGCATTTTCTATACCAAAATATCCAGTAAAATGTGGGAGTGAAAAAGTTAGAAAGGCATTTACTTTTCTACCTTAAAGGGGTTAGTTAAGCATAAAACATTACATTTTCTTTGAATCACTGATCTGTTAAACAAAGAGAAAGAGCAGCTCACCTATATCTTCACTGATTTTGAAGTCCTTTAACACTAAGGAAAAAATCATGGAATGAAGCTCTCCTTCCCCAATGTAAATTGCATTCTGTTCTTCACTAAAGGCAGTGAAAGCTATTCACTTCCAACAAACTGCTTTTTCCTAATTAAAATTTTCACTGAAGAGAGAAAAGTAGGATCAAGAGGGATGATGTGAATAGGTCATGAATCAGAGCCTGCAGTACTATTAGAAAAATCACAGATGCAAGGCGTCTTCCTTTATTGATGCAGTTGTTGCAGCTGAATGGTTCATTTAACCTGTATTGAGGATCTGTGCAAAAACTCCAAATATTTTTGTTTTACAATAGTTTCAGCAAACATTGTTGTTGTCTTTCATATAGGAATACTGTTAAATGCCAAATGACCACCTTCCAGTGAAGCCACCATTTCAAAAAAAAGTTGATTTTGTTTACTGTCTCTCACTGAAGCTGAGGAGGATGGATTGAAGAAAGGTAAGCTTAAAAAGATTAAACAAGTAGATATTGCAGAGCTATGTGCTGCATGTGACATCACAGGAATGCTCCTATACTCCCATTAAATCCTTGTCTGCCTACACTTGTATAAGAAGCTGCTAAGTCCTTTCCAGAGCACTGCACAGAGTCGGTACTCACAGTTGTGGTGTCCTGCTGCCTAGGATAAAGCAGAATTTCACAGCAGTCTTCCATTATCTGAGAATGAAGAGACGTAATGTTTATGCATGGTGTTGGTCAGGCCTGTTACTTTGATAATGAAATCTGAGCAATGTTGTTGCTTCCATTTTTTTATCATGAGCATTTGGATAGTCTGTACTCTCAGTTGCAGTTTGTATAGGGTTTCCCTTTCTCCTATGGTGAGAGAGAGCTTGCAGATCAGCATGATTCTCTCCTGGGAAGGAAAATGAAAGGGAAGCAGCAGCTCCCAGTAAATGATGTTCTTACCTTGCTGCTGCTATCTCTGCCATACCACTGGCTGGTGTTTGCAAGGCTTTGCAGCAAAAATGTGTTTTATTAGACATGTAAAAGAAACTAGGATGGTGATTTATGTTGTGGGAAATAGGATAAAACATAGAAGTTCCTGAAGCAAAATTTGGTTTAACAGTAGTGCAGGTATCACTGGGAGAAGGGAATAGGTGGAGGTGAGTTTCTCTTTGCAGCACATTGAGGTACGGCTATAGCAGGAGCAAGCATGCCAGCCCAGAGGTGGGCAGCCCAGACAACACTGAGGCCCAGTAATTAAGATACAAACCCAGTATCCTTAATAAACCTTTACTCAAGACCTTCCCAATACATCTTTATGGCTTTTGTTGTGCTGTATAAATTAAAGGTGACTATGATAAGATTAAGATGGCTCTGAAGTGATAGATGGGACAGAGCCAGGTGAATTAAAGGGTACAATAAGGTCAAGGAGCTAATAGGATTTCAGCATTTTCAATTAATTTGATGGAAAGAGTGGAACAAAACTAAATTCACTGTGGACAAAAAAGAAATGTAAAAGTGAGAATGACATAAAATCATCATCAAAGAGTAAAGAGAGATGATGCTGAAGTAATGATAAGGAAGAGGAGCAGAGCCATGAGTCCAGGACTTCATATCAAATGTTGAGTCAAGAGTGAGGAGATAAGAGACTCCAAGTTCAGATACAAACTTCCATGTTTAACAGTTCTGAATGATGCACTTTTCCTTCTTTGTATCAAAAGAGTCTTCGTCTATATTCCCTTAACTAGAATATCTCTGTGTGATAGCAGGGAGAGTCCACATAAAGCAGAAGACAAGAAAATACAAAAGACGAATTTGTTGTCTGCAGTATAGTGTTTCCATAAAGCAGAGGTAATGCGGTTATCTTGGAGCTGGACATGGATACTTTTTACATGGTAGCTAAATGTGTCCACAAATTTGTGAATGGATGTGAGAAAAAGTCCTTCTTACTATTCTAATTATATTCCTTTCTCTGCTACTTTTCTTTGCTTCTGCCTTATTTTGGTGCTAGCAGGAAACCTTTCCCATTGGTTACATCCTTGCTAGGTCTGAGAGAATATCTTAAGTAGAAAAATGGAGAAAAATAGAAGAATATGTTACTAACATTTCTCAGATCCATGTAGTTTTTTTTTTTTCTTTCTTTTCTTACTTTTTTTTTTTTCTTCAATCTGTAAAAAATGGAAAGGTATAATTACAGGAAAAGGAATTCCTGTAATTTTGTAATGACGTTGAAAAGAAGACTTCATGGAAGTCTTGAAGACTTCATGGAAAGACCTTACTCCCTGTATTGGAGAAAAATGGGTGAGGCTGGTTGTTCAGACTATCATCTAAAAATAAAAGTAAATGCATAAAAATACAGCTCTAGGAAAGAAAAAAAAAAAAAAAAGCAAAACTGTGAGCAATATGGTAATGTATCATGGTGGAAAAACTCATCTTTAAAAAAATATGTAAGGAATAAACATACTGTGAACATGGCTATACATCACACACATTGCACCCACTAATCAAACCAAAGCAGTCTAATAACTACTAGTCTTACTTTTATCTTAAAACAGATCTAAGGTAAAATGCATGAAGCTAACATGCCCAACTCATCTGATTCAGTTATTTACTAAATTAATATACAAAATACATGTAACTGTGTTAATTCAATAAGCTAAACCTTTTTTTTTTTTGCCATTTTTTTTTCCCAATTAATGCAAAAAGGTATAATAGAAAAAGTAAAAATTTCCTTGTAGAGTGTTCAAATTGCAATTGTGAGCACCCCCTTTATTTGAAACTGAAAAACTTGCTTGAGTTGCTTTCTGTTTTTTAAAAAAGTGGCTTCATGATAATAAAAAATACTCATAGGAAAGGCGAACTTTTTACTTTTAATGACAATCCCTTTTATTTTAATATTATGAGTTTTATAGATTACATTAAGATATCTTACTGTTGTGTGATACTGAGAAAAATTTTTCCTTAGTTTGTTATAGAATAGACTAGATTATTATTTACACTGACTATATGCAGAATATAATTTCTCAAAATTAAATCTTTCTATTTTATAATTTTAATTTGGCTTGAATTTATAATTGTTTATTTCTTTAAAAATTAATTGTATAATTTGACCCTCTTTCCCCAGTATAAACATATTTTGTCATTAATAATGACAATTTTGTGTAAGGGTACCTAGCTCTTATTTATTGAGGAGTTTCCAAGAACAAGTAAGCAAGTAAGCATTCCATCTTTGTTTGAACTGCTATATTTTAGGTTTTAATGTTTTTCTCTTATTTTCCCTGATACAATTATTTTAAGAAAGTAAGGATGTGCGTATTACATAAGTACTAATACCCATGCCTTCTCCAGTTCTCTCAGCCAACACTGTACTAAAAAACAAAAAGCAAACAAACAAACAAACAAACAGCAAAAAAATAAAAATAAAAATAAAAATAAAAATAAAAATAAAAATAAAAATAAAAATAAAAATAAAAATAAAATAAAATGGATTTTCTTGTCTACATGATTAATAAAGACCAGGTTAGCTGTACATTTCAATGGGATTTAGGCACTTAAATATCTAGCAGCTTTAAAATTTAGCAGCTTTAGCATTTTTCTAGGTGACCAGTGTAATTAGTTCAAAGCTAAATTCACATATTTAGATTTCTCCTTATATATTTATTTATACACTATCTTATCAGCAAATATTTATAAATATACATAAACGTGTGCAAATGTTTATACATTTATTGTCAGCAAGCCTTTCCTACTTCCTTGTTTTTTTTAATGGATGCACGGTTGTATCCATTTTAAACATGGATGTGAGAAAAAAAAATCTTAACATAATATATTTAAGAAATGATCATGAAATAGACGTTGGAAAGTTTAGGAAAAAAATGATAAATTACATGAAGTTGGAAATGGATCTATACGTCTGGATATAGTACTGGAAATTCATCTGGAATTCTGGAGTACATCTGGAAATGTATTATCACATGCAAAAAAATATCCATGTAATTGAGAGATGGCTCTCAATGACTGTAAAGGAGGGAGGATTGTTTTTCAGATTATGTGTTATAGCAAACGAATCAAGGTAAAATCCTGTTATGTAAAACTTATTGTATCCTGTACAAAAAAGGAGACAAAATACCTGAACTCCTCCTTCCTCTTATGTAATTCCTAAATTACTTTTGTAGAAAATGTTTTGTAGAAATTAGATTTTCTGTATTTGTAATTATGTAAAGGATGTACTCTCTCTATATATAAATAACTGGTATAGATAACCTCTCGATATATATATATATATATTATGCTGGCATTTAAGGCTTCTCTTCTCCCACCTTTTTATATTTTTGGGCTATCCATGATATTATTTCTACTTTTTCAGTAAATCTAGCAACACCTATCAGCAATACCAGGGGGAAAAAAAAAAAAAAAAAAAGAACAGAAATGATACAATATGTTTAAGAAAGGATTGGGATTTGTTCTGAGACAGAATTTGCAAGGTAACAGTTTAAATAGATGATCGTCCTATGACTTCATTCATGGTTAATGAGTTATCAAAACAAAATGATTTTGTATATTTGTTTGTTTTTCAAATTTATATAATTGCGGCTTTTCAGCCTACACTATTTTCATACTAAATTAACCTTTTGTATTTGATTTCAGTGTTGGTTACTGATGTTTATGGCTTGAATTATGAATTGCATTTTATCTTGCAGGAGGAACTGATGTTTATATGCATCTCTAAAACTGAAGTCCTTCCATAATATTTGCATAACTGGTAAAAATCAGATTTTAGGCTGCATTGAAACAAACTTCCTGATAACATATTAATGTAAAAAATACAGTGTGCAGAATTGAAACCAAATGTTTTCACAAAACTTTTCATTGAAATTAAGCAATCATCTTTATGTAATATGAATTCAATTAAATCTCAAGAAATTAATGTCTCAATAAGTAAGGGGTGCGAGGCAGCCGATACTCCAATGTGTCTGACTTTCCAGTTAAACTTCTACAAAATTTCTAATTTTAGTAAAAGAAAATATTGACATTAAACTCAAGGTAGGAAATTATTATACATCGTTTCATGTATCTTTATATAAAAAGTTACAAGTAGCAAGCATATGACACAGAAATGGAACAGTAACAGCAACAATTGTGAATGCATGCTTTTTTACAATGTGTCTAATAAGGGGATTTTTGCCAACTCAAATATTCAGTAACATACATGCAAATTATTTTCTCAGTGTCAAATTCAGTCATATTGCTAGATGCTTATCCAACAAACATTTCTATTGAAGTGATTATGAATGGCTAAATACCTGATTTCAATAAATTGTTCCTGAAATTGGGAATTTAAATTGCAATGACAAGAAAAGAGAAATAGAAAAAGAGAAATGACTGATAAGCATAATAATGAAAGTCTTATTGCCTTCTAGTAATTTTACTCAACATTGCTGAATTTTGTCATGATATGAGAATAGCTGGTCAGAGAGTCCATAAAACCTCTAGCTGGTGTTTCCAAGGTCGATAGTTTCACATTTCATTGTAGCATGTTCAAAATCACCCAGGAGCGCACTATTCTCAAGCAGTCTATATAATGAAAACAATGTACATACAACAAAAGTTCAATGTAATCTTCTTCCACATATCACACAACAAACAAGTAGATAACAAACTTAAAACATATCAACTAAAATAAAATGAAGAAAAAAAAAAGAAGAAGAAAAAAAAAAAAGTAGGGACAGTCTCAGTCATCTCAGTCAGGAGTTAATTTCTTCAAGTTTGCAGTAAACCTTATAATGTTTTTAAAAACTAAGGAACACTTGGTGGCCAGAAAGTGAATTACAAAATAAACATATTATTGTGCAGTGGGAATCCCTTTCAAAAGAAGTAAGAAATGTCTGTAACTTTTAAGTTTGGATAAAGGCAGTGAAATGAAATTTGAAACATGTCCACTCTGTCTTCCTGATAGCTGAAATAGTTCACTATAGATTTTTCCATTCACAGTTCCCTTGATTGTATAAATAGTGTTTCTCTGAAAGCAAAACAAAGTTAAAATATGTTCTCCCTGTGAAGAGAAATACAGACAAATATTTACCTAAACTATCTGGAAGCAATAGAAACATTAATGGAATATCTCCCATTAAAAAATTGCTATATACATATGCATGTGTAAACATGTATATACATATATATGCTTAGATATGTATATAAGGAAATTGACAGACTAGCAGCTATTTATAACTTCAGTAAAATATGAGATTATGTTTATTAAGTGTTGATAACAAATTATACAAAATGAAAAGTCTAGGAAAAGACTCAAAAAAAAACAATCAAACATTAACATTAGTGCTACAGAATCTCTAAATTTATCTGTTCTCTTATGTACTCTTCCTATACTCCCGTATACTTCACAAGGTTGAATGAGTAAAACAAACTGAATACAAGTTGTTCCATATCTTCATGGCTTGGGCTAGGTTGCCAAATTTTACAGTTTCTCATGCTGGAACTCTAAATTTTATTTTCATAAATTAAAAATGAATAAAACTCTACAGCCATGAAAAGCATCTATCTTTATGATATGTTGAGAATACAGATAATATTTGGCTGGGGGATTATATTTAACTGATTCTACAGTCAAGAGTAATAATTTAATAGGAAAGAGTAATAAAATAGGAATTTAATTTTTCATAGTTTACAGTGCTGAAGTGGTCATCTGTCTGATTTTCAATCTTCTCATTATTAAAACATGGCTCTCTCCATGCAAGGACAAGGTGGTGTATAGCTTGAGGACTAACAGACATTTTAACAACATAACAAATAAAATGGAATGGAACAGATGGTTCATTTTTTTGTATAGGTATTTTTACTTACCTCAAGTTTGTCTCCTAGACCCTAGTTGTGTTGTACTCAGACTCATGTTTGCTTAGAGACCCAATGAGGCAGAACCTGGAATGTTATGGCTATTTCATTCAAAATAATAATGTTTGCATAGAAAAAAAAAGAAATATATGCATATAGATACTTAATAAAATGCACAAATTGATAATCTGATCAATATTCATGAAGAAATTTACATTGGCATGCAGTTAGGTTAAAATAGTCAAATAACTTGTTTTAGAAGATAGAAGTGCCTTAATGTGCAAAGAAAATATGGAGAGCATGTAAACAGTCACAAGAAGTGCATAAATTATGCATGCAACAGAAAACTTAAGTATATATATAAAAAGTTTCTTTTTGCTTTTCCAAATAAATGGTTCATATCTCTTTCTTCTTTTCTTTTTCTTTTACTTTTAATCATTCATATTTACAGTCATTCAGAATGTAATATACAGTAGAAATATCTCTTTTATTAAAAATATCATGCTCAACTTTTTCATTGATTAGAAAGATTCCTTTTAACTACATTATTCTAAGTAAATATAGGATCATTCTCTATTTACTATTCTGTCTCATACTGTAATTAATATATATTTATATCTATAAACATACTGTGATCAATAATGGAACAGATACATTAACGTTTTGCAAATATTTTCATTTGTTGTATAAAAGATAATGTTTCATGGGAAAAGGGGTTTCCTTACCCCAGGTTAGTGATTCTCATTATTGTGTCATACATCAAAATGATTTTGAAATGTTAGACTAACAGTAGATGATATTCAAGGCCACCTCAGTTTCAAGGAAACCACATGCACGTGGCTCTATCAAAAACTAGACTTGCACAAAATCTTCTTTGTTTTTTTTAAAAAACGCACTTGTTCTCTGTTGACCAGTGCATGAATGCATGTGGGCAAGTATATAAAATAGTAAAAGAAAAAGAAAGATATCACGTAGAAGGGTAAAACAGATACAGAAGCTTCCAGGAAACTGGAGCAGAGATGAGAGAGAGACAAAGAAAGATAATATAATGGTATATGCTATCAAGAAACAGAAATTTAAACAATAAACAGAGAGGAAAGAAAATATGTCTTTACTGAATAAAGAGTGAATATGCTTGGGCAATCAAGTCCTTACACAATAGTCTTCATCAAAAATCTATTGATACTGACCGCTGAACAGCTTTATCATGTCTGGACAGCCTGTGGCTTGTGGTTGGTACCTCTTCAATTTCATCTATCTCACACGCATCTGCAGCATCTTGTGAGTAGCTATGCTTCATGACAAGGATATTTCTCCTGTTCATGGGCTGAATGAGTGGTTTTACAGGTTGCGGTTGTATTTCTGTCAAGACAGAAGCATCTCTTGTGCTGAGGTTACTACGGCTGCCCTTAATGCTAGACACTTGTGATCCACAGTGATGGTCATGAATGCATTTTGAAGATGATCTCCGCAGTTTATGATAATTTTCAAAGTCATCTGCAACATCAGCAAGGTCAGCTGTAGGCCCTGTCCCTCTGAGGGTGCATAATTCATAATGAGGAGGCTCAAACACCTCCTGGAACACCGTTTGATCAAAGTCTGTTTTCCTTTGGACAAATTTTTTACGAGGCTGCTTGATCTGTACTATCACAGAGATAACAATGAGGATGATAACAATACAAGACGTCACCCCAATTATGGTCCCACTGGTATTGGTAAGTTGGTCCAATAGGTTAGCTTTTCTTTTTTCTGTGTTAAAATAAATAAATAAATAAAAAAAAAAAAAAAAAAAAAAAAGCACAGAATTAGTTGCAGTTCAAAAATAACAATGGCAATGAAGGGTTCACAGATTACTGTAAAGCCATGCCTAGTCTATGTCTGAGTTCAATTAATCAGTCTTAGTGGGGAAATAAAAACGAATCAAGTATTCATGAAAACCAAATGAACAATACATGACTCCACTAAGTGGCTTGGTTAGTGCTTTTTTCAAGCTCTTTTAACTAGATGAAAAATTTATTTATGTATTTTTTGTTGTTGTTATTTCGTATATAAAAAGCAACCACCATAATAAACGGATGGATCTGTCTTCTCTAGTAAATATATGTTGCTAGAACATTAGGATAAATGAAATATCAAGCCTTCACAAGTTTTAAAAATAAATTGGGAACTTTTTTGAACTCCTACTATTTATGAGCTGAATGGGACTGTTGACTGTACTCAGTGAAAAACTAAAACTAAATTGAATAAAATAGAAATGTTATTCAGAAAGGAAAGGAGTTTTCAGAAAGAACAACAACAACAACAACAAAAAGTGTGCAAGATATTTATTTTTTTCCTAACCTAATAATTATCAGAATGTTTTAAAACATACTCAGTAATCCAAAAGCTGATTAGACCTACTATCCTTTACTCAGAGGCTGCTAGGAAGTTGGCCAGCAAAATCAGTATTAAGAATAAAAGAAAATAAAAAGTATGCAGTAAAATAATACAGAGACAAAATTTCGCTTTCCTGTTCTGCATATTTCTCTGTGATTTGCTTTCAGATGGCTTCAGAGAGATAAAACAGTGACTGAGCCAAGATGAAAGTATTCACATCAGTCTCTTACAGGCATCTCAAGACTTGACAAGTCTGATTAAGTTTTAACACTCAGTTTAGTGTAATTTTTCTTGGCAACCTAAAACATACCAAAGGACTTGAGGAAAAAAAAAAATAACATTCACCTCTTTATAATCTTCTAGGTACCAACAATGAACTTTTTATCACTCCCTATTGCCTACTCTTGTAGACTCATTTGGGGTTTCTCTGACTGACACAGACTCTGCAGAAGGAGCTGGTTTAGAAAAAGCAACACAGCAACAAATAGCCTTTTTTTTTTTTTTTTTTTTTCATGTAATTATCAAACCTCATTTTTCTAGTCTGAAATACAAGACAGGGTGATTCTATTGGCACATGAGCCAATAAAAAGACACTCAGCAAATAAAAGATGAAAATAATTTTGGAAATTACACAGGGGAAGGTTTTCTGTTTTCTTCTGTGTTACAGAAACAGAGAACATATAGTTCTTTACCATGTTTATTTCTTTTGAAGAATATTATTTCACATCACAGTTTTGTTATGTTCATTTGAAATATGATTTCATTTATGTTTTACCCTACTGCATTGCTTGTCAAGATTTGACAGGCTTCAACAGACTAATGGGATGACTTCTAATCTTCATTCTGAATATTTTCTTGATTGGTTTCTAAGTTCATTATTACCCATGTTTTCAGGAGCAAATCTGTTGTAATAGAGGAGGAAAAAAAATAAAAAAATAAAAAAAATAAAAATAAAAACTGTGTCCCTGCCTCTCTAGCCTGTAATGAAAGTTAGTTAAGCTTTTTTTCTCTGAAGACAACAAAGATTCTGATGATTTTTAATTTCATTTTATTTTTTAAATACAGAGTTATATTTAGAAACCATTGTGAACATCTGGTAGGGAACATCAGTCCCTACCTATGAAATAGACATTATGTCTAATTTTGTGTGTTGTCTTTGCACTTCATTTTCACTGGAGGATTATATACAGATTTGGCTGCCTTTTTACAATGTTAGTTCTACTTCATCTGGGATTTTTAGCCCACCTGATCTATTATGGACATGGCATGCAGCTAAAATACACCTGTTATGCATATGCTACTTCACTACAAAAGTAACTACGACAAAGGAACTAAAGTATTACTTTTAATTGCATTGTAGCTTGTACAGAAACAAAGTGATCAGAAAGCCTGCCAGAAAGCTATAACCACCACAAATCAACACTAAGCAAAACAATTGCAAAAACTGAAAGAAAAATCCATCTGTATTTTACCCTCTCCATTTTCTCTCTTGCTTCATGCTTGCTGACCCTGAATTACTCCTCCTGAGCCCTCTCACAGATATTAACAAGAAACTAAGAATAATACGTAGTATCTCATGCAGTCTAATGAGTTGACAGTTTCAGTCCTACACATTACCTTTGCAGTGGTTTTCATCCCAAGGATACACACAATTCTGGAGTCCATTGCAGACCAATGTATTATTAATGCACATATTACTGTGGCAAAAGAATGTGTTGGCTTCACAAGGGGCTAAAAATAAAGAGAAAAAGCTGATATTAAATAGTAAGTCATTCAATTTTCCACAACAGACACATCAAGGAGGAATCGTGTAGTCTGTACCAGGGGAAAACTCTACAGCAGAGGATCCTTGTTTATTTCAATATCTGACATATTTAATATCTGACATTCACCATCAAAGGCACTTAAGTCACACACTTAATATTCTTTGAATATATATTTTCACTTTTGTCTAAGTGCATTGACTATGGACTTCTTTCCCATAGTTTGCTTCTAATGGCTGCAGTATGATGACAACTTCACATTTCTGGCAGGTCATTGGTGCGTTATCAACACAGTTTTAGCCACAGATCCCAAACACACCACTGTATGGGCTGCTGTGGAGAATTTTAACTATATCATAGCCAGTACATGGCAAATAATTAGTTTCAAAGTTCCTGAAAGTCCTGTTTTAGAGAAAGCACTGTGTGGCTGAATGAAGATATATACTTTACTGCTCATATCAATGGTATCTGAGCATTTATTCCCAGAGAAAATAAAACCATCAAAACAAAACAAACAAAACACCACCCCAGTCATACAAAATGCTACAGTAAAGTATTCTTTTGATTACATGAGGACATTAAAAACAGAAATAGTCATCAATGTCCAAGGAGTCTATGATCTAGAAGAATCATGCAGGATTAAAGCTACCAGATGAAGTCTTTACTGAAGGACCTTTACCATGATGGTAGTTTGGAGGTCATCAGCAGGAAGTGTACCTGCTGCTAAACTCAAGTGCTAGCGATCCTTACATGTATCCTTAAAGTCTGGGTTGTACTCCAAAATTCTGTGCAGTAAAGATAATTTACTCCTCATATTTTATTCATTAAAAATAAACCAGAAGCTCTTCCTCAATATAAGAAAAATTATATATATATACATTTTATCAGTGTGAAATCAACAAAAAATGAACTTATTTTTCCTTTTTTTTAAGCTCAACTGAAAAACGATATTATAACTATTTCCCAAGGAAAAGTTAAAGAATAACCTAAGACCCTTACTAATCAGAAAGGAGTTACGATGCTCACATTACTAAATTTTGGTATTTATAATTTGATGTTTCATGGCAATATTTCTCTTCTGCAATTTTAAAAGCAGTTCCTATGACAACATATATCCTTAGCTCAGAGCAGAAGACTGCTTTAGTTGTTTGTTAACTAAGGACAGTACAAAGGATTTAGATTGTAGAATGTAATGACTTCATACATCACGTCAAGAAATCCACTTTTAAATAACTGCTTAAGTTCAGATATCCATAACTGACTATAATGGCTTCTTCAGATCAGGTATAGTCTGTTAAAGAAATGATAAACGCCATCAAAACTTGTCCCTAAAAACACTGCCATCCAATCAGATATAATAGTATACACATATACTAAAATAGCATGCACAGAAGTTTACAATTTCAAATAGCATATATTTTCAAATTTACTCACCCATCACTTTTACTCACTTCACCAGAAGCCTAATGTTGTCAGGAGCTTAAACAGTTATTGGTCTAATATATAAATAACACATTTTTAAAGTGCAGATGCTTATGGAGAAAAAAAAAAAAAAAGTACATATTTTATTTGTAGGAGTGTTCTCTACTGGCTTTACGTGTTTGTGAACTGTGAGACATAACAGCTCTTTTGTCTCCATCATTTACACTGCTTTCTAAAAGTAGCAGCTAACGTGAAAATTTATATAGTACATTAAAATACCCCTTAGTCACAATAGCTACTCCCACAATAGAAGATCTAATGTAATGCTAAGAGCTTTGTATGCTCCTTCTGCTTGAGTTTCAGCATGAGTTTTGTGGTTATCTGGCCTCAAGGCTCCAGCTGCTGGAAGAGCTGGGGGGAGATTTGGGTGCAATGCTGTGCTACTGCATTTACATAGCAAGATTTTCATATCAGGGGGCTGCAGGGGTGGTCTCTGTGAGAAGAGCCCAGCAACTACCTATGTCAGATCAGATCCAGTTTCAGCCAGTTCCAAAGGGACCTGCCGCTGCCAAGAGCTGAGCCAATAAGCAATGTTGTTTGCACCTCTGTGAGAGCTAATTTAAGAAAGGGGAAAAAACTACTGCACCACAGCAACTGGGAAAGTACACCAATAAGCAGCACAAGGAGGGTTGGGGTGGTGGGGTAAAGTGCAGCATTAGGAAAGAAATAAAGACATAAAGAAAACAAACAAATAAAACAGAGACTGTCATTCTCATTACAAGTGAAGTGGTGAGGAAAAGGTCCTGTCTCAGCAGGCAGAACCTTCTAAATGCATATGACTTTCCCTTCCCACTTTAAATCCAAGCTGATCTTATCCTGAATGTGACAGCAAAGACAGGAATAATAGTGGGAAAACAGCTTCCCCGAAGAATAGAGAACAACTTACGGGAAAGAAGGACAGTTGTGTGGGCAGAAACGTGGGCATTTAGAAGCATACACTTGTTAAATAGAAAAAGAAGATCTGGATAGAGGAAGTAAGGGAAGAGAAAGGAAAAGGAAGAATGAGAGAACTATGCAAGACAGCAAAATAAATGAAATATTAGGCATTCTGCAGTGAAATAAATGACAACATACTGTATCAAGTGAGAATATTAGGAAATGTTTCAGGAACAAGAGAGAAAAAATACGAGCAATTAATTTATTTTTTTTTCTTTTGGATTTTAGAAGACAGAATACTTATGCAAAGTGATGTCAGGGAGATCTGAAGACAGCAGATGAGGAAACAAGGAATAAAAAAGAGCTTCTGCTTCCCTAAATCATGCTGTTGAACTACAGAGGAAAGAAATGCTACGTGAATAGTCTCACTAGATGGACAGACAGCAGAGAAATTTCAAAACAAGTACAGAAGTCTTAGCGTTGGAGAAACCCAAGTGCAGCAGATTTCTAAATCTAAAGATAAACTGTACATTTCTGTTTATGTTTTTAAAATTAGAATAGTCAAATCCTCTCTGTGGTCCCTTGAGCCTAGAGTGATTAAGCTGGACAAGAAATCAATATTTTTTCCCCACTCTAATGAGGCTTTTTTGTTAGAGTGAATGAAAGCATAAAGGGAAGCTGAAAACTTGTCAGTCCCAATTTTCATTGAAGGAATTAGCTCTTTGTATTTTATTTTATTCCTCTTGAAGAGGCACAGTGATAGGATCTTAGGGCGCAGTACCAAGGATATTCTAGTAAT
This sequence comes from Aythya fuligula, assembly GCF_009819795.1. NCBI lineage: Eukaryota > Metazoa > Chordata > Aves > Anseriformes > Anatidae > Aythya > Aythya fuligula. Next base: position 99,703,404 of record NC_045560.1, on the reverse strand, counting down.
AGCAGAAAGATACATGAACTGGTAGTGAACAGGATTCTTTTGCAGCAAGGTGGAACTGGTCCTAACACTTTCCTGAGGCCGTTACAGAACCCTGCATGGTAGTGGAATCAAGCAGACAAAGTATGTGGCTCCAACACTGGAGAGCTTAACCTAACCTTTGAACATCTGTGGTGTTGCCTCAATACGTGAAAAAAAAATAATTAAAAATGAAGAAAGGGTATGAATGTTTTCACAAAAGGAATTTACTTCTATCACTACCTTCAGTTAGATAAAATAAGGCAAACTTCTCCACCTACCTGCCTCCACAGATCTATCAGTATGCAATCTTCACTATGACTAAGTGTCCTTATATGAGAGAGCAGTGGAAATGAACAGTACTCTGCCTTGGCTTGTGTTGAGCAAACTGATAGTTTTTGGGTCAGGATTAGTGGGCAGACCAATGTGAAAGAAGTCACACATTCACAGACCCTGGTCTTTAAGGGGATTTTAACTACCTGTGGAGGGTAGCACAGCAGGGCACGAACAATCCAGGAGGTTTCTGGGTTTCTGGAGAGCTCTGGCAATAACTTCCTGATACAGGGAGCTGTTTTAGAGAATTCTGGTGGGATTCATGCTTTTACAAACACAGAAGACTGGTTGGGAATGTGAACACTACATGCAGCCTTGGCTGCAGTGATAGTGAGATGTTGCAGTTCAGGATCATGAGAGGAGGGAATAAGGAAAAAGCAAGATCACAATCCTTGGCTTCAGAAGAGCAGAATTTGTTGAGGGATTTACTTGGAAAAATCCCACGTGGAAAGATAAGGGGTCCAACAGAAGAGTTGGTTGACTCTCTATGATCACCTCTTCCAAGCTCAATAACCTATCCAAACAAGCAGAAAATCAAACAAAGGTGGCAGTTAGCCTGCATGGATAAACAGAGTTCCTGACGCAGACAAAAAATAAGGACATGTACATGAGGTGGAAGCAGGGTCAAGTGACCCCAGTGGAAGTATAGGGGCATAGACCAAGCATACAGGGAAACAGCTAAGAAAGCTGAAGTCCATCTGATGTTGAATCTGGCAAGGACTGTGAAAGGCAACAAAAATGATTTTTACAGGTATATTCGCTGCTGAAGGAAGGTGAGGGAAAATGTGTGTGTGATGCTGAATGGGGCATGGTACCTGTTGATAAGAGATATGGAAAAGGATAAGGTACTAAATGCCTTCTTCTACTCCGTCTTTTTTGGTGGATTTGCCCTTTGGAGTTCCAGGCACTTGAGATGAAGGAGACAGTCTGGAACAAGCAGGACTTACCCCCAGTGGAGGAGGACCAGGTCAGAGAACATCAAACAAACTGTACAGGCATGAATCCATGGACCCTGGACTTGTGGGATGCCCACAGAAGTTGGCTGATGTTGTTTTCTTGATTATCTCAGAAAGTTCATGGCCATAAAGAGAAATTCCCACAAACCTGAAGAAAGCAGATGTCTCCATTGTCTTTGAGAAAGGCAAGAAGGAGAATCCTGAGAGCTACAGGTTGTTCAACTTCAACTTAATCCCTGGAAACAGGATGGACCTAATTATCCTGGAAACCAATGAAGGTTTCCAAACAAATGAAGGACAAGAAGGGAGTAGTCTGCATAGACTCATGACATAAGTCAACAGTGACATGAGTCGGCAGTGTGCACTTGTAGCCCAGAAGGCCAACTGCATCCTGGGCTGCATCAAAAGATGAGTGGCCAAGGAAGATGATTGTCCCCCTCTATTCAGCCCTTGTGAGGCCCCACTTGCATCCAGGTCTGGGTCCCCAGCACAAAAAGGATGTTAACCTGTTAGAGCGGGTCCAGAGAAGGGACACAAAGATTATCAAAGGGCTCGAGCACCTCTCCTACAAAGAACGTATGAGAGAGATGGCACATTTCAGCCTACAGAAGAGAAGGCTCTGGGGTGATCTCATCACAGCCTTTCAATACTTAATGGGGTCTTATAAAAAGGATGGAGAAGGACTCCTTAGTAGCGTAGATAATGATAGGACAAGGGGGAATGATTTTAAGCTAAAAGATGAGAGATTTTTATTAGATGTTAGGAGGAAATTCTTCACTCAGAGGGTGGTGAGGCAGAGGAACAAGTTGCCCGAGTTGGATGAGGCCCTGGGCACACTGGTCTGGTGGGAGGTGTCCTTGCCTATGAAAGGAGGATTGGAACTAGGTTGTCTTTGAGGTCCCTTCCAACCCAGGCCACTCTGTGATTTTATGATTCTATGACCAAAACTGGCTGAGCAGCCAGGCTCAAAAAAGTGATCAACAGAATGAAGTCCAGATGGAGGCCAACCATTAATGTTTTAGCACAGGGTTCACTTCTACAGCCAGTATTGTTTATCTCCCTTTATTTATATCCTGGATGATGGGGCAGAGTGTACCCTCAGCAGGTTTGCAGACAATGCAGACCTATGAGGACTGGTTAATAGAACAGTTGGTTGGACAGCTGTAGAAATGGACCTTATCAGGCTGGAAAAATATGTCTATAGTAAGCACGTGCATTTCAACAGTGAAATACAAAGTTCTGCAACTGGGGAGGAATAACCCCATGAACCACTAAGTCCTGGGGAATGACAGACTGGAAAGCAAGTTTGCAGAAAAGGTGCTTCTGTACAGTAACATGACCATGAGCCAGCACTGTGCCCCTGTGACAAAGAAAGACACAGTATTGTAGAAAAAAAAGAAAGATCATTGCCAACAGGTGAAGAGAGGTGATCCTTCCCCTCTGCCCAGTACTGGTGAATCACTGTTTGGTCCAGTTCTGGGCTACCCAGCACAAGAAAGACATGGACATACTTTTGTCAGTCTAACAAAAGGCCACGAAGATGATCAAAGACTTGGATAATCTGACATATGAGGAAAGCCTAGGAGAGCTAGGACTGATCAGACTGGAGAAGAGAAGGCTCAGGGGAGATCTTGTCAATTTGTACAAATACCTGACAGGGCAGAGTAAAGACAGAGCTAGGATCTTCTCAGTGGAGTCTAGTGACAAGACAAAAAAAATATGTAATGAGCACTAAATAAAATGCAGGAAATTTCACTTACATGTCAGAACAAATTTTTTACTTTGTGGCTTGTCATTCACAGGGCAAGATTTGGTTTCTCTGAGAGGCTGTGAAGACTGTGTTGGGGATATTTAAAACCCAACAGAATGCAGACCCACAGCCCTCAACAAAGAAAGTCCAAACCCCAAAGTCTCTTCCAACCTCAGCCATTCTGTCTCTCTCTGAAAAGATGGTTATTTAGTTAGATCAAGAATTACATATTTCATATATTATAATTTAATTAAAGTGCCAATAAATATATATAATATCAAAATTGAAGTTGAAAATTTAAATATATATTGATATATATTATATAAAATTGATATATATAATATAAAATTGAACCATATATTATTTTATTTTATATATAAAATTATATATAGACATATATATACATATAAACTTTCAAAACCTTTCCCATTATTTTAAATTTCCATATGTTCTTTTTTTTTTATATATATATCTGTGTGTAAGGATAACTGGTATCTTAACACACAAGCCGATATTTTAATTACGGACAAAAAAGAATGTAGTGTCTTCCGCTTTTCAACAAGTATTTATACTGAACACAAGATGGAGCACTTATCCTAGAACATATATAAGCAAATGCAGTTTGATAACCCAGTGAATTTTTCAGATTTAGAAAACCTATACTTAAAAAAAATCCTAGACTAATTATATTATTTATGTTTGCTGACTTGTAAATATATTTTTGTTTCTAATGGGGACAAACTAGGAGGTTAGAGGATTGTTTCAATAATCATCTTTTCAGAAAGTTACCATCCCAGTATTCAAAAAAACCCATATTCAGCATTTGAAACTTACTGCTTTTAAAAGTTTAAAAAAAAAAAAAAAAATGAGTCAATGGAGTTGTCTTATTACTTATATCTGATTACTATTAGAAGGTTCTGAAAATGCATATGGAGATAATAATCCATACTTTTTCATTTACTAATGAAAAATGATCACAATTTCTTTTAATCCTGAATAACCCTAAGGCAAAGGAACATAAAGAGCATTAATAGTTCCTCCATATGCCATGCTTACAAAGTAATATGAAATAAAAATTCATGTTTTATATTTTTTCCAATAAAATACTGCTTTCACTGGGGCAGTAAAATAAATAATTGCAAGTAGTATATGGCCATTTATAAAATAAAATAGCAATATTTATACAGCACTATAGCAAACATTATTTGTGCTATTAATAATTATTATATCGTGATATAGTGGCATTAATAATAAAATACAATGTCTGTGTGTGTGTGCTGTGCATAATTTTGGGGAGTGAGGATATTTTGGATATAAAATACAGACATGGTGGTGTAAAAATATTTTTATATGATGAAGTCAAAAGCCGACTTGCTGTGGACCTATTGTGAAGCTTAGCTGTTCTACTTCAGCCTTCCCCGGTGTATTTACTCTGTTTCTAAGCACCATGTAGAGTTAGCATTAACTCCATACCTTCTGTGTGAGGTGTGCACTAGATCTGAGCAAGCTAGCTTGGGAATCTATGTCTCACTTCACTGAACATTGTGGGCTTGCCCTTTGAGTCCATTTCAGGGTAGGGATTTCAATCTGGGACTCCTTAATCTTAGATCCCTATTCTACTTACTGTTTTCAGGCTTCTCTATCTCCACCCCTTCCATTCTTGTCATAACATTTTCTGAAACGTTTTGCTTTCTCCTGAGGGTGAATGGGAAAATTCTGAAGTCTGAAAAATGGTTAGATGTGAAAAATAATTTCCGCTGAACTCATTACACATTTCACACCTACTCCTCATGTTCTCAAGATAGCTTATTGCATCATGCTCTGCACATTAATTCTTTAGGCATAGATCATTTGGAATTTCCCACTGTTCCTTACTGAAAAATAGAGCTTTCTTTTCTTCACAAGAAAAAGAAAAATTAAATTCTTCAGACGTTCCTCAAATCATCCTTGAAACAGAAGAAGTTTTCTCTCAGCATCCCCAAGGAAAAGTCCATCAGTCATGCTGACAGACAGTTTCACTTACTTTCTTAAAATAATAAAATTATTACAATGGTTTTAGTAATGCACACTAAATTGTGTTATTTGAAGTAAAATTACTTATCTTTTCATTTGCCACTAATGAAAAAATCTTATTAAAATATAGCTATTAGATACTTGAAAATGGAATGTGTTTAATTCTTAATTTTCCTCCTCAGCCACCTTCAGACAAGTCTGTTCAAAATAAATACAATGTTTTCTGAGTGTTAATACCAGACACATGTCAATATGAGATCAGCAGAGACTGTCAGCTCAGAAGTGTGTGCTCAGAGCTCTATTCAAAGTTCAATTTATACACTCTAGGCACCACAGACACCTATTTTGTTCAGGAACAGAAAGGCATAGGGTTGGTTAGCCAGTGAAGGTTTTTGACTACAGATAGCTGTAGATATAACAGAGGGGCAGAAAATCACAGATGAGTATTCACCATTAAGGAGGCAATCACAATAATTTCTTTTATGTATATGTGTGTGGAAGCAGGGAGCAAAAACAAAAAGGCTGTAATCTGTTTACACTCTTAAGTCCTTCCAAGAGGAAACTATCTCTTTGCATGTATTGCACTTATCGCATTGCTGTTCCTTTTCTCATTTGTTCCTTTTGCATTATCACAATAAACACAGCCATTAATATTGAATACCTGCAGAGCCTTTTCCCCATTAGAAAATTGCCCATGCTGGGATGATCATCTTCAGGGATTCTGGCTGTAAATAAGGACTTGGCTGCTGTTACTCTATAAAGCTGTGCACTACTCTTCTAAACACAGCATTAAATTTCTATCTAAATATGTTTTTTTTTAATAAAAAGAAAGCAACTATAATAGAATTTGTGCTCCTTTAAGAAAACACCATGAGATAGGGGTTTAAAAACACCCTTAAAGCTCAAAGTGACAACAAAATAAGAGAATGAATAATATTTTTCTGCTTGATTTTTTTTTTTTTTTTTTTAAAAAAGGAGTTTTGGATATAGAGGCAAGCAGTGCTACCAAATAGCTGTCAGAGCTGAGAGAATAAGCATCTTGTGTGCTCTGCATATAGAGGGATTTTCTCTTATCCCCTATGCCCTGGTTTTATGAAACCGCTTTTTAAAGTGTAGGTGTGCCTGCTCAGGAACAGCTTTTGAAGAAGCTGTAAGTGTAGCATGTCCATCAATCAGGCTGGAGATCACTTTCACAACCATGGAAAGTGAAATTAATAGTTAGTAGGCGAGAAAACAAGGATTCATTTTTCAAGTCTTCTTAACAGATGAACATATGCCTTTTGATGATACCAGATTTCTTTTTTTTTCTTTTTTCCTTTTTCAGATTCTTAAATTAATGTATTTGCTATTTGAAATCTATTATAGAAAGTGACTACCACACTACCATACAGAAAAGTATGAAGTAAATGTATATGATTACAGGTTGTATAAAAGATTGAAAAGATAAGGGCATGAACAGAAAAAAATATATATTTGGAATAGCTGATAATACTGATCATAAAATATCTATCATCGTTGTACCTTATCAGCTATTAAGAATTGTTTGTTTGCTAAATGTTGATTAGAGCTATACTGCTATTTTCATGATTTAAGAATCATTACTGATTTTCTGGAATAGTAAATGTAATGATTTCTTGCATTGTATTCTTGTTCTTTCTTGAGATATATTAACAGCACTTCTGCTTGGCAGATCATCACCACTAGAGGTTTGGAAACTTGTAAGACCACATTTTAGAGGAAAACAAAACAAAACAAAACAACATATATCTACATATATTTCAGATGAAATTGAAGAGCGCTGATCAAACCATATGAAAATAATCATATAAGAAATCTCTTTAAGATTTCTCTGTTCTACACAAATGTAAAGTCCCCAGGAAACAGCTCTGTAACAAGAATTAACACTGAACAGACTTAGACAGAAAGAAAAGATTCCTCAGGTTAAGTAGCCTGTTTCTGTTTCCACAAAACAAACAAACAAACAAACAAAAAAAAAAACACCTTTGAAACCTTCCAATTCACAGAGCTTTGTGTGACAGAGGACTACAATCTCACTTAACTCTACAGACAGTACCTCACACTAAGGAGAGGAACTTGAGGAGCTACACATAACCTTCTGGTCCTCCTGGTCATGTGGTCAATGACCTCCTGGCCATTACCACAGCAACAATAAAAAAGAACTTTTACTTTGTCACTCTTTCACAGCAAATATATATATATATACATATATATATGTTTTTTTTTGTTGTTTTTTTTTGTTTTTTTTTCCCTCCACAACTCTAAGGGAACAAACTAGCTTTTTTTCCCTCTTTCTTTGTCCCTGCATTTTTGCAGGGACACAGACATCTGTTGCTTGATGCTTATCTCCCTGAATTAAGTCTGACATTCCTACTTTTCCACACAGATGATCTAATTATTCCCACACATTACTGAAAGACCTCACAGTTTGCATGCTATGTGCTGTGTCTCACTGTGCTCAGACTGGACATCTGCTCTACCTTACTTCATACATTCAACACCAGTTTGCAGTATAGGACAGAACTTATGGACAGCTGACATAGCATAGAAAGTACAGTTGTCATCACCTTTAAACCTTTAACATCAATTTACAGCATTAAAAACACAGATGCAGTTTCCCCTAATATTTATGATCAGGCTGTGTAGATATCTCAAAGTACAATTTCACCCTTTGTAAATTTACAGCTTTTAGTCTGCAACAACTTTGTACAGTAGAATTACAGAAGAAACATCATGTTAATATTTTTAAACTCCCAGTCACAGTACATTATAAAACATTATCTGTTTACAAGAAAAGAGTAGCTCGTAAGCTGTAGGATGTCAAATAACCAACCATATTAGGCATGTTATAAGGAAAAACAAACAAACAAAAACATTATCTGTCCTTCTTTTCTTTTAAAATATGAAGCCTTGCAAACATACAATTATGCAAACCCTCATCTCAAGTTAGTCATCATAGTGTTTCACTCTCCAGTTCTTTTAATGCTGTGAACCTCCAGTGTCTATGCAGTTGTTTCTAAGGTAACAGATCAGGACGCTTTGTGAAGAAAAATTAAAACAAACAAACAAACAAACAAACAAAAAACAAACAAACAAACAAACAAACAAAAAAAACAGATCTTGAATATTCAAGACATCCCCAGTTGCAGAAATGAGACAAAGACAGTGTCATCTCAATTGAGAGTTCTCAGTATCATTTAGACCCTGGCCTGATTTGCAGACAAGAAAAACATAACCCACCCTAATGCTACAGTGTGAGACTACACTGTAGTGTAGTCTGCATATGCAGTAAAACTGCATATGCCATTTCAAACATGCAAAGTGTCAGAATTTTTTTAATCAGAGCCATAATTAAGAAATTATGGAGGCTGTTCTCAACAGAGTCTTATTGCCTCATTGCAGGGTACACACACACAGAATACAGATGAAGACTATGCTTGGTAGGAGTGTGCATTCATTTCAGTAACTCACAGTCACACAGAAATCTTCTTGTGAAACTTGTGGTGCACAAGTCAAAAACAAAAACAAAACAAACAAAAAAACACCATGAAACAGCATGTGAAAATAAATGCTTATACTCCTTAAGGGACCATCTATGCATTGTTTCCATGAAAGAAAATAAACCAATATCTTTCACAAGTGATTAACTGAATTAATAATTTTCAGTGAATGAGATTATTGGGTTTGATGGGGTTTTGTTTGTTTTTCAAATTGGCAATAAGTAGCGTTTTTTTTTTTTTTCTTTTTTTTTTCTTTTTTTTTTCCCCAAAGGCTACTTTTCCTATTACCTGAGCTCAAAAATCATATAAATCATAGAATCATAGAATCATAGAATATCCTGAGTTGGAAGGGACCCTTAAGAATCATCAAGTCCAACTCTTGACACCGCACAGGTCTACCCAAAAGTTCAGACCATGTGACTAAGTGCACAGTCCAATCTCTTCTTAAATGAATATAAATATAAATGAATGCAATCTGCATAGGGAGAATATTAAGTTTGTAAACAGATATATCATTTAAGCTTTTAGATAGCTTCTGTTACTATATATATATGCATATACATATATCAACAACAACAACAACAAAATCACCACTAAATTATTTGCTTAAAACTGTCTGATATGTTTTTATTGATATATGCATTCCAGCATATGAACAAACATATTCATCATCTATGATAAAATAATCATAAGGTGTTTTTGAAGTGCCCATCATTGTAAGATCTAAAAAAATCAAATTCATAGAAAAAGACTAGGCTTGATAAAATCCTTCAGAGCTGTATTATTTTCCAATTGTGTAAAGGAAAACTGAGACAGAGTGGACTGGTATCTTGGGAATCTGGTAAGTTGTGGTCATTGTGACTAGCTATACCCGTCTTTCTGTCTCTGAATCCTGTGCTCTACTTACTGTGTTACAAATTATTGCACACTATGCATGGATTTAAACTATTCTAGTGATTTACATAGCTTGTTCAGGACCATCCTTTGATGTTACTTATTTATCCTTACCCTGCATGAAGAAAACATTAGCAGTTTGTGGGACTAGTGTCATTTAACAAACTGAAAGGTGGGCATATTAAGGTCTTACGTTCTTGGAAAGATGTGAAGAGCATCTGGAATCGGCTGCTTCGACTGCCTTCATCTGCCCACATGCGGATCACACCGAGACCCGTCCGCAGCATTACATCATTAGCAACAGTGCTGCAAAACTTTGCTTTTAAATCCTCCACAGAGCTGCTTCCATCATAAACAGCAACAAAATTCCTTTTGCATTCATTGGAATTCTGCATCTCATAGTCCAAGAATCGCAAGTATATCTATGATGCAAACAAACAAAAAAGTCAACATGTAGACACATTTGAAAATGGCTAAACAAACATTAAAAAACATTGCTCGGTGTTGTGAGAGAAAGGCCACACAACAACATCAAAATAATTTTTCTGGTGCTGGTGATCCAGAATTTTCATTTCTTGGTCATTTTTCTGGATGGGCATTAATACAGGTAGTGAGCCCAGTTTATTCTTCCTTGTATTTTGCCTTACTTCAAAGTAGAATCTAGTGGAAGATCCAGCTTTTTCTTTTCTTTCTCCATGAGAAGTGTGTACAACAGTCCTTCAAGCTGAAGGGCAGACAAGCTAGAAATTTCTTCTTTCACTGGCACAATATTGCTCTATTACTTCCCTGACATGGAAAATAATAAGGAAAATAATTGTTGCTCCCTCCTCAGAGTCAATATGTGTCATCTTTGTGATATGTCTCAGCTACACTGCTTCAGGAAGTGAGAAGCTGGGAGCCAGGCAGAACTCAATCATTAATCTTTTTATGTTTCTTCAAGCAATTTGGCTATCATTTCAGCTTTTCTAAACAAAGCCTGTATGGTATATTTCTTCATAACTTAACAGGGACAAAATCAAGAATATTTGATGGAAACTGCTAGAAACCTAAGGAACCTAGAAACTGCTAGAAACCTATAGAAACTATTTCCTTAGTTTCCTAAGGAAATGTCTCTTGCATACCAGTTAAGTTATCTTATAAATGTAGTAGATGTCTTGTCCTTTACAAAGAACTCTTTAAACCTACCTAAAAGGAAGCATGGGTGAGGAGAAAAAGATATTATTTGATACTCAGCTATATATGGACTTTAATAGTCCACACGCATTTTAGTCCACACACTCATTTTAAAAACAATTGCTAAGATGAGCAACATCAAATATTCCAGTAACAGAGAAACTAGTACCATTTTCAGTAGACACACAGTACATATTCAAACTGCTAAGGGCACCCAGGAGACCTCATGAGAATGATACAAAAAAGTGGAGGAGGGCAGAATTAGCATGAAAAGTAAGTATACTCAGCATCCGGTTGCATGCATCTTGAAACAACGACCAAAAAAAGGACTCCACTGTATTAGAGATCAGATCTACTTCTTTACAAATGGTCTTATTAACTTCATGTAACTCTTTACATACACAGAACAGTTGCTGAAAAATCTTCTCTGGATTTGCATAAAGTACACAAACAGCATACCCTAGCAGCATACAGGGCTCAACACTCCATGTTGTTGATATATTAGAACTCACATGTTTTCAGAATTATGTACTATCAAGAAGTCTGATGGTGCTTAAAAACAGCTCAGATTTTTAAATGAATTTTTAAATTTAATATACTAAATTTCATTTTTCCTGCCTGACCTTTCTCCAGCATGTTATTTCTTACAGCAGATCTTAATTTAGTTCCAACATTCTCATCCTCCAAAAGAACTGTAAGAAACATATGTTAATTAAATTGTTGTTAAGTAAATCCTTCTTTCATACTTCTTCCATCCCCATCCCCCTCCCCCCCCCCCCCTTTTTTTAAAATACTATAAATTAAGGAAGCTGCTTCTATTGATCACTACAAAATGGAACATTTAACAGCAATACATAAAAAAATAATCTTCAGATAGAAAAAAAACATAGGTGAAGAAATACTTTTTATAGTGTTTATTATTATTATTATTTTATTTACCACTTGTTACAACTCTGCAGTGGAATGAAAAATTATGAGTTCTCTCATCCAGCATTGCTGAAATTTTCTCACAGTATCCACCAATTTTATAAATGTATTGTCTTGAAATGTCTTGCCATTTCCTCTCCTACTGGGGGGCATACAGTTCCATTCCTGTTAAAACAAGTCACTTTCTGCCTTGGCAAAGTCATACTTAAGAGCTTGTTTTGAATTCTTAAATCTGTTGAGTACATGTATTGTAGTTCTGAAGTTTCTCTGCACTGGCTGTATCCCTTTGTAAATCTCTCTTTCATTCTCTGCTGTCTCCCTCCCGTCAATAGGTGCTCAGGAATTTGAGACTTTCTCCTTCTTGTGCTCCAAATTCTTGTTCTTGCTGTTCTCTAGCTATTTAGAGCATTATGTCCTACTGATGTCTGATGACTTTAACCCCTCAGGTCATCAAAGTCTTCAGCATGTCTGCTGCTCTTTTCCATTTATACAACATCAGCCACTTCCACAGCCAGCAGGCAGATGGCTGAACTTCACTTCCAGCAGAAAAAGTCCAGTGGGAAATGTTCAGACAAGAATTCTGGACCAGTGAGAGATTCAAATGAAGTCATGCAGAACTGGGATGGGCAGTATGAGAAGTGCTTTTATTCTTCACTCCAGTGGTTTGAGAGGGCCCTCTTGTTTTAGTGGCTCCTGGTTTCCAGCTGGTACAGGCACATCACTGCCCTGCAGGGCAAGATTTTGCAAGAGGGAAGGATGTATTCCCATACAGGGAAAGCAGGACCATGCATACTGGCCATCAACTGGCCAGAACTGGGGCACTCTGCAGAACAGCTTCCTGTGTCATAGAGAGCAGTCAGTCCTGCTCAAACAAGAGCCTAACAGGCACTGTGAAACCCTGGCTTCTAGGCTCTCCTTTAAAGCTGGTGAAATAGTCCAACTCTGAATAATATTTCACTTAGAATGCAGAGTTAGTGCATCTTAGTTTTCTTTCTTCCACTTCCTGGTTCTGACAGTGGCAATTCAGTGCTTACCAGCTTTGTCACCAATAATGCAATCACAGAATCATAGGGGTTAGAAGGGAACTCTGGAGATCATTGAGTCCAACCCCTCTACTAAAAGCAGGTTCCCCACAGTAGGTTGAACAGAAAAGCATCCAGGCAGATGTTGAATATCTCCAGAGAAAGGAAATGCTTCTCCACAACCTCTCTGGGCAGCCAGTTCCAGTGCTCTGTGACCCTTATTGTAAAGTATTTACGCATGTTTGTGTGGAATTTCCTGTGTTCCAGTTTTTGGCTGTTGCCACTTGTCCTATCACTGCACACCACTGAAAACAGCCTGTCCTATCCATTGGCCTCTTGCACTTTAGATATTTATAAACATTGATCAGATCACCTCCTTATCTTCTCTTCTCCAGGCTGAACAGACCTAGATCTGTCAGTCTTTCTTCATACAGGAGATGCTCCAGGCCCTTAATCATCTTTGTGGCCCTCCTCTGGACACTCTCTACAAGATCCATGTCTTTTTTGAACTGGGGAGCCCAGAACTGGATACAGTGTTCTAGATTTAGCCTCACCAGGGCAGAGTAGAAAGGGAAGATGATCTCCTTGAACCTGCTGGCGACATTCTTTTAATGCATCCCAGGAGCTCATTGGGCTTCTTGGCCACAGTGGCACAATTCTGGCTCATGGCCAACCTGTTGTCCAGCAGGACCACTAGGTTCTTCTCTGCAAAACTGCTCTCCAGCAGGTCAGTCCCTAACTTGTACGGATGCATGCAGTTATTCCTCCCTAGGTGCAAGACTCTACACTTGTTCTTGTTGAACCTCATCAGGTTCTTCTCTGTCCTGTTCTCCAGCCTGTCCAGGTCTCACTGGATGGCAGGGCAGCACAGCCTTCTGGTGTATCAGCCAGTCCTCCCAGTTCTGCATCATAAGCAAACTTTCTGAGGGTAGACTATCCCTTTGTCTAAGTCATTGAATAAAATTCAATTGAATAAAAACCTTCAGCAGCTGATTATGTGCAATATTGCGTACACGACTGTTTTCCAAGTAATGAAGTACATCTGTGTATGTACTCTCAGATGAACATGTCTTATAGGAAAGGACAGAAGGCTTCTGATACATTATTGTCATGAAAATTTGTTTTTATGCCTTATATGCCTTTCATGCATACCATATGTATTATAGACAACATGTATGTTTAATAGACCATACAGGTATAATATAACGTACATAGATCATACTTTATCTTATTCCACTATTCAGGAAAACTCTTAACCTACTCAAGGAAAAAAAAAAAAAATAAATGGGGCAAGGATCTCTCACTTTTGTTTGCTTGTTCTCTCTCTTTTTTTTTTTTTTTTTTTTTTTTTTTTTTATCCTGCAGTCTTATAAATATACACTTATATGTATTTGTGCATATATACATTTAAGCACTTATATATGTCTGTACGTTGTGTACCATTTCAGTATTGAGACGCAATTTATAACAGCTTTCATTCTTACAAGAAATGTGAACAAATCCTCACTATTATTGTAAAATACCAGCTCTCACAAATATTTCCAGCATTCATCAATTACTCCTGATCTGTTTCAATAGATTGTTCTTATAACAGTACAGCCAAAGTCTTACTTTGGGCTCATCCTTTGACATTATTTGGTTTCTGGTGACATGCTAGCCTTTTAAAATAATAAAGTATTTCTGGGAGTAGGCAGTTATAAATGTTGAGAAGGAATAAAGAGAATGATAGCTTAGCATTTCATTTGATTCTTTCAGTGAAGAAGCCAACATTTTAAGCTCTTCCCAAGACTGAGTTCTGGTTTTGGTGACACCAGTTAATTTCTGTGTGTGATAAGTTCAGATAAGTTCATTATATATAGATAGATTTGATAGGTACTGGAAATGAATAGTTGGCTTAATAATCTACATCCATTCTTCAGAAGAAAGACGACACCTTCTACAATGGCATGAAGTTTCATAAATTAGAGAAAATAAACTTGTGATGTGTCTGAGTTGAGCTGGAATTTAATTTCCATATTAACTATGTCCAGGACTTTATATAAAACAAAGAAGAGTTGATCCAAGGCTACCTGAAATACATTTACTTAAGTTTATTTAGATTAGATCTATGAATTAAGGCTGGAGTACATTTTTTAAAACTGGGAGCCGATAATACAAACTGACACCATAATATTGAATCAGATTTTGTTTTTAAGAACTGTAAGTAATTTAATTGCATCTGCAAACTTCTGCCAATTTTCATGGTCTTATTACAATATATTTTCCATTGTTGCTGTCACTGGGTATAAGACCCACACTGGCAGAGAAAATTGCTAATAAATTAGGATTCACAAGGAAAGAATAAAACTGATTATATAACAAAATGTTATCAAATACAAAATATTCCTGATGCATGGTTTTCTGAAATCAATGGCAAGATTCTCATTACTTTTACTGGCATGTGGATCTCACTAAAAGGAATTAAACATAAAGTGAGAGAAAATAGTATCCATATGGATATGGATAACCATTCTGGTTATTTCATTTTCTATGGACTTAGCCATTAATTCTACCAGCAGTAGATAATCAACTTTGTCCACAAAAAAACAAAGAAATGAACAAAAAAGATCACACATTCAAATATCATCCACTGTCTTCATTAAATCTTCTTCCATTGATGCTAATGAGAGCTTTTGGAATGTTAATATTTCTGTAGGTAGTGACACATAAGATTAGCATTACAAGTACTTTCTTGTTGAAGAGAACATCTTATTTGAAAGAAGTATAGGCAGTATCTTCTTTCACATTTTACTTGTAAAGTTTTAATAAGACACTTTCCTCAAATCATCAAATCCACATTATTTAGAACAGACTGCTAGTGCACAAGTATTAACTTTTACAGAGCTTTGAGATGTCACTACAAATGCCAATGCCACTCACAACAAAGCTTCACTGTACTGTGGCATATATAATTTACACTCAGTCACATTCTATTTTAAATAGTTGTCTTGTCACCTTAACGTTTGTATTGTCATCATAATAAAGAAAAAGGAAATGCTGGATAAGTTTTACTATTTTATTTAAATTTGAAAATGACAGAAAACTCTGCATATATTAGAAAAAAAAAAAAAAAAAAAAAAAAAAAAGGTTTGTAAACTATGAATAATATATCACTTCAGTAAAATAGTCAGATTATAATCTCTTCATAGTGAATCACTTTCCATGAGGTCTGCTTTTTAATCAATCTGTGAAGGTTAGTGCTGACAACATGATTGATCAGACCAGTCAGGAAAAGCTTCAAACCATATCCTAGCATATCAGACTTAATATACGTGTACAGACATCCAGTCCCTTATATTACATCAAAACAAAGCAAACAAACAAAAACAAATTAACCAAAAAACATTGTTCAACTGCCAGAAGTATTTAAGATGTGAGACAAAAACCTTTAACAGAGCCTAACTTCCAGATTTTTCATATTAAGCTTCTAGGTTCAGTCAATTCTTCTGCGAGCACAAGACTGGGAAAAATAGGTTTATGTCCTTCCCTACTGCTCAGTGACCAGTTACAGTACTTGCTTTATTTTACATCTTGTTCAGCTCTATGTGATTAGCAGATCACAAAATCACAGAATTTCTAGGTTGGAAGAGACTTCAAGATCATCGAGTCCTCCAGTGTGTTGGCCTAGAGAGAAAAAAAAAAAAAAAAAAAAAAAAAAAAAAAAAAAAAAGAAATTTAAAAAAAAAAAAAAAATAAAAAAAAAAAAGGCAACTTTTCTCTTAAAGATCAGCTTTATTTTAGCTGAAAAGTGTTAATGGTACCATGTTCTGGGGGTGGGTTTTTGGTCTTTTGTTTTTTGTTTGTTTATTTTGTTTTGTATTGTATTTTGACTTTTTTGGGGGGCTATTTTTTACTCATCTGGGACCATGTTGTGAAAAGACTCTATGCTTCATATTTTCCTCTCCGCTGGGACTTGGAGAATGCTACCTGTCAGATGACAACATTATACGGCACTTCTAACACCCTGTGATTCACAGCCAGCCTTAGACATCAGAATATTGTCTTCCATTATAAGTGAAACTCTTTAGATTTCTTTATTTTGTTCTTTTTTTTTTTCAGACTTCTCCAAGTTCCCATTAACTGACATTTATTTTAGCCATCAAGATTTCTTCATTTTGTTCTCTTGTTCAGTGGAAAAATGCTGGTAAGTGACAGCTTTTAAGTTTCTTGGTACTGTTCTGCTTTCTAATTCTCAAAACTGTAGATCAGATTCTGATTCTGCTGCTCTCTTTGGTAGATGTTTTATTACTTTCATTGGTGGCCTTTTTATTGTATTTGCTAGCAATTGTTTGGATTGAGAGTGCTGAGGTTGGTTATATTTTTATACCTGAACAGGGTAGATTCATGTTAACTTAACAGTGTTTGTTTTTGCCAGTTCCACTTGGGCATGCATATTATCACATCTGCTAGATAAGATTCTACACACATGCTGGTCTTCCTATGTCATCTGAAAAAAAAATGTTTCTGATAAGTAATTTTAATATTTTAACATAGGTAAACAATATTTTATATTTGTTTAAACATAATTTGTCCACCATGTTTCAGGAAGAAAACTTAACATGCTATCAAAATTTACAGAGTTTCTCATTATTTGCAAATATTATTCACATTATCTATATGTTAATAATCTCCAGAGCTTCTTTAGGGATGGATCCCATCTGAAGCTAGTAAACATGACTTTGTCTCCTCTTAAATTTTTTAATCTCTAAATTCCATTTTTTTTTCTGTAACATTTGAGGAATCACCATCCAAATGTCTCCTATTGAATTTTAGTGTCCCGTTTCAAGCTTCTTTTCTACATCTGATAAAGAAGAGTCCAAAAAATAGGTTTATGTTAATTCATTAGAGCTGACAGTTTAAACAGTTTAAACTGGGTCTCATCCCAGAGCATAAATTTCCACTTTGCTTATGAGAATAGAAAATGTTTTGTCAGGCTGGTTTATACAAAATTGTAGCTCTGGAATTTGCTTCTCATCCTGTTTCTTCCTGTTGGTCCAGAAAACACATGGGCAACAACCAAGTCTCTCTCAAAATTTTGTTTAATCTGAAAGTTGTACTCCTGGAATCAAAAGCATATTTGTGTTTGGTCAGGTAAGAGGATACAAGGTCAATTGTGAAAATAGCAATAAATTATTTAGAACCTCTGCCAGGTCAGTAGTAAGAAGTACTTATCCTTTGTAAGTAAGTCAGTGTCTTGAAACTTCCTTCCTGACTTGAATACAGCAACACTTTACGGGCATGCCTACATGATCAAGCAGTGGTCTCCCACTCTTAATTCCCCTGCCAGTGTCCTGGGTGCAAGTGCAGGCTCCACTTGGCTTGGGTTCCCCCATACACACAATTGGCTGAATATGGTACAGCGGTGTGTCATTCTGTGCGGTGGGTAGCTCAACCCAAGCATGGGCCCTCAGAACCCTGGATGGGAGTTTTTACCCCATGCTTAGCTTCACTGCCCACATCCTTATGAGCCAAGTGGCCACTTTGGCTCAATCTGGGGCCAACTCTGTCAACACCAGCCATAGAATCATATCATAGAATGGCTTGGGTTGGAAGGGACCTTTAAGATCATCCAGTTCCAAATCCCCTGTCTGTGCTTTGGACACTTGTCTTCCTTCCTATGCTGCCCAGAGTTTTTGATTATGAACACTTTTTATAGTTTTGTGTCAGAACTGGAACACCATATTTGTAAACATTTTATTACTTTTACCATCAAAATCTACTATTTGTTGTTTCTTGTTTGGTTGGTTTGTTGGTTGGTTAGGTTTTTCCCCTACAAAACCACTCAAGGACTAAGCACAATATGATGGTAGCTTGCTGGGGAAGTTACCACCAAAAGGAGCACCATATCATCACAAACATACATTTTATTTCTATTTGGGCTTTGTCAAACTCTGCTGATGTATCCAAAATAGAAAAATGTTTCCTGACAATCTTTTCCTCTACCTTTTCACCCCAAACAGAAAGTAAGAAATTCATAGAGTCATAAAGTCATAGAATGGCTTGGGTTACAAGGGACCTTGAAGATCATCTAGTTCCAACCTCTCTGCCATGGGCAAGGATGCCACCCACTAGATCAGATAGCCCAAGGCCTCACCCAACCTGGTCTTGAACACTTCCAGGGGTGGGGAATCCACAACCTCTCTGGGAAACCTGTTCCACTGCCTCACCACCCTCTGAGTGAAGAATTTCCTCCTAACATCTAAGAAAAATCTCTCATCTTTTAGCTTAAAACCATTCCCTCTTGTCCTGTCATTATCTGATTGAGCAAAAAGTTGCTCTTCATCTTTTTTATGACCCCTTTAAGAACTGAAAAGTTGAAGTAAGGTCACACCAGAGCCTTCTCTTCTTTAGGCTGAAAAGCACCATCTCTCTGGGATGTTCTTTGTAGGAGAGGTGCTCGAGCCCTCTGAGAGCCTTTGTGGTCCTCCTCTGGACCCGCTCTAACAGGTTAACATCCTTCTTGTGCTGGGGGCCTCAGACTTGGATGCAGTACTCCAAGTGGGGCCTCACAAGGGCTGAGTAGAGGGGGACAATCACCTTCCTTGACCTGCTAGCCACTTGCCTTTTGATGCAGCCCAGGATGCAGTTGGCCTTCTGGGCTTCAAGTGCATACTGCTGGCTCATGTCAAGCTTTTCCAGAACACCGAAGTCCTTCTCTGCAGAGCTGACATGAGCTCAAGGAGTTCTTCTCCCAGTCTGTTCTCATGCACTTGACCCAGGTGCAGAACCTTGCACTTAGACTTGTTGAACCTCATTAGGTTCATGGGTGCCCACTTCTCAAGCTTCTCTAGTTCCCTTTGGATGGCATCCCTTCCTTCTGTTGTATCAACTGCACCACTCAGCTTGGTGTCTTCTGCAAACATGCTGAGGATGCACTCAATCCCACTGCCGAGGTCATTGATAAAGATTTTAAACTGTACCAGTCCCAGGAGAGATGCCTGAAGGACACCACTCATCATCAGCCTCCACCTGGACATAGAGCCAATGACCCCCACTCTCTGGGAGCAATCTTCACGCCAACTCTTTATCCACCCATCAATCCATGTCTCTTCAATTTGGAGATCAGGATGTCATGTAGGACCATGACAAGGCCTTACAGAAGTCCAGGTAGATGATGTTGGTCGGTCTTCCCTTGTCAACTGATACAGTCATTCCATCATAGAAGGCCACCAAATCGGTCAGGCACAATCTGACCTTGGTGAAGCCATTCTGGCTGTCTCGGATCACCTCTTTGTCTTGCATATGCCTTGACATTGCTTCCCATAGTTATTTTATATTTCTAATTTTCTATTCACAAATAAAGGATTCTTTGTTTATCCACAGCTGTAGCCAAAGACGATTCCAAAGTTTTTGAAATCCCAGTGCAATAAACTTATCTAATTTCTCTTTTGGCATTTGTTTTGCAGTGAAGGGCCAAGTATCTTGGAATGGAGAGGTTCTTTTACCTCTTTATTGTTCTGAGTAGGTTGCCACATTCAATCCGCATCTCTCTTCTTTATTTGCCAGTCTTGTTCTTTATTGATTGAAATCTACTTCTACATGTAATACAGAACCCCCAATATTTCTGAACTCCAGGTTCACAGTTATCTTACTCAGCAGGAATTGACTTCAAATGAATGCATTAATCACACATTTTGCAACCCATCACTATCAAACATAAGGCTGCAAGTCTGCATAAAGATTGAAGTTCTGTTTAAGCTGCCTTCTGCTTTCTTCTACACTTACAGAAAGTTTCCATTCTGCATGCATTTTCAGCATTTTAATTTTTGTGCTACAAGGTGATCTGTGATGACTCAGTATTTTAAGCATGTGCAAGAAATGTACCATTCTCTGTCCCATTCTAGCTTGCTGAGAGTAGCAGCAATGTTACACCCAGACTGTCAGGTTGAAGTTCAGGCTTAGAGCTCTCAAGTTCCTACACCCGGACTGATCTCATTGCATACATGTTGAGCTCAGACTTGGCTTGAATCTGAAACTGCAAACCATGGAAGGGACTTATATCTTCCTTCTGCAGACAGTTTAGATTGGATGAGCTTAAGCCAAATGAAATTGCAAACAGCTCACACTCTGGCACAGTTGAAGAAACTAAAATGTAAGGATCCATCCCAAATTCTGTCTGAGAAACACTGACCTTTTAGGCATAGTTCCCAGTAACAAACAGTACAGCTCAGAGTACAGGAGCATGTAGATATAAAGACAGTTGATGAGTTCTTACTGTTCTTAGCTGGAAAGCCTGTTTTCATAGGTGGATACTGTTATAAATTAGAATGAAGTCACTGACATTGTACTGAATATGTCATTAATTCAAGGGTAGATAAGCACAGAGGAAGCAGACTGTAAAATATGGACAACAGAATTCAGACCAATAAACAATATTAACATAGATCTTACTTCTTACATGATTTTTTTCAAAAATTATCCATTAATTTGTTCCTTAATACTTGAATATTTTTCAAACATTCCCAGTGTGGAAATACCATGGACATACGTGTGTTTGTGTATATAAACATATATATATATATATGTATATGAAAAACAGGTTAATAAAGTTCAAATGCTAAATTAGTTGTCCTTCAAACTGAATCAAGGCTTCAAAATTGGCTTTTTTTCCTAGCTTACCAAAAAAGCTTTCATTTACATGTTGGGAAATGATGATTTATGTGCTGTTATATTGTTTAATGTCTTTACCCAGAGAATTCTGTAAGATGGGAACAAGAAGATTCTTCAGGAGATGACTCAGACCACCCCTCTTTCTAAAGGTAAGATTAGTAATGTTTGTCTAATATTTAGTTATTTATTTATCTTTATTTATTCATTTTACCTCCACTTTAACAATGTTAGCCATGCTGGCTGAACAAACCTCCTTAACCAATCATTTATAATCCACTCCATAATTTTTTTCCCTAACATTTAACCAGAATCAATCTTTTTCCAATGCAGAACCATGACTTGTCTGAGCCATGGACATGAGAGCAGCCCTTCCTTGTTATTAAAACTTTTTAGATACTGTCTCATAACACCCTCCTTCACTAGAATCTTAATGCGATATTTAAAAACTTTTGATCTCTCCTCATGCCTTTTAGAATTTTCTCATTGCTTTCCCTTCCATTTACTCTTTTGCCAGTCTATGCTTTTTGAGATGAAGTACAGCTAAATCCAAGTATAAAAATTCACAGACTAACCTATTCACAAAGAACTAACCCTCTATTGACAGTGGTAGTGTGGCATACTTCTGTTACACATTATGGTTACAGTTACATGGCTACATATATTGTTTTTTTATATCAGGACTAAATTGTGGATAAATCCTACAGATAAATAAATATGACATTTTTAGGAAGACTTTAAATCATGTGACACTTTAGAGTTAGATCAAATAAGAATGTCATGATGACATTATCTGACCAACTAAGAATACAGTGGAATTAAAACTGTAGGGCAATTTTATTAGCTTATTTAATTGTGCTGAATCTATATTTTAATAGTGTGTTTATCAGTTTTCTTACCAACAAATATCTAAGTATATAATGTGTAATAATGATAAATTAGTCCAGTCATTTCACATGTATAGTCTGAAAACTTCATCTACTTAATTGGAAACATTTATGAATATTGAATTTTCCAAACAGTAAAAAATATGAGACTAAAACATATTCTGGAAATAATTTATCTGTAGTCTTATGAGCCAACTGTTCAACACCTAAACTTTCACAATAGAAAAATTTTTGATACTAATGCATTTTTCTCTACTGGAAACTCTTCATCTTGCTTATTCAATATTCAGTGCTGGAACAGTGTAATGTATTCCATACAGTCTGCTCTGGGATTACACACAAAAACCATACCTGTTTAAAGATCCAGAGATTATTGGATATAAAAATTATACCTTGTAAAACTTTTCTAGTACAATAAAAAACAGATAGTAAAAATATACTGGGGAGTTCTCTTTAGCAGTCTAAATGAAAGTAGATGGGAGCACAGAGATGTTCCAACTGCAGAGAGGAGAAACAGTAGTATAGCCAGCAACAATTAGTCCAAATAATAACTGATAAGAGACGAACTCAAGCAAAATAAAAAATAAAAAATCATTAAATTCATTGCAGCACTGTCCTGTGTGTTACAAAGACCTGTTTTGCTGATTATGGTGAGAGAGAAATGAGAACACTATCTCTTTTTGTCAGTGGTTCTAAAACAAAGGAACTAAAGACCTTGTACATAGTAACATTAATTTACCTTGACTCCATTTTCACCATTCCCAGATGAGAAACAGTAATGATCTTAGGGACCCAGCAGTTCTCTATTAATAGTCTCTGTGTTAGATAAGATCACCTCCCACTTAACTAAACACACCAATTCTTTAAACATATGAGCAAAATTAAAGATGAATTTAAGAAAATTATTTATGGCACAAAAAGCACATTAATGCTGCCCACATCATTATTTATAGAGAAAGAAGGTTATTTTGATTGAGGTGAAAAATTACCTTTCAACAGCAGAAGGAAAAAACAGTTTACAAGTTCAAGCTGTAAAGTTATTAAACAAGATCTGTCTGTATTAAGAAATGCACAGCATATTAGAAAAGTCAATTTCTTAAATTAAGTGGCAAATCAGCAAGTGGACAAAGGACTGACCTTGGATCTGGGTGGTGCTCTGATGTACCATTTACAGTCTACTGCTTCAGTTTCAGAAGCTTTTCCTTCTTTGACAATTTGTATAGATTCCACAATTCCTTCAGGTCCTCCCATCTCAAACTCACAAACTAAATAACAAAATACCAGAAGAATGAATCCTGAACAGCAAAAAAAATATTTTCTACAGCAGAAAGCAAAGGCTTCTGAGTCTTAGGAAGAACCAATATACCAACCTGGCAATGGTTTCAAAACTCCAAGGTCCTTAAAATCGGGATCTTGAAAATTGAGAAAGAGAAAATTAGTTTTGTTCAATATCTTGTGTATAACATCAATGCATTAAAACTGGACACTTCAGTGATATAATTATACATTTAGTTCTTTGGAATGTGACTTGTTTCTTGCAATGGGCTTAAAAAGCTATGACAACACACTAATTATTAATGCAGAAAGTGTTGGTAATACCGTGCAAAGTTATTATATTTTTCCATTATAGAATCCTGCTTTGAAAAATGTTGTCACAATTTTCTCTGTCTCACTCTCTTTCAGAAGAATGAATTAAAAAACAAAATCTGTACACACTAGAAAGCAAGAACATCACACAGCTACCCACATGATATTTTAACATCAGTTAAATTAGAGATATCAGTCTAATGAAAAAGATATATTTACAAATCCATTCAGAAACCCTTATTTAACAACATTATTAGAACACAACTTCATTCTGTGGTTATGAATATCAAAAATAAGGAGTTTCTTTCTTTCTCAGAGGAATCAATTTGGTATTCCAGGAATACATATCATAAGAATTTACCATGGAATTTATTGTGTTAACAAGGTAATAAGTCTAATACATGTGTTATTTTTAATAAGATAAACATGATAATATTTATTGCCTGAGATCCTTTGTATTTTGCTTTTATAGCCAGATATAACACTTATATGAAATGATCTATGGTCATGGATCTATGGTTCAATAAACAGCTATCCATAGACAAACCAACATTTTGTAAAATTTTGCTGCAGTTTGAATATATTGCCAGAAATGTGAAAGGGGCTAAATTATTTCAATTATCTCCTCAAAATAGATTAGTCTTGTCTGTTTTGTCTGTTGTTTTTTGTTTGTTTGTTTGTTTGTTTTAATCTCTTGCACTATTATGCTACTTAACATGAAAATTCTGTTATTTTTCCCATCTTCATGGGAAAGAGAACAAAAAAGAAACCCACTGTTGTTTCTCTTTCTTTCTTTCTTTCTTTCTTTCTTTCTTTCTTTCTTTCTTTCTTTCTTTCTTTCTTTCTTTCTTTCTTTCTTTCTTTCTTTCTTTCTTTCTTTCTTTCTTTCTTTTTCTTTCTTTCTTTCTTTCTTTCTCTTTCTTTCTTGAAATTTGGCAGGATCTGGTCTTCTGAAAACAATGTTAAACATCTACAAGTAAACACTCTGCATCAAGCTTCTCCTGGGCCACATTCCACCCAGGCCTCAAAAGGACTGCACAAAAAGAAAATCAAGGTCAAATTTGAGCTATACAATATAATCATGGAACTCATCTTATTGCTTCAGGATTGACTCAATGTATCCAAAGCTATAAAAACAATAAGTCTGACAGTTGGAAATCAACTGGAGTAAAACCAAACCAATACAGCAAAACCGGCTGTTCCCCTTTAACCATTGTTTAGTTTGTACAGTAACAATTATAACCAAATAATATCATGAAAAACAAAGTCTAGTGTCTTATGAGTAAGAACAGCAATTTTAGCCTGAACAATGAGGATATACTGTCAAAAGCAGAGTTTTAAAATCACCTTTTAAAACTGTCTTGTTATAACCAGGCTGCTGCTTTTTTTTTTTTTTTTTTATTTCCCAGTTTTCCTCTTACAGTGGCACAATATAAGTCCTGACTAAATACTCATTAACTTAAGGGGCTGCAAATATAAGTGAATAGGAAATTAGTATTAATTGTTATTCAGTTTTATAGATCAGCAGATAGATAGGATAATAAATGTAATTAGATATTTCTGTTAATATACTCATATGTTGATATCTACTGCTGAAAGCAAGGTGTTTAAAGGAAGTACACTTTACTGGTTCAAATCATGTCTAGTGTATCCATCACATTTCTTCTAGTCTGAGTTTACAGAGATCAGTCTGATCTACTCAAAACACTCCAGCAAATTTACAAAGTAGAGAGGAGGAAAGAGGGAGAAAAAAGTTCTGACAGGATTTCTCCTATATGAAAGGTTTTTCATAGACAGGAGTGTTGATAGCAAGATTCCTTGCTGATTTACTGGCCTTACTTAACATATTAGAAATAAGGATTGGGGGTGGGGTGATAGGGATGTGGAGGATGTTGAAGGCAGACTGCATGTCAGAAAGAAAACATGAATGACTTTTTGCTCTGAGGTTTCCAAGTCTGAGCATACCTTACAAATAGTGTACAGCTCATTCTAGCTGCTACTATAATATTTACAATTAATTTGCAAAATCTCTTCCTTCAAGAAACTTAATGTCTGAAGTGCAATCATGTACTTTGACCCGCAAAACATATCTGAATATATGTTCCCATTTTTTTTAACAATGCAGTTATAATAAAATCACACAGAAATGCAAAAATCTGTTAACATTCTAGAAATATGGTAGATCTAGAAGTGGACATGCAAGTACTCAGCTGTGTTTACAAGCATTCAACATTTGCAGAGGCTTCTGGACAGGCTGGATTAATGGGCAGAGGCCAATGGGATGAGGTTCAACATGGGTAAGTGCCAGGTCCTGCATTTTGGCCACAACAACCCCATGCAATGCTACAGACTTGGGGCAGAGTGGCTATACAGAGGAAAAGGATCTGGAGGTGTTGCTTGATGCTCACCTGAACATGAGCTGGCAGTGTACCCAGGTGGCCAAGAAGGCCAACGGCACCCTGGTTTGTGTCAGGCATAATGTGGCCAGCAGGACCAGGACCCCCTGTAGTCTGCTCTGGTACCTCATGTACTGTGTACCTCAAGAAGGACATTGAGGCCATGGAGTGTGTCCAGAGAAGGGTTACGAAGCCAGTGAAGGGCCTGGAACAAAAGTCCTATGAGGAGTGGCTGAGGAAACTGGTGTTGTTTAGTCTGGAGAAGAGGAGGCTCAGGGGAAACCTTATTACTCACTACTACTGCTTCAAAGGAAGATGTGGGGAGCTGGGAGTTAGCCTCTTCTCACAGGTAACTAGTGATAGGACTAGAGGAAATAGCCTCAACTTGTGCCAGGGGGGATCCAGTTGGAAATTAGGAGAAATTTCTTCTCAGAAAGAATAGCTAGACATTGGAACAGGTTGCCCAGGAAGGTGGTGGAGTCACTGTCCCTGTTGGTGTTTAAGAAAAGGTTGTATGTTGTACTTAGGGACATGGTTTAGTGTGTAATATTGGTGGTAGGGGGGCAGTTGGACCATATTATCTCTGAGGTCTTTTTCAACCTTTATGATTCTATGATTACATGATTTTGAGAGTGATAATCTAATAAAGTATGTAACATGCTTTAATAATAACATTATATTTAATATTATATTTAATAATAACATTAATAACCAGTATTATTATAATAAAAGCAACGATTTGTAAGTAAGGTATTATGAGAAATACTGAGATTTCTACCATGTTTAAGCATATTGCCAAAACAAATGTCTGGTTTTGAAATAATCTACTATTAAATAGATTATACTTTAGCAGCTCTTCTGTATGTAATTCAATCAAATTGTTATTATCAGCTTGGCTGAGTCAGAAACCTTTTAATGATATCTAAATACTAACTGGCTAGATCTTCTGATAGCCAGATACTCTTTTCTTTTGCACTAATGAAAACTATGTTTCATTAGGGAAGAATCCAAAGTCAGAAAAATTTTGTTGTGAAAAATAAGATTGATCACCTATAATGAGAGAGAAAAATATGAGGTAATAAGTCTTGAGAGGATTGTAGTACATGGATTTATTTAATTATTTTTAATGGGGATCTCTCTCGTAAAATGAAATCTGTAAAACAGGGGATTTATATAAAAAATGTATAAATGTGTAAAAGTTATGTAAATGGAAGATCTTGAAGCCACAATAAATTCTGGTATTCTTTGCTGCAGCATTGAACATCTCTCTTAAAACAAACAAACAAACAAACAAAAGTATCCAAAAATTTCCTTTGGTGATATATTATAACCCATTCTACAAATAATAGATTCCTGCAATGTTTAGTTAACACAGGTTTTCCTGTAAGGTCTCTGTGAAGCACAGAATTACATTTGAAAAATATTATGAGATGTAAAAATATGTACCAGATTATTCAGAGTTACTGACAAACAAGCAGAAAAAGAAAATTCAGAGTGGCCCAAGGCAAAAATTATGAAAATCTATAGATTCTCTTATAGATAAATAAGAGAAGAAGGAATTATTTGATCAAACTATATGGTATAGAGAGTTGATGTCTGAAACGTAAGCAAGTTGATTTTATTTTTGAATACAAAACCTACATTTTTAATGGATATATACCAAGAATATTCAAAGTATGTAGAGAAACATTATTTGCTGAATAAGGAAAACATTCAACTTCATTTCTTGAACAGACAGCTATAGATATATCTTTTCATTTTCTTATATTTGACTAACTAGAAATAGTCATTCAAGCTTCATTCTATTAATATTTAAGGAATTCTAGTGTATACACATTGTTGCCTATCATAGTATTTATCAAAGACCTAATTTTACATTCAAATGCTTGTGAAAGAGTAAGCAGAACTGCAATATTTAGCAAGGCACTAGTTATTTATTTTCAAGTTTATGAAACCAGGTAATTTTTACAATTATTTATGGGAGCTTATGTCAGTCCTGCATTCTTGAGTGGTAATTTTCTGTAAAAGCAGAGCTTGCAGAACTCAGAAAAAAAGACAGGATTGTTCTAAGTTATTGTATGTGGTTGTCTTATAGTATTTGATGATGCAATGCAAAGACTGGATGATGACCAAAAGATTTTAAAAGTATTGAAATAAGCTAAAGAATCACAAAAATAATTTTAAATTAGGAAAAAAAAAAAATCTATAAGCAAACATTTTGTGGTGTACAAGCAAGGGGACTTAAATGTTCTGCTGAGAGAGTGAGGGAAAAGTGTTAAGTAGTACAAAAGTATTAAGTGGAGTAGATACATAAAAATAAATAAAAACTGTTGTATTGTCAGCTGAAAAGAAAATTTGTTCCAATTTTCAGTTCTGTAGTCTTATTGAAACTTCAATTAATATGTCTATATCTGTATTAAAGATACAACAAGATCTTAAAAGAAAACATATAGTTTGCTAGACACCCTGAAAAAACAGTTCTATAAAAATTCTATCTGGCAAGAGTATGTGCTACATTTTCTATTTGTTTTCTATGTACTTTTATGTACTTTTTTTTTTTTTTTTTTAATATACATATAATCTAAAACAGTGCTTTGTATATTGTTCACTCCTCAGCACAGTTATGAAAGAATTTAAAGGCAATAAGTGTTTATGTAGAAGTGACTATGACTCTTAATCTTTCACCTTAAAGTCTTACATCAGCAGGAAGTCATGTGAAACCAAGTAAGTTGAAAGAATACTCTGGAGTATTAGCTCTGTTTTTGAAGATGTAGTTCCATCAGGAGAGACTACTTTGTCTTGTGTTTCTGATTCACAGTAAAATACACAGCTACTATTTTTCTTAGGAAGAAATTTTATAAATGAATGCTGCAAGCAGTAGGGGATGCAACATCATAATTTAAAAAAATCACAGAAAAATACAATCCACTCACTCTAGCTACTTCAACTTGATTCCTTATAGTACTGTAGTATTGTTGAAATAACACAGACTGCCTCCCAGAGTTTTTTGTTTGTTTGTTTGTTTTGTTTTTCAATTCTTCTAATGTCATATTTACTGATCTTAGTTCATATTGACAAGCAAAGCATCTGTAGGCTGTAACTGGTATATTATACTGACATACAAACCACTACTGTGGCGACCTGAGATATACTGCACGTGTTAACAAGAGCTAGGCATTTTTATACCAAAAGTTAATACTTGTTTCTTTGACATCATTTTGGAAATGAAAAAGCAGTATCATCAGAAAAAGAAAATCTGTATCTTTATGTAGCTTCTTGCTAAGATTGGTCAAAATACTTAGACAAGAAATCGCCTGAATGAACTCTACTAGAAAAGAATACATGAATACAGAGATTGAATTTGGATTTCTCTTTTTGAGTACACAATGGCAGGATTGATATATTGCATGATATTGTGCCTGCTTTCCTCCCCTGTCTGCTCTGTCACCTACTTAGAGAAGGTTCTTTCTCCATTGTAAATTTTGTATGGACAGGAACCAAGGAACTGTTCTGGAAGGTGAGAGGGCTCATAGGTCACATCCTCAAAAAGTGTTTGGACTATTCAGTATGTGCAGCTAAATTCCAAAAGTGAGAAGTACTTCTTGATACTGCATTATAGACTTACTCTAAAAAGGAGAGCAGTAATGGGCAACAACATCATACTCTGAGACTGCTCAATGGAAAGAGGAAGTCTGGGGTCCTTGATGATCTGGGTGGGATTATTTGGCAGATAATTTTTATTATGTTAAGTATTTGTACTTGCTCCTGAATGCCCCAATTAGGAATCAGATTCCCTTCATGCAGCACAGTGGCTGCATATACTTAATGGGCTGCATATACTGCCAGTTGTCCAGAAATGTCTGAACCAAGAATCAATGAGCTCAGGAGCCCACTCTATCTGAGAATAGCAGCCAAGCAATCTCTGCTGACAAAGTGCAGCCGAACCATGAGGACTGACTGTCAGTCATTAAGGGCAGTACAGCATATGTGTCATCCCAATATAATATCTCAGTGGCTTCCTGTGATTGACTAATTGTGTCTAAACTTCACTAGGAAGAAAGGTACAACATAGAAGTGCCATAGAGCCTTTCGTGAGTGATGTTGAATTTGGCCCAGTTATGCAATTTCATCATAATAATATCAAGGCTTAGGGTTTGTATCACTGATTTGTTAAAGATGACTCTTAACAATCCAAGAAAATAATACTTTCAGTGCACTCTGCAGTGCATAGGGAAAAATGACTCAGAAGGTTTAGCCACAACTGGTTGCTAAGTGTTACTTTTTCTGACTGAATCAATTTACAAGTTTTTTACTTGCTACCACTACATAACTGTGCATAATCTTTTCAAAGAAGCTGTTCATGTTACAACAGTCTATCTCATAGATTTACCAGGAAAGAGAGAGAACCTAAAGGAATAATTTTTCAATATAAAGTAACCATTGTGAATTTATCATAAGGGAAAGGCCTTCCTTGTATTTAACTTTTTATTTATTTATTTATTTATTTAAACCCAGAACAAATACACTCACTGCAACATTCCCAATTATTTTGAAGAACTACATCTTTTTCAGCTATTATATTCAACAAAATATATCATTTTTGTTACTTCAAGTAGTACTGAATAACCTGTAGCTGACCACACAGTAAGACTCATTTCCAATACAGACAGAAACATCAGCATTGTGTTTATACTACCTGACAACCCCTTGCTGTAGCTGTCCATGCTAGCTATGGCATATAGGTTATGTCATTTTTGTGAAGATAACTTCATCTTTCATGAGAACCACAAGTGTCTCCTCTAGTTCTCATGTGTGAACAGTTCATCTTCCACTTTAACAAGAGATCTCTTTCTATTTCCAAATATTTTCTCTTACTGCCTAGCAAAGCAACAGGTGTACTTTTGTTAAAGTGAATAACCTTATGAGAATGGGAATCGAGCTGTGTTTGCAAAAATGACAGATTGTTTAATCATCTGGCCATATAAGATACTAGAAAGAAGAAATAGACACAATACTCTTGAAAATATGATCCTTAGAATGGAAAGTGAAATAGCCATAGTACAGTGCCTTTCATTAGTTCACTGTGCAGCTTCAAGACTTTGGGAAGTTATTGGATTAAATGTATTGTAGAGCTCTCCTATAACAAAATCTCTTTATGATTCCAAAAGCCAATGTCATGGGATGTGTTTTAAAATGGAGTAGAAATCTGTAGACATTTAACAGAAAGGAAGAAGTCTAGATTTTCATTGCACTTCACTGGAGCCTGAATGCATTGTTTCTAAAGGAAAAAAATATATATAATTTATTAAACTGAATCATTAACACTAATAGCTATTGTGTATGCCTACCACAGATGGTGGAATATCCACTTTTATCAAATAAGAAGAACTCTAAGAGCCCAGCAACTCAAGGAATTGCTGAGGGATGCATATCTGCACCAAGTCCAAGAAACATATTCAAGGAAAAAAGTATTCTGTCCTGTCCTTCCAGGATACATAACAGTATAGCTTACAGTGATACCAGTTTTGCTTTTCTTTCAGCTGCTTTTTGGAGGTTTATTGCCTAGAAATCATTTTCCTTCAGGGAGCACTGAGCTATTGACCCCAGCAGGTTTCCCAAATTTACATATCACTCTCTACAGGATGTGAAGATGGGTTTTCATGAGCTTGGAGATATCTTTTCACTGTCTTTTCCTTATTAATCTTTTTAACAACACAGTGTAGAAGTTTTCACTAGGGGGAAGATTTTCAGGATAGTCCAGTTCTCAGAAAAAAAAAGCTGTGTGTATTAAATTGTGAATTCCTACTTAAATTACCCAAATAATTATGAATTTTACATTTCATTATACAGGATAAAATCTAGATATTTAAAGGATATAAATAAT
Organism: Aythya fuligula; assembly: GCF_009819795.1. NCBI lineage: Eukaryota > Metazoa > Chordata > Aves > Anseriformes > Anatidae > Aythya > Aythya fuligula. Next base: position 99,671,403 of record NC_045560.1, on the reverse strand, counting down.
ATATGAGAAGAGAGCAATAACCCTTCCACTCTTCCCAGCATTATGCAATTCAACTTCTCCTGAGATTCCACGAGGAAGACACTTTGATAAGTCTTTCTCTACCTAAAGATTTACAGCTAAGTTTTTGCCTTACATTTCGGTTGCTTTCTGTTGGTTACAGCTTCATGAGTGACATTCTTTTTTGTTTGAATAGATCATTTTGATCCCACTTCAGACAATTAAAGTGCCAGAGTAAAATCCAAACCACGATTAATTGCTAATAGTGACATAGCGTAGACATAATCTGTTAGAAACAAGACACCAGTGCAGTTGAGACTTTATTATTTTGATGAGGAGAACCCTACTGTATGCTTTACTATGTATTTGACTAAAACAAACATAATTCATATTAATCCTATCCCTAAATATTTTCCACTTAAATTAATGAATAAAAAGCTTTGTGCATCAGTAACAGTAAGCTACGTTTTGCCATATATCCACATGAAAAAATTAGCAAGGTGATAAATTCTAAAACAAAATGTCCTCAGACTTTCAAACTTTTTTCTTTAAACAAGATCCTTGTAATAGATTGTCAGTTCTTCTGAGTATCACTTATGTCACATACTCAATGTTCATTAAATGATTCCAAAACTGGTTTATCATAAACATGAGGGAAAAAAAAAAAAAAAAAAAAAAAAAAAAAGGTATGTGTGTGTCTGTAATCTAGAGTTTCAACAGATTTATATTTATTTCTAATAAAAAATAATAATAATTAAAAAAAAAGTTACATATGGTTTTCCTTGTGACAGAAACCCCACTCTTAGTCAGGTTAAAGAATGATTATATTCATCTTATTACATAATTTAAAATTCCGTTTTCATAGCTTGGGAATTTAGATTAAAAAAATTATAGTTTCCATAAAACAAATTTTAAGCTTTTCTTCTTTCTTTAAAAACTACCAATCTGAAGCAATAATTTAATTACCACTGGATTTGCTAACAGTTTTAATATTCATTTTAACATAAACAGGTTTAGGCCCACAATCTGATATGAATTTAGCAATTAGTGTATTGAATATTACACTAATTGACTAGCTTAGTATCATGAAAAGAATGAAAACTGGTCTTCTGCATTACATTCAATATTAAAAAAACATTGTGATCCACTGAAGGACACAATGTTGTTGCGGTTTAACCCAGCAGGCAGCTAAACACCACACAGCCATTTGCTCACTCCCCTCTACCCAGTGGCATGGGAGAGAGAATCAGGGGTGGGAGGGCTGGGGGGTGGGGTTAAGGTTAAAACTCTTGGGTTGAGGTAAAGATAGTTTAATAGGATGAAAGAGGAAGGGAAAAGAATAACAATAATTGTTAATTATAATGATAAAAGAATCATAAAATCAAGCGATACACAATTTTCACCACCTGCTGACCAACACTTTGCTTGTTCCTGAGCAGAGGATGTCTGTCCCACCCTAGCCAACTCCCGCAAGTTTTATTCTTCATCATGACACCATATAGAAAGGAATATCTCTTTGGCCAGTTTGGGCCAGCTGTCCTGGCTCTGTGTGTCCCCTCTGAGCTCCTGGTGCACCCCCAGCCACCTCACTGGCAGGGCAGCACAATAAGCTGAAAAGTCCTCAAGAGTAAGTCCTGCTCTACAACAACTAAAACATCAGTGTGTCATCAGCATTATTCTCATCCTAATTCCAAAACATGGTACCATACCAGCTACTGAAAGAAAATTAACTCTATCCCAGCTGAAACCAGGACAGCAGTGTTCATAGGCCCTTGTGTCTATGTTATACAATGTTCAGTATTGCCATTAACTGGATGAAGAGACTGGGAAAAGAACAGCAAACCGGGTACTGATTAGAAATTTTCCAGTTCTTCCATTGATATGGTAATATTTAGAAAAAAAAAAAAAAAAAAAGAGAGAGAGATCGGAACAGTTTTCTCTGTCAGCAACAGGTCAGACAAGATCATAAGTCACAGTACTTAGGATTTTTATGTATGGGTCAGCTGCTTATCCAGGCAGGCAATAATTAAATTTCATTTGACCAGATCAAGTTTCTGGCTGCCAAACAGCAGGATTTTTCCTAGCTTCATTTGAAAGAGTCATTTAAAGCTTTAGTTTAAAAAAAAAAAAAAAAAAAAATCATTTAAAAGCACTTGGTAGATTATTGATATAACATACATATATTGGAATATCACTGACATGAAACATTCTGGAATACAAATAACTCTATTACTGGTACAAATTGTCATTTTGTGGAGAGCATAAACAATTAAGGAAATTCAAATTATCCAAATATGATTTTTAAACTACTACACTAGTATGCATTTTATTAAATTAAAAAAAAAAAAAAAAAAAAAAAAAAAAAACGCACTTTATTTTGCAGAATTTTAGCATGAACTTTGTAGTTGATAGCAGTTAATAACTATATGAACTTTGTAGTTGATAGCAGTTAATAACTATAATCCATAAAATCAGATCACCAATAAAGAATAAAATATTTTTGATAAAATTCCTGCATTCTCTTTTAATATTCATTTCAACATCGAGTTTAGAAATGAGCTACAGGAAAGAAAGGAAAGGAAAAAATCAAGAAATAGTATCATATGATCTTTTATTAACCCACATACCGAAGCCAGCAGATTTGATAACATTGTCTCTTGAGCTTCAACTATCAGATAACATCTGGCAAATGATGTTTGTAAGTCCTGTTACACAACATCTTCTGGCTTCTCAGTGTCATCTAGGGGACTGATACGTGACCAGAATAACACATTTCATGCTGTCTGCTTTTGTCATGCTACCACAGGTTTTTAACAATGGATGTGCTAAGGCATCAGTTTTTTTGAATTTGATTCTCAGAAAATATTTGGCATTCCTGTTCTCATCATCTTTCTCATGACTCAAGCAATCTTTCTTAACACAAACCACAGTGTAGTCTTTCAACATCAAAGTATTCAAATAACCTTTCTCTAATGTATAATGATCTCTGAAGCAATGTTTTAAAGTGTTGTTCAAAAGCGTTTACTTATTTTTACAGTTTTGCAATGATTCTCAATGATTCTCAATATTCTCAGTTGTTTGGTAGATGTTACTACCACAAAAGTTACTTTTTTTTTTTTTTTTTTTAAATAGAGTCCATTTTAGACTACGTAGCCTAGACTGAGACATTTTGTCTCACTGAATTTAAATTCTCATCTGCAAATCTATATGAGGAAACACTGTTGTCATTAATCTAGTGAGTTACAGACTGTGCTTTTGTCATGCTAAGTACATTCGACATAACTAAATAGAGTCTTCAGAGCAAGAATAATTTGAGGGCACCAGATCTCTTGATTTCAAAATATGTTTGTGTATTTGAGTATTTGTAGTATTTATGATATCTTTTTTTTTTAATTTTTTTTTTATTTTTATATTTTTTTTTTATGAAACTGAAAATGTAAGCAGGTGTAATTTTGCTGCCAGTAGTATCACTTCATTTATTTATGAATTACTAATATATTCCCAGTGAAAAGTTCTCAGTCCTTACAATTGCAAAAGATTTGTTTAGTTTGGGAATATCATAGCAGAGCAGAATACCAGACTAAATCTAACACATCTGACTCTGTATCCAACATCAATGATATGATTAAAATCTCATCTTGAAACTGGAAAACAATTTGGTCCATTGAACTGAAAATTTTCTATATTGTATGAAATTGAAGACAATGCTTTTATGCATAAGATTATAATACTTAAACAAATAGACTGCAATGGAACCACTTTGAAAAACAAAATTTACATTTTAGGAAGACATGAAGAGTTAAGGAATTCAGTGGTCTTCATTTAGTAATCAAAAATGCCAACTTTGAAAATAGTATCGCCTTGCATTAATAAATAAAAAGATAATATGCAATTTCCAGCAAACAAGCTTTTCTTTTTTGTTTGTTTTGTTTTCTTTTGTTTTGTTTTCTTTTGTTGTTTTTTTTTTTTGAGCAAAAGGGGAAAGGTGCAAATGTATAAAATATAATTGAAAGATAATGAATTGGCAGATCAAAATAATCTTTTAAAATTAAAATATTTCTAAATCTAATTTTGCTTAAATTCTGTTTATTTCAGTAAACATCTCAGCCTCTAATGCATTTATATTTGTTCCTAAATGTGCTAAGAAGATAAGTGAACAGAGATTGTAGGAATTCCTAGGTGTCTCCAGATTGCTGAATAAATAGATGAGGTTACTAAGAAATAAATTAGTTAAAAATACTGTCAACAGCATATAACATGGAAGACAGACACCATTCTCTGGAAGAAGAATGGTGTCTTTTTTTTTTCAGTTTCTCCATTTTTGGAAGACAACTTCTCAATCCTGACTTCTACTGAATTCCAAATTCAGACAGAGAGAAGAGATCAGATTTTGGAGAGACAGAAGATCGTCTTGGCTTTTTCTAGGTACATTTTGCTTGTAAAGATTTTGTCTGAGCCTAACTTCCAATTTCAGAGAAAGGAGTACATAATAATACACACACACACACACAGAATACTTATTTTTAAAAAGAGACAAAAAGCCTCTTTTCTTATTATTAACAATTAGATAATTGTTCCCTTCAAAAAATTATCTTCAAATACTTCTCCATTTTCATTTTAAAAAGCTCAGTTACCAACAGATGCAGTACCAAAAGCTGACATAGTGGGAATGTATCAAATATCTGTTTATTTTATATTCAAAATATAAAATCCAAGGAGATTGAAAAACTAGTATCACTGCATTTTATGAGTAGTAAACCTGACTGACAAACTGAGTTGGACTAAAAAACATAGCTGAATGAATTGTTCTATGAACTATTTTTATATACAGAAAAATAGTTGCAGATGATTAAGAGTTGGTATTTGTTTGTTTTTGTTTTATTTTGTTTTGTTTTGAAGAGCAAGGATGTCTGGAAGAAGAATAGCACAGAAAATGTCATTCTAACACATACAAAAACTCAATTTATTGTAGCAGAATTTAATAAAGGAAATGTAATAAAGGAAAACAGGGAGTTAGTGAATAAACTTAGTCTATCTTAGGTTTACAATATCGGTTAAACAGACAGTCACCAAATTGATATAATTTGAGTAAAAGTAGAAAACTATATTTTGATTCATGAAAAGAGTTGAAAAAATGGTAGTTCAGTTCTCCAGAATAAATAAATATTTCAGTTTGACATAGGTCAGCAGATGACAAGGTGGAAGACAGTATTTGAACATACCTTTAAGTACCCATGGTGAGATGCCAGAGATCTAGGTATGTGCTTCAAGGTAGACTTGTCCTGAAGTGTTTTACTAAACTGGGACTACAGTTAGTAGCTTGTCAGTTCAGTATTTGAATATAGCTAGCTTAAGCAACTGTTCTTTGGAATTATTATTTAGAGTGTATAAGAAAGTAATTTTGGTGACTTTTGATGGATTACAATGTTAAATTATAGTTGCCTTTATTATTATTTGGCCAAAGGGTCTTAATGAAATGCACATTTTTTGAAGAGAAGAAAAATAATGATACCTAACATTTGGACTTACGACAATATAAATTGTGTGCAAATTGAATTTTTTTTCAACAAAGATGATTCACTGGCTTTCCCAAGCAAAAGAAAAACATCAGCTGAGCTAGTGGCATTCGGCATGTAAAGATGATTTCAAAGGTTTACAGGAATGGAAATTATCCTTCTTTCCTATCTTCCTTCCTTCCTATCTTCCTTCCTTCCTTCCTTTCTTCCTTCCATCCTCCCTCCCTCCCTCCCTCCCTCCCTCCCTTCCTTCCTTCCTTTCTTTCTTTCTTTTTCCAATTTCAAAGCTAACTTGTAAGACACCTGCAAGACACAGTGTAAGCTACATTCCTTGACATTGAAGAAATAGATTACTTGAAGCTGGCAAATTCTGGATTCTGGTATTTTAAATAAGGATGCTCTGTGGCATCCTATATTTGGTGACTGAACTTTTTCTCAGCCTTACACTTTTGACCTGAAGAAGGTGCTACTCATGAGCTTGTAAAGGAATATTGTTGCCCAAAGGGAATTAATATCAGAAGGAAAAAAGAAAAAAACAAAAACAAAACAAAACAAAAATTCTTTAATCTACTCAACATTGACAAACATTAAACAGGACTCACAATAATCAGGTGACTTACATGAATCCACTATCATCATCACATACTTCTTAATTATAAATTTTCATTTTAAAGTTTGTATTCTTTTAAGATTTTGCTTAAAATCTTTTTTTTTTTATTTTTTTTATTTGCTATATATTTCAGCTACAGTTACTGAGATGGACTTTATTCATAAATCCTGAAATGGATATATATACGGTAAAAGTGTATGTAGTAAAAAGATCTGGTCAATAGCTTGAATTAGAATATAATTATACAGACAGACTGTGAGAGAGGAAGGGAAAAACAGCTAGAAATAAGTCTGTGCATTTAGAAACTTGATTCAAGCACATGATTTTCCACTAATTTCATGCATAGCCATGCAGTTGCCATCTATCTCACAATAATTTTGTATTTCTATTCCTCATACAGAAGAATCTCTACCACTTAAGACCACTATAATAATATATTGAAGATTGTAAGGTCTTTGATATCCCATAAGAAAGAAAGAGAAGACAGATCAAATGCATAGATAAAAGGTGTGACAAAATTTCTACTGAAGTTGATGTAAGCGCAGTCTTACTTTTGGATATGGGCATCAAAGAAGCTCAGATGTGATATTTAAGATGAAAGAATTGCACAGTCAACAACTAATAAACAAACCAGTATTGATTATATCACTCAATATCAGAAAATATATATTAAGATGACAACATATACCCACTGGAGTTGAAAGTATACAAAACAACATTCAGTAAAAAACACCTCAGTACTGGTAAGAAAAAAAGGCCCTCTGGATTGATTTCTTGACAAAAAGTATAAATACTAACCTAAGAAAATAAATGAATGCTAAACATTTTTTTGAGTATACATACTAAAAGCTGACAGATGGCATACTTGAATTTGACACATTTACTAAGCACTGCATATTGTAAAAATATTCAATTCTAGGAACAGAAACATGACTGACTTTTTCAAAGACTACATTATGTAGAATAAGAGCTCCTACTTATTGGGCAAGAAGTTTTTCTTTGTTACAATGGACTTACTAAGGCCAATTACTAAGGTCAATTTCTTTAAGGAGAATTAAAGAACTATACAAAGAGTACAAAAACCTGCTACGGAAAGCTGTATATGTCAATAAGGAGGTTTACTTGTTGGTGTTAGATTTGAGAAATACTTCAGTAAAAGAACAGATGATAAAAAATAAAAGATCACAGTTACTTGAACCTATGCAAATGTCAAATTATCAAATATAGATGAAAGAAAACAAGTGATATAAACATGTTTTTGTATCTAACATGAAAACATAATTTCATATAGGGACAGCTAAAGAATCAGACCACTTACAGGTCTGTGGCTACAACAGAAAATAGCTTCTCTGCCTAACAGAAGGGCCACAGTCATGCTGATTAGACAAAAGTACTGAGATGATTGTCTAGATTTATTGGCCATAAACCCCAGAAACCTGTAGATACAATACATAAAAATGAAAATTTAGCTGCTTAAGGAATGGATAAGTAAAAAAGAAAAATTGCTTCAATTCCACATTCACATTGCCAAAGTCACCAACAGTGCCAAGATGAGGCCACAACAGAGTCACCCAGAAATGCATCCCAGTAGAACTGTTAGAAAATCTGCTGAAACAGCTTTGAAGAGCATTCAAAAACTCAGTATCTGATACATATGAAGTAAGAAGTTTTTAATTTTTTATCTGAAGAAAATAGGTGTAAAAGTGTTTGAATAATAAATACCAAGTAGGATGTTTTATAAGTTTTGGAAGTGCTATTCTGAATAGGTGAAAATGTTCATAGTAACCACGTTGCTTTCCACAACCACTTGTGGAAAAAGACTACCCGGGCTTTCTGTTCAGTACAAATTCTGTAATACCTTCTTTTCTGTATTATTTCCAAGTGCTTCACAAATGTTACAGACAAATGTTTGAAAAGGAAAATAAATGCCTAGGGCTCACTGGTTAAACACTTTGCAACAGTGTTTAAAGCAAAGGTTAACCACTCTGTACCAAACCTGGGGCTCACCAATTCAGTGTACTAATAATGCAAAGACAAAACTGTATCCTTAGGTGGAAAAAAATATAAGAAAAGTCACAAGTCACTAAGGTGCTCGAGTGAGTCAAGAGAAGGGCAACAAAGCTGGTGAGAGGTCTGGAGAACAAGTCTTATGAGGAGCAGCTGAGGGAGCTGGGGTTGTTCAGCCTGGAGAAGAGAAGGCTCAGGGGTGACTTTATCACACTTTATAGGTAGACTAGTATAGACTGTAGCAAGGTGGGGATTAGTCTATTCTCCCACGTGCCTGGTGACAGGATGAGGGGGGATGGGCTAAAGTTGCGCCAGGGGAGGTTTAGATTGGATATTAGGAAGAACTTTACTGAAAACGTTGTTAGGCATTGGAATAGGCTGCCTGGGAAAGTGGTTGAGTCACCATCCCTGGAGGTCTTTAAAAGACATTTAGATGTAGAACTTAGTAGTTTAGTGGAGGACTGGTTAGTATTAGGTCAGAGGTTGGACTCGGTGATCTTGGAGGTCTCTTCCAAACTAGATGATTCTGTGATTATGTGAAAAGGATAATATTGAAGGAAAATCCTACTTCGCCTCTAAGATTTTTCTAGATTTCTGAAATAATTAATATTATAAACTGTTTTGAAAATTAGAATCATGTTGTAAAACTGCAGCTTTATATTAAAAATCTTTTTTTTTTTTTCTTTCTTTTCTTTTTTTCTTTTTTTTTTTTTTTTTTTTCCTCTAGTACTATTTCTGAATTCACATCTAAATATCTAAATTTGTTAAAGTTTGAAGTTTCTTCCCAGGTGCTTCCGAAAAGATAGATTCTTTGTCAGGGAAGTGTGGTTCCTCTGTAAATAGTATTTAACAGTGCAACACCATAATGACCTTTATTGGTGAGCTCACAATACAGCAAGAGAAGCTGTGGAAGTAAAAAATAATTATTTGTACTTATGCTACATTGCACTGTCCTAGTAAACTTCCTTCAGAAGTCTGTGTTCAGCTAATTGTGGAAGACACACAGAGAGAGGCTCTTGGAGGGAGGTGGGGTGGTACTGATGGCAAGTGGAACAAAGAGTCCATAACATAAAGCAAGTAGAAGAAATTGGTTTGTGCAGCCAAGCAAATTGACATCTTAAAAAAGATATGACTAACATCTTTATGCTGCAGTGGCAGGTACTCCTGGTGGGAACAAACAAACAAGCAAAAAACAAACAACTAAAAAGGTATTTCAAAGCCAACAAGTAATATTGGTGCAAGAAAACAAAGACATAAACTGACCATGAATAATTATAAGTCAGATATCATAATAATTTGGATTCTGAGACAGGACTTCCATAGGAATGTCCATATAGAAAATAACTAGATAAAATAAACAAGGAAAGTCTTTGAAGATCCATTAATAAAGGAAAACAAATTTGAATATTTATGCTATGAGTTAGAAACATGTTGCTTATAATCCTAATGTGAGACAACACTACATGACTTAGAAAGCCCCTTAGCTCCAACACAGTCAACACAAAAGTAATTCTCATGTCCTCATTGAAAGCAGTTGTTAGAAAACCCTGCAATAGTTCTGCCTCCCTCCCCCTTTCCCCCCCAACACCGCAATATTTGAATACTTAAAACTATGTCCTCTATTTCTATTGTTTTTTGTTTGTTTGTTTGTTTTTACAGCAAGGCTAAACAGAGTAGCAATAATATGGTAATGTGATACTTTCAGCATACAAGGATTTCTAAAACAGGAAGTTCAGTAATTGTCTTTTGAGTATTGTAGAAAATAAAATAAAATAAATAAAATAAAATAAAATAAAATAAAATAAAATAAAATAAAATAAAATAAAATAAAATAAAATAAAATAAAATATCAATAATAAGAAAATAAAGTAAAATAAGGATGTGATAAAAAGGTAATATGGAATATGAGAATCCTGTAAGATCTTATATACACTCATTTGCTCTATGAAATAAATCCTTTTTAGCTTGACATTTAAAATAAACATATTACTCCATTACCTTCTGATACGCATGGTACTGAAATACTCCGGATGTAAGCCTACAGCTCATAGAAGTTAATGGCGTCTGTAGCACAGAGCAAAGCAAATTCCCTTGAAAAGACAACATTTATGTAGCCAATCATGATTGTGATTGTAACAAGAAAATTCATCATCCTAAATGCTACAGTGAAATTCATTCTTATTCACAAGACCAGAAGTCCTAATACATTTATTATAAACAGCAATGTAGTGCCTGATTGTTGCACACTTGTATGGATACATTAAAAATTCATAACTCAAAGAAGCTGCTTGTAGCAACTTGAAGTGCTGAGGACTAGAAACCTGAGTAAATAAAAAACTCAAACAAAATAAACAAACAAATAAAAAATATTGTTCCAGCTCAAAAGCTTAAAGAAAAGGTTATAACGAGTCATTTCACTGATTTCAAACCAGCTCTTATCCCAAAGGATAAGACTGACACATTCAGAGTCACGTATACGACTGCTTAATTGTTCAGAAAACATAAATGGATTACAGATTGGCTAATAATTTTTGTCACAGAAGTTAACTTGAAAGCAATGAGACCATTTTTCATCAAAAGCAAAGAGACCATTTCATCACTCTGAAGAGAAATGGAAAAAAAATAAATAAAACAAATAAAATAAAATAAAATAAAATAAAACAAAACAAAACAAAACAAAGCAAATTAAAATAAAATAAAATAAAAGCAGGTGAGCAAGCCCTTACAAATATTTTTCACCTGTCCCAGATGGCTGGGAGGCTTAAATACACAAGTCCAAGACAGGACTTGGACATTAGGTGCCAAAATGACTTGACGATATCTTATCTAACTTCTTTCAAACTGCAGTTGAATTCAGTACACCTATAATACTGATTTTTCATCAGTCCTAAAATATGGACCTTCCCCAGTCACGGTGAATTTCAGTCAGGGTGAATTTTGCTTCTTTTTTGTTTGTTTGTTTTTTTGCTGTCCATGGTGATGTTATTATTGTAATATTCTGACTTTCTACAGCTACTTGTACCAGTACAATGTTAAAGTAAAAGTACCATTGTTCTGCTTAGACAGTTTTATGCCCCACTTTTCAGTACATAAGAGTATAAAGTTTGTTTGTTTGTTTGTTTGTTTCTTACTTTTCCATTATCAGGCAGTTGAACAGAAAGCATTACTGACTGAGCTTTATATTAATGAGGCTAAATAAAAACACAGATGGTTTCTATTAAATGATGGAACTGCAAGTAATGATGTGCTATCTTAAGCCACTGTCCTGCAAAATCAGGGACTGGGATAAACAAAAATCTGATTATTCGAGCTGAGTAACACAGCCCAAATAAATGTCCTCTCTCTGTCTGAATCCTTGTCTACACTAAAAAAAAAATTAATCATGAAGAATTGTTTTCAAGAATAAGTCCCATTGAAGTAGTATTCAAAACAGAAAGACTGGACTAGACAAAACAGTGAATCAACATCATTTCAGAAAATGCTCTTGACACTATCTTTTTAGGAGAAATGAGGATAACAGATGGAATACAAGGACACAGAGATGTGAAATGAAATTTGTGCTATAGGCCTTACAATGATCCTGAAAGTGATGAAACAAGAGCAAGGGACATTTAACATGTGATTCATTTTGTGTTGTCTTTCCCTAGCCAATCTGATTTTTATTCAGAATGAACAAGGAACAACCTGAAAATATTGTAGTCTGAGATGTTCTTTCTATCATATCTGAGACTTTTAAACTTTCACATATACAAAATATTGGAAACTTTATTTTACTTCCAGATTACATGTTGTTATTACTGGTATTTACCAAGAATAACATAAAAGAAAAAGACAAGTCCTTCCCTTATATTAAAAATATTCAAGCGAGATTCCATACATACAGCTTTATTCAAACATGTTTTGCTTAACCATAAGACTTATAAAAATGAAAACATAAATAGAATCTTTTCTCTATTTCTCTCTCTATTTCTCTTATTTAGAGGGTTTGTTTTGTTTTTGTGTGGAGTTCTGGAATTATTTGTCATTGAAGTCATTTGTTCTGCTAGATTTCATCTTTCAGAGTGCTGAAAGTGCTTTGAGAAAATTAAGTACTGTTCTATTTAAACAGAATAGAGCTTATGACAAGACAGTGATGCTTGTCTCAAGATGCCTGAGATCCCAACCTGTTGAGAGACTTCTGAAATTCCACTGGTGTTTTGCTTTGGTTGATGAAGCTCAATCTTTGCACAGAGTCTAGGACTCTGACAATTTAAACTTCAAGAGGTCAAAGAAATTATGAAACAGAAAAGGCTTAGTAAATGCAAAATAATGCTCTATTCCTTAGAATTCTTCTATATAATTTATTTTTTAGGACTTAATGCTAACTAGTTTTAAAAAGCCCCAGGTGACAGGGCTCTTTCCTTATGCACAGACTAATAGTTCTTCATTGGAACATTTGTCCAGTTACACTAATTGATCTTTTTCTTCTAATTTCATCTAGTTAGCTGTTTTTGTACACCCTGAAGACATAGTAAATAATTTCTTTTCCTGTTTCTCTGTGTACCAGCCAAATAGTAATAAATGGTTGCAGCTTCAATTTAGTCAAATTTACTTACTTATTTTTTAAATTGTCATACTTACACACACAGCCACACTCAACATCACATTTCTTTTTATCAACAAGCAAAAGCCTTGGTCAAGATACCACCGGCAAAGGTAGCAGTTGAGGAACTTTTCAGCAGTATGTCATGACCACTCAGGTGGGGACCATCAAAGACTAATGGTACTAAACAGACACCTCTATTGTTTTCACCACCAGGATGGAGGAAGCCTCCTACAGTTAGGACTGCAGTTAGATGGAGTTTGTTGCTTGCACTTAGTGAGATGGAGGCAACAAACTGCATCTCCCTGAGCATCAGCTGCTCTAGACAGAAAAGTTCCAGAATTCTTTTTTTTTTTTTTTTTTTTTGGTCATATTATTGATTTATTTTTTTTTTAAAGAGAGGTTAGCTGAAAATTTTCTTCTGATCTTTTCTATGCAAATAGTTTAATTTCAGAAGTAGTCACTACCAAAATGGATCCAGATGGTTTAGGTGATAATATCTGGATCCAATGCCTCTCTGCTACCGTTACACATTTCTGAAAGCTGTCACTCTTTGATGAATTGACAGTCATCCTTTTCACTGCAAACCTTTGGACAGTGGATCTCAAAATGTCAGGCCTAATCCATTCCACCTAATAAACAGCTTGTCAAGCAATTCATCTAGAAAGATAGCTTCATCCTATTATTGGTGATTAAGGAGGTATAAATGCTGCTTTGCACTTGTAAAATTAATCATATCCTCATTCTGGCAAATATTCATAGAAGCCCTTTACCATTTACATAGCTTTCAAGCTATCAGGAAGAAGAAAGGAGGAAGAGGAAGTGCTGAGGAGGAAGAAGAAAGGAAGTGGAAGGAAGGGAGGAAAAAGGGAGGAAGAGATAAAATAATAATAAAAGAGATAACTACTGCATCTGAAGTTGGGAATAATTGATACTGCTACAGTAATATAGATACAAAAAAAAATTGATCTCAGTGTAGAAAACCACCTTACTTCAGGAGAAAAGGAATGCTGATAAAACATGGTGCATTAAGTTGTTTTTCACCTGGGAGTTTTTTAGTTGGAAGAAACTTTAGGTCCTGCTATGAACATCTTTTCACTCATAATGTTTTGAAACAAGGACATGAAATCTAAAGCAAAGAATTCTGGGGGAAGATGGTGAGGAAAATGACAAAAACCCACTGACAAATGTGTGGAAAAAATACAATTTCATCTATTGTCTTTGCATTTACAATAGATATTTCTATTCAGATATATATCTGGCTATCACATCATTCTCTAAAGAAATTCTGTGTTTTGTTGCTCTTTAAATCTTCTAAATATGTTTTTCCTGTGGAATACAGTATATTTTACTAAAAAGAACATTGAACTACCCTGTGTAATTTTATAAGAATTTTTCTTGCATCAGAGAAGGCCACAGAAAGGAACACTCAAGTAGTCCTGGTATCTTCTATAGTGCTAGTGGAATAATTTAGAAAGCAGAATGTTGAGCCAGTTAATTTTAGTAGATATTCTAAAAAATATTCCACCTAACACAACAGTTGAAACAATAGTGACATAATTGACAAAATTACATAATAATTATAGTGCTCTGGAGTAGGCTATATTAAGGTATGACTCATCACTCAAAACAAGAAAGTACAGAACTACGTCAAATACAGCAGTGCAGTGCAATATATTGTAGCTTCAGCCAAAAATGAAAACTAAGATCAGCAATCTTTTGTTAATAAGTGGAGGAAAAAAAGAACGGAAAGTTTGCCTAAGAATATTACCTTACTTTAATGAAGTGAGTTTAAAAATTGACAAAAAGGGAATAATTGTACAATCTTAGACAAAACTGTATTGAAATTTTCTTCCTTGAATTAGCCTTACTAGTTATGCAAAAGATATATACCTTATACCATTTTCCTATCTATGAATACTTTCTTTGATATTAAATATAGTCCTCATTAATATTAATTACAATGGCACAATTATACATCATTAACAAAGTTACTACACTAAGATTTTTCTATTAAAAAGTATGATGTTTTGTACTCACCAGGTGTAAAATTATATCGAGCAGAAAACCCCATAGATTCCAGCTCACCATCAGCAAAAAATTTAATCCACAGAAATCTGCCACTGGATTTTATCATAGGTGGATTTTGCTGTCCACAGAAACGTCCAATGATTGGGGAAAAGCCAAAAGGTCCATCTCGTACTTCAATGTGGTCAAATTTACACTCCCAAGAAGGTTCTATGGAATATTTTTCATCAAAGCGTAGTTCAATGCATTGTCTAGGGGCAGCTAGAAATTAAAAGAAAATGAAATTATTTACTGAACCAAAATCCTTAAAATCTGAAACAAAATTAAGAGTATCAAATATATATTTTTATGAATCTTAACATATGCATCAACTTTTTCCTTAAAAAAGTATATTCTGTTTTTGAAAATTAGTACAATATTTAAAAATTTATTTATTTATTTATTTTAGATTTTGCATCATATGCTTACTCATCTGTTCTTCTTTTAGAAGTGCTTATGATAGTAGTTTTTAGTGAAACTAAAAGAGATATGTATGATGTAAAACAACATACAGCCTTGGAAGAATTGGTTCAAGCACAAAATCTTTCAAAGGATCTTATGTATGTGGAAAACCACATACATACATTGTTTTGAGGGGAAAAGTTAATCAGAATACTTTTTAACCTAATGAAGAAAAGTCTGGTGGGAACTGTGCTATAGGACTAAGCACTCTGGACTAAGCAGTCAATGACTAGCTTGAGTATAATCATCTCATTTATATCCTAGGAAGAGTGAAGTGAAATTTCATTTAACAATAAGAATGAAGCAAAATTAACTAAGAGTAAAGAATACTCTTAAAAAAAAAAAAAAAAAAAAAAAACAAAACTTGAAGAAACTTATAATAGTCACCTCAGACAACAACAACAACAACAACAACAATAATAATTTATATTATTCATAGCTTAGTACCAGTATTCATAGGCTAGTAGCAGTCACAATGATCTCAAAAACAAGATTTGCTGGTCATTTTGTGTAAAAAGCAAAACTCTTATTGTTTGAACTACAGCATTTTGTTAAAAGGATAAAATCATAGTTTTGCCTAGAAATTTTAAGATGCAGAATCCCTGGGGTATGTACTCCTGCATTGAATCCTGTCCATAGCTAAAAATGTATTATGTGTACAGATCTTGGTGTAATATCCTTTTTTCTTCTAATAATGTTTTCTGCTAAGACAAAGGTTTGTTGTGTCACTGCATCCTCTGCCTCTCATGGGATCATACACTTTCCAAATATTAGAAGAGACTGAAATTTCTATGAGCTTTGCCCAAGTTATCAGTTTTTTCACATTAAAATATACAAGATCAAACTCCAAGCTTAACATGGCAACTACTGCCACTCTGGCAGCCAAATATCCTTTTATTTCTTACTTCAGGAACAGTGAGAAAATGATCAACATGGCCTGAAAATATACATTTTTAAATGGTTGGAAATGAATCTTTTGGGATGAGCTCATAAGAATTGAGAACAATTAAAATGAACAAAACAAGTGGATACAACCTTATACTCTTACATAAGATCTGACACCTCCCTCTTGCAACTATCATATAAATTGACAGGCTCATTTTATAAGATTCTGAAGAGTTAACTCTGAAATTAATTACACAGGTTGCTTGAAAAGAAAAAATATTTTTAATAGTTTTACTTCTAATTTTAATATGTTTGTGTGATTTCTATTTATTGAAATATTTAACATAGAAAAAAAAAAATCAAGCTCCTTACCTACTGTTATAAAATTGAACAAGTTCATAATTAGGAAAGTACTTACTATTGGCCCACTGTTATTTACATGACATTGTAGGTAATTGAGTTATATATATTTCTCTGTAATGCTTTCATCCTGTGATCTTTGTGTCCATACAAGTTTAATAGAAAAATAAAAACTTAAAACTTTATATGGAATTATATGAAATTCACAATTCCTGGAAATTAAACTATTTTGAAAGTGAAAGAAAAATAAAATCAGACAATAAAGTTTGTAAAGACAATTAATGCCACCTTGGGTGAGGTTTAAATACAGAAATACATCTTTTAGATTATAGTAATAGTCTGAATAACTGGAAGATATCATTAATTATTTTTTTCAGATGTTTCTACTCTTGGTGTCATATATTTACAATAAATATTATTTTAAACTTAACTAAAAAAAATACTAGGGGAGAAGAAAGCAATCATCACCTTTCAGTCTGTGATCACATTTTTTATGCCCCTATTCATGTAAAGAGATTTGTTGAGATCTATTCATCATTCATCTAGGGACTGTAGAGTTAAGTATCAGAAACTCCAACAGAGTAACACTTTGGGTAAACTTGAGAATTCTTATTAAGACTTGTAAGTTTTATATACTCACTATCCAAAATACAATGTTACTATCCTACTTAAAGATTTATTTTAATTTGTTAATGTTGCAAACTAGATATGAATATTAATTCCACTAGTGTTGTTAGTGTCAAACAGCATCTTAACACAGCATATAACTCCTCTGCTTTCCATGGCAACAAGAAGATACCTGCTTCAAAAATGACCTTTCCCATTGTTCTTGTGTATATGCCATTAACATAACACATTTGTTCTCATTAAACTATCGGTGTTAGGTCTCACTATTCCATTTTATACTAAGGCTTACCAGGGCAAGCCTAGCTAAAGCAAGCAAGTTAAATACTTAGCAAGCCTTGCTTGAACCCAAAACTCAACATATGGTAAGAATGGGCGTAAGGCCCCCTCTGAGTTATGCATATCATATAGATTTTGTTGTTGTTGTTGTTGAAAAGGAAACTTAAAGTCCATTATAATCTCACTATAATATAAAAGAAGTTCTTGTAAAAGGACTTGTAAAAAGGTAAATGAAACTCGGTTGTACAAACTTAAGCATAAAATCAACTGACTCAGTAGAAGTATGGCCTGGTAAAGACTATGCAATTTTTGTAGTATCCATACAGAACTCTGAATCTCACATTGCAAACTAGTTTTAGGATCAACTTTTTGCCATAGCATACTCTCTTCTATTTTTATTTATTTTTCAACAAAGTCAAGATAAGGCTTATTCTAGTCAAGCTCAGTTCTTGTTAAAGGATCACAGAAAATCACATCAGTTCAAGGAGAGTTCGAGGAAGTTTTTACTTTTCGCCAGGTCTCCCATGGATTCAGTCTGCAACACTGGAACAATGGAGTATTGATAGTCCATCAGTACTGCTTCTCCACTGCTAAATAAAATAAGGCTGGGGGCTGAGCCACTGACTGTCCTTATTCCTTCAACCATTAAAAACACCTCCTGGCATGATTTTGTCCCATGCCATTCAGAACTGCCAAAAACTGTCTTAGGCATGATGTAGCAGTCCTCATTGGTCAAGGACTATTCACAACTAGTTTGGATATGTACTATTCACTAGGAAGGTGAAAGGATGTTGGATTGTGCCAATCAGTCTTAGGCCTGACTTAAGTTTTATTATTAGCACAGGTACAGCCCATGTCCCAGCCTGCTCTGCACACTAGCCCAAATGGTTCTATGTTCTTTCTCATAACTCATCTGGGGAATGTAATATTTTGTGTTTCTGTATTTTCAGTGACTGTGGTCATTACAGAATATTGGGCAAAGATAGAATGGAATACTGTGCAAGCATCCATGCTACCTTTCCACTATGTGCTTTCAAATACACTTCCATGCTTCATCTTAGAGTAAAAAAGTAAATGTTTTGGTTGCAATAATCTACCTAAGTGATTCAGATCTTCCTGAAAATGACAGTAAGGGAAGAAAACATGATTAAGATTCCCAACTTTAGCTGTCATTTAGCCAAAAAGGTGTCTTTTTAGAGTTATACTCTGACTTTTACAAAGGGTTTCTTTGCTATAAGTGAGTTGAAGCAAGCAGGCATTGTATGAACACATCTCATGCCACCGTTTTGCCTTCAAATTTTGTGTACAAATTTAAAACTTATGGAAATAAAGCAATAAAAAGTACAGAATGATGACTAAGAATAATGTATAACTACAATAAAATAAAATAAAATAAAATAAAATAAAATAAAATAAAATAAAATAAAATGAAATGAAATGAAATGAAATGAAATGAAATGAAATAAAATAAAATAAAATAAAATAAAATAAAATAAAATAAAATAAAATAAAATAAAATAAAATAAAATAAAATAATAAAACAAAAGAGTAAACAACCAGCAGCCACCACAACAGTAAAAAGAGAATATATATCTCTTCCACACTGGAGCAGTATCTGGACATCTAATCAGAAAAGAAGGGGTAAAGTGGTAACTTCTGATATCCTCATTAACAGGTAAATCATATTCACATCTTCCAAAAAAATTTTTTGGTGGTTACTATGTCAGAAAAAAAGATGTTATAAAGTCCAAATTAAATATGTTGAAGCTATCTCATAAAGTGATTGTACTTCAAATATTAAAATTTTCCATATTTAGCTTCTAATTATCTTTCTTCAAAGATGCTTAATACCATGGAAAGACTTCTTAATGCTTACATGTCTTGTCATCTTTTTCATCTAATTATCTTACACAAGTGCTATCTTGAGATTTTATATTCAATGAAAATAAAAGACATTGGGTTCCAACTTTCAGAAGAACATTTTCAGCAACAAACATGCAATTAAGGTTTTAGTTCTGATCAGCCTCTAGGTCTGCATAACTGACAGCTGAAGTTAAGCAAAAATATCTGTTTTAATTTATGCAACTGCATGGAAATGAGACACTGAACTCAACCCCTG
This sequence comes from Aythya fuligula, assembly GCF_009819795.1. Classification (NCBI taxonomy): domain Eukaryota; kingdom Metazoa; phylum Chordata; class Aves; order Anseriformes; family Anatidae; genus Aythya; species Aythya fuligula. Next base: position 99,651,895 of record NC_045560.1, on the reverse strand, counting down.
CCCACATCTATCAGGGCTGTACAGAACTGATAGTCCTTGATATTTCTGGTTGTTTGGCTATTATTGACAAGTAAATCACTTATAACCTCCTTTTAAAAGAAGATTCTTTCCTCATTTTAATGAACACTATTTGGACACAAAAATCACCAAGAAATACCAGAGGACTTTGACATGAGATTTTTCATACAGTGAAATGTCTAGAAATAAGGTGTTTAATGACCTTAAGTCAAAAATATGGAAGACCTTCAAGAGAGCTAACTTTAAATATCCAGAAGTATATACAGTGGAAGATTTTCTTTATATCTCCATAAATCAATTCTAGTCTATACCTATAAATAAGCTTGTAGCTATTAAAATAAATAAATAAATAAATAATCAAAACATATAAGATTCCAGATTTTCAAACCAGTTCTTAAAATATATTGTGTAAACTATGTCTATCCCACTCCCCACATATTTTTAGCACCAACAAAAACTGTTCCTACAGAAACTCCTGTGCATATATCTCTTTGAAGCACACATGCCAAATTTTCTGCAGTCTGGCAAAGGCTGCTGCTGCTGCTGCTGCTGCGGTTGTTGAATTTTACAGCTGTGAATTTTGCCAGGTAAGAGTCATGAATATTCAAAACAAGGGTAAAATTGGGGCCAACAGGGAACTTAATGTGTACACTCAGCTATTTCCTACATTCTCTGTATGCCCAATAAGACTGAACCAAAATAAATAAATAAATAAATAAATAAATAATGCATTTTGAAAGGCAGATGGGACTCACCAGAAGCTCCTCTATAGCATAATAATTTTTGTACTGAGTCCATGACTTCTGGATGACCTAAAGGACTTATTTTAGAAAGGCATCCAACCTGGACTTCAAAATTCCTAGTTGTTCCAACAGCTAATTGTCATTACTACCAAAATAGAAGGAAAAAAAAAAAAGGGGGGGGGAGGGGGGGAGACAAAGAGAGAAAAAGAAAAAGAAAGTTCTAGCTGTTTGATCTTCTTATGCTGATCTTCTTTGACTGCTAGTATAGGCTCCACTGCAATCAAAAATGCTTTTCCCTTTTAGAAACTCACAGTGTATGATCATGGCAATTTTTGCCAGCTCTTTTACTTTACCAAAGTAATTTAGAAATGATAAAAGGTTTGCATACATTTAAGATGAGCTAAAATACAGGGGAAAAAATTGTATCTTGAGATTAAATTCAATTTTATTACAACAAACTACATGCTGCAGTCCTCACTCAAGTCCTTTATAGTCAGTAGGAATGGTGTTTGAGAGAAGCCACCAGAATTTGCTGTAGATTGTGTATGATAGCAAAAAAAAAAAATGAAGGAAAGAAAGCAAGCAGACAGGAAAGAACCTGTTGATCCATATATGTATTTAAATTCAGGTCACACAGCTGTCAGAACCTGCCACACTGAGTTATCTAAGACATACAAAGAGGAGAGAGGAATGTGGGGATGCTATACTGGATCACATTAACAGCCCCCCTAGTATGCTACTAGATATTCAACAGCAGAGAGAAGCTATTCTAAGTTTTTTGAAATATCAATATTAATTACAGGAATTATAGGTATATAGAGATGTTTCTGGTTTATGCTCAGGTTTAACAGACGTTTAGGTTCTGGATTAGCAAAGATTATCCACTCCGTATACTGTTATCCTGCCTCAAAGATATCGCAATTAGTAAAAAAATAAAAATAAAAAATATATATATATATATATATAATCTTTTTTAACCCTTTAAATCTTATGTCAGTGAGTATATATAAAAGATACAGGAAAAGTTTTTCACTTCATTATATTTTTCTGTCATATCTATATGTTGTAAAAAGTATAAATTTGAACAAATAAGTTATTCTAACTACTATATATATATATAGTGTATATATATGTATATATGTTTGCCCTTTGGTGTGTCTCTTTTTGCCTTTTTTCAAAACAGTCACTTTTTAAAGTATGGTTACTGAGACATTTCTATTTATTTTGGTGACTTTTTTCAGACATATCTATTCCTGATCTTTTTAGAAGACAGAAACAGGTAGAGCTGAATATGTTGTGCAGTATACATGGTTTTCACCAAATTACATATTGATGCAGTTGATATTATCACAGATTTTAAGCTATGCAGTTAGAATCCAAACTTTAGAACATGGTTGGACACACAGTAGTAGAAAGCAAGTGTGTTGTAAGAAATTATGTGTTGGGTTGTTTTTTTTTTTTTTTGTTTTTGTTTGTTTGTTTGTTTGTTTGTTTTTATATATATATAATAAAAGGTCTATTGAATTCAGGCTATTTCTTGTACTGCTCATTACTCCAGACTTGTCAACATGGAATTTCACCTTCATCACAGAAGATGTTTGATTAAATATTTCCTTTATTAATTGTTCTTAGACATTTCTAATTTATTTTAAAACAGTCTATTTCAATAGTGTATTAAGCCACCTTTCAGCTTATTACCTATATTTTCATAAGCAAGTAATTAATATGATAAAGACATGTCTTTACTATAAAGAACATTCAAACACCACTAATGAGAGGAACAACTCATGGTTTAAGATACTGGATTAGGGTTTACAAAAGTGGTCATATTTTGTTTCCATAGCTCTTCTCTTTGATTATAAGATTATGTCTCCATGCCTCAGTTTTCTGAAGATGAAATAGGCTTACTTTCTCCCAGCCTCATGGGCTGGGAGAATAATTTGACTACTATATACAAAAGACATGGATTTAGCTTTTGTTGTTGTTGTTGTTGTTGTTTGTTTGTTTGTTTTTCCTCACTCCTTTTATTCATTTCTAAATATTCTGTCTTCTGCCATGTTACAGCATTTTAGATTCTATACATTCTCTGAAAATACTGAAATAATTCTACTGTTTATCACTAAGGAACTCCTGCATACTTACATGAGATAATTTATTAGTAGTATCAGAAAACAAATCTAGTATTTGCAAGTATTTCTTAGTATGTAATGCAACTTATTTAAAGGAAAGGGCAAGGCAAGGCAAGGCAAGGCAAGGCAAGGCAAGGCAAGGCAAGGCAAGGCAAGGCAAGGCAAGGCAAGGCAAGGCAAGGCAAGGCAAGGCAAGGCAAGGAAAGGAAAGGAAAGGAAAGGAAAGGAAAGGAAAGGAAAGGAAAGGAAAGGAAAGGAAAGGAAAGGAAAGGAAAGGAAAGGAAAGGAAAGGAAAGGAAAGGAAAGGAAAGGAAAGGAAAAGCTTTTCTAAACCTTGCTTCTTGAAAAGATTGATCATGATCTTACAGACTTTACCTACTGTTTACATATAGCAAAGTAAAATACATTTTTGAATCAGTTGAAGATAGAATACAAAGATTATTTTGTTGGTCACCTTCAATAATGTAGACACACTCTCTGTCAGGAGGATATTTGTTGGGATAATTGGGAGAAGTGAAGATGCCTCCTTCTGCATATTTTGTCCAAGTTCCGCACTGCACTGGTTTCTGTCCTTCGGCAGTAGTCTGCTTTTCTGTGAAATGATCACATTAAGTATTATATAGTTAACTGTTGTTATGTCCCTATGAAGCTTTGAACTCTCTTACAGAATAAAAGAGTTTCTTCTCTTGGTGGTCTCAGCTTTTTTCTGTTTAGACTGTATGATCATTGATCTGGAGGGGAATGAGTCAGTGCTTTAAGGATATGAACCTATAATTCTCATTGAAAACATAATTTTTTTTAAACAAAGAAGAGGCTTGGATGTCTAGGGGAAGTAGTACTTATATTGCTTTTTAAATAACAACCTTGTAAGAAAAACATGTGCTCAAGAATGGGAAACATGAGTTTCCCACTCACATATCTCAAAAGACTCAAACATGTGCCTTGTCAGCAAGATACAAGCTGTAATACCAAAATACGTCAGTCACAAAATCAAGAAAAAAAAAATAAATCACATCATACTGATAGAATGTAAGAACTGTTTTTATTTTACTGTGGCTTGGCTCTAGATTCACCTGACAGAGATGGATGGAGGAAATCCTGGATTCTGATTCAAAAATATTCTTTATTTTTATTTTGCTGTTTGCTGTAGAATTAATAATTATCTCTGGGGTCACAAATCACAACCCAGAACTTTCCTCTTCCTAGGTGAGTCATCAGAAAAGAGAATCAGACCTTCTCATTTGCTTTCTTCCTAGCCCTGAAACTCTTGCATTCCTTTCAGCACACTCTCTGAGAGCCTGGACATAAAGCTTTGAATCTTTTCAGGTTGAAGGAGATGAAGAATCACTTCTTGAACATTGTACTTTTAACTAGTAAGCTAAAATAAAATGGATTTGTTGGAGGAAAAAAATTAGGCTTGATGGATAGTAGGTTCTAGGAAGGGTAGAAATTTCTAGACCTTACCCAGGCCTCCTGGGTAAGGCCTCCTATGTGTTGCTCCAAATCAGGTGCCTATATCTAACTGTTCTAGCTAACTTTAGCCTCTCATGTTCAGAGATGAGTTGTTTGCTCTTATGATCAATGCAAACGGATACAGGATAATTCTTCCTGTCCTGAAACTTCTAAGGATGATTTTAACCACAAGAGATTTGCCTTGTACTCTGCATACATTTCTCTTTCTTCATGGTCTGTATCCAAACTAAGGACGGTGTGGATCTTAATTTCCTAAAATGAATTCAAGCCTGCAGGGACTGAGTATGCAGACACAAATTCAGACACACACTGTGCTTATCATTTCTCCCTGCATGGCTGTCACCACACTTAACATCCAGGGTGAAGAAGAACCTTTTTCTATACTCAAAACTGCACAAGGAGCCAGGATACCTAATTTCAGATTTTGAATTCTACTTCAACAATCAAAAAGACTTTAAGATTAGACAGCTCAGTACCCAATCTGAACATGTCAATTTGGAAGGACGGGGCGGGGGGTGGGGGGTGGGGGGGTGGGGGGAGAAGTTTACAGCCTTTGCAAGAGTCAGGCTAAGCCTTTAATTAGATATAGCCATGGATCAGGTCACTAACTCACTTCGGGCTTTAATATGATGTCTGAAAAAACGTCTGAAATTTACATACCTGTTCCTTTTTTGGTTGCCCCAGACAAATGTAGGATGATTAGACTTGCTACAACTGAAAGAGAAATATACATTAGATGATATAACAGTGTGATATGGCCAGCAAACAAATCAACTGTAAGCAAAAGGATATAAATTAAATTACTGTACAAAACCAACGTTTCATTTACTTGGATCTTTATTTTTTTTATTATTATTTTTTTTTGATCTGCCTATGTATTTATCTCTGTGAATGTATCCAAATTAAGAGAAGTTTTTGGCTTAAAACAAAATATTCAAGCACTGATGTTTCCCTCTTTTAAAAAAAAATAATATTAGAAGAAAACATTTTACCAATATTTATATTTATATAATCATCAGTTGGTTCAGTAATAATAATAAAAAAGGCTGTATTTATAGACAAAGACCTACTAAGGTTCAGTGCCACTGGTCTCACTTAGGCCCCTTGCCATGGCATAATAATATTTGAAAATAAGTACTTTCATAAGCTATGAAAAAAGTGAGGGGTTGTCTTTTTCCATTGAGGTATATGCAAACCTTTGGTGAAATAAACTATTGTGTGTGCTTAACAGTCTCATTACACTAGTTTGTTTGGCCAGACAAGGGTATGTTGCTTTATGCTGCAGTGAATTTGCAGTCTATTTTACAAACAAAAATCTCCTGTTTCCAACCATACCAAGACAGCTGGGGCTTGGGAGCAAATGTGGATTTTAACTGCAGATAATTCTTGAGTTTCTGGGTGTTAAGGCTAAGAGGGAAAAGTTCAGATCAATAGCAAAGAGGCTGGTTTGGAAGACCAAAATGACTGGATAGCTACCTGATGAAGCAGACATGCACTGATGGTAATCATATCTTTCTCCCATCTCCTAAGTCCAATAGCCAGTTTGGCTATTGGAGAAAGTGGGATAGCAAGAGCATGAAAGAACAGGTACATGAGTTCCTGGAATGCTCAGAATTTTGACCCCAGATAGTTTGGCATAAAGCCCAGACATAGCACTCAGACTGCACTAAAGTTAAAGTGGAGATGAAGTTCCTTATTTATCCTGAGTATTTTGAATTGATCTGCTGCCATTTGTATTGTTGACTATGACAAGGAATTGATGGACCTGTAATCTTTAATAAATGTAGTTGAAAGACATATTTTCTTCTTCTTATCTCCAAGAGATGCCAAAAATCATCAAGAGCTACTACGAAGGTACCCAAATGGTCCTTTTGAAGATGGTGCTTGCATACTTTTCAGCTTTTTTTACTGCAAATTGTGTGCAATTTTTACCTTGAAGGAAACAAGTCTCTTTGTATTTCCCAAATTCTGATAACATGGAGATCTCTATTTCTATGCCTCTTCCTGTATGACAGAGGGCTTTAGCTCTGGATGATGGCTAACTTATTAAAGAGGTAAAGGTCGTAGTGCTGGGAAAATGAAGGCTTGGCAGCATATTCACTATTTCTTGGTCAGGCTCACAGTCCCCGTGTCTTTTTGAATCCCCCAGCTAACAGAGACGGATATTGGCAGAGCTGGTGGCTAAAAACTCTTCTGTGTCATGGGCATTCAGTGAGAACATTACATCTTCTGCTCAGATCTGGATGCTACCCAACCATTCATGCCTTTACTCTCCTCAGGGATAGATTCTGGAAATACATCCTAGCTGGGACTCTGTCCATCAGCTATGTCAGAATCTGAAGGCAATGAAGGATTCACGCATTCACTAAGTTGCTCATTTACTTAGCTGGGTTTCATGCAGTGAACATACTGCATCTATGCCTATAATCCTCACTAGTCAAAATCTAATTTCTTAATATTTAAGGTGGTTTGTTGTTGGAATATGTAGCCAGCTGCCAACATTCTTTCTTCTCACGAATTTATAAAAGCTCTAATGGAAGGTACAGCAGCTAAACAAACCCTACATGAGAAATGTTTCTTCTTGGACAATTAATTCATATATTATTCTAACAGCTTCCCTTCAAGTATTTTTATCTATTAACACTTCCCTGTTTTTCTGCATGTTAAAAATTAAGTTCAGAGAATTAAAGAGATTCAGTCCAAATTAATGGGATATTATTACAGATATGAGAGCAAAAACACAGGTCTTTTCAATTCCAGCTGTTACCACTAGAAAGAGTGCTTCCAAATTGCAGAGCCATGTTATTCCAAAGCAGGGAGCTACACTTACACATTAGCAAGCCAGTATTTATTATTAATAAGGAGTCAAAATGGTACTGATAATAGAATGTAACATGTAATAGATAAGAAGAGACTAAGAGACTCTAAGCTTTTTTTCAACACATATCATATCCAGCATTTGGAGTGAAATACTTCTCCCATATTAAAATAAATAAATAAATAAATAAGAAAAAAAAAATCTTCTTGATTTAGTAGCATTAACACCACCATTACAAAAATATGTACGATGCCAGAAAGTAATTAAAATTATGAGCTTTATGGGAAAAGATAACAAAATATTTTTCACCCAAGCAGTCAAGATAGTCCATTTTATTCTATAACCCCTTGAATTTTTCTTTCTCAAACAATGGGAAAAGAACAGTGTTTCTCACAGAGGTATAAAATAAAAAATAAAGAAGAAGAAGAAGAAGATGATGATGATGATGATGATGATGACTCCAAAGAGATCAGTCACAGTCTTTTTTCATTCAAAGCTGTCACTTGGGAAGCTTTGACAGTACTGTAACAATATTGGCATTATCCGGGTTTGGGAATTATTTCAAAGAAGTTTCCACTACATTTTTGTTGCATTCTCTGTCTTCCTCATCCACTTTTCTCTCCTAATCAAGAGTGTAATTATAATCACACTTTCTATTTCCACCGATTATGCATCTTTGCATTTTCATGGATCCATGCTTTTTTTTTTCCATCACAAGTTGTATATTAAGAGATTTATCACTCTTCCAGGCAGCTTTTCAGAGGATATGATTTGGTATGGACATGGTTTAGCCTAGCAAAGAGTTTTGGGAAAAGCGATACCTGCCCATAGCACTGCTGTTTTACAGGTATGGGCGTAGGGTGATGTGCTGAAACTAAGGGGCCAGACAAGCCCCTTCAGCAGAGGGGACCCTCTGCAAAACTGTGGCAGGGGAGAGGGTCCTATCCATTCAGCCCGAGGTCTCCGACGAATAATCAACTCATTTCGCGGCCTCCGTGCCGCTCCGAGAGGATTTATCCCGAGGGGGCCGCCAGCCTGGGACCCCGGCCCGCCCTGGCTTTCCCCGGCGCGGCGCTCGGTGCTGCCCCGGGGATGAGGGTTCGAGTCCCGGCCAGGGCATCACAGGAGCGCAGCCGGCACGAGGGTCGCCTCTCTCCCTTTACCCCCACCATGCCAAAAAAGACAAGACGCGTCGCGCCTGGGTGACAGCCACCAGCCCACACGAGCGTGACCGTGGGGCTGACAGATACCTACCTCCCTCTGCTGTACCGCAGAGTGATGGGGAAGGAGATGGTGCGGTTGTTTTTTTTTTTTTTTTTTGGGGGGGGGGGGTAGGGGAAGATTGCCCCCAGGGCGCGGAGTCTGGGCGTCCCGTTAGGCGAGCTGGGGAGGCAGAGGAGGGTACGAGCCCGTGAGCGGCGGCTGAGCTCAGGAGGGGAGGGGGCGGGCAGGAAGAGGGACATACTCACTGTGAAAGAAGCTGCGCCCATGGGTCATGTCTGTGCCTTACACAAGGGGCTTCGGTCTCCACTAATTCCATTTAGATACGGGAGGACTTCCAGTGACGGGGAGAGGATGGAAGTAGGAAAAGAAGAAGAAAAAAATCCTGAAGCCCACACACACAGCAGAGCAGAGCAGCCCTTCCTCTCGCTCTCTCTCCCTCGCCGCCCTCCACTAATCACCGCCGGCTCGCTCCCATCGCACCCGAGCTACCGGCAGCACCACCAGAAGCGTTGCATCGCGGCGGCGGGCAAGGCGGCGGCGGCGGCGGCGACCCGCGCATCCAGGTGCCGGCGGGCGGCGGCGGGGCGAGCCGAGCCCCTAGTCACCAGTTTCATACAAAACCAAAAGCAGATCGAAGCATTTCCTGCAGGACTCCGAGCCCAGCGACTTCCAGCCCTTCGGCTTCTTTTGATGCATTGAAGAAGGGATTAATGGGTCCGTCATCAGCTCCCTGTGCTTGCTCCTCTGAAGGGGTGGGGGTGGGCGGGAGGGAACCCAAAGAGGAGGGGTGGGGGGAAGAAAGATTTACCAAATAGGGGATTTAGTCATATTTGTGTGCAATGCGATTCTTATTAGAGAAAAAATCCTTTAAAATCGAACAAATCCATTTTGCAAAGCCCTCTCCCTATGCGTTGCATAGTATCAAGTGGTTGCAGTGTCAAGAGGATGAAAACACATTGCAGCGTCTCAAATCCTTTCTGGTATGGATGGAGTGAGATAGAGATGGATGAGGATAGAGAGATGTCCCCTCACTTCTCCAGTCCAGGGCGAGAAGCAGAAGAAAATCCTGGAGACTCTTCCATTTACTCAGTGCAGAGAAGGGGAGGGGAGGGGAAGGACGTGAGGGTGGCGGTGGTGGGGAAAGAATGATTTCAAAACTGGGAGAGGAAGAGTGACAGGAGAAGGATCGTTTCCCCTCACCTGGTCACTTTATGGATCAGACAAACCTCTCCTGAGTTCCTCCTTGAACTGCACCCTCCACAGGGAGCCTGAAAGGATCTTCCCCTCTGAGAAAAGACTTCTCCATTTGCACACACACACACGCACAGACACAAGCACAAAAGGGAGCAATAAAAGTTTAGCTGTTAATCCTCCGGCCGCAGATACAATGATTGCCTCTTCCAATCAGCCCAGAGACGGCAGAAAAATCTCTCCCTTTCTCTCCCCCCCTTCCCTTCCTCAGGCTTATCATCCTCCCCGGCTACATCTCATCCCAGACACCTATCCCTTTGAGGTTGCAGAGGGCTAATGGCTAGCATGGGAGCACAGTAGGGAAAACATGTTCATAATAAGAGTAGTGAGAGGAACTGAAAGGATTTCAAAGGGATATAAAGAGAGAGAGAAGAGGAGGAGGAATGGAGGGACAGCAAGGGCAGCATCCCCTCCCGGACGAGGCAGCCAGGAGATGCACCCCTGGCGGGGCAACGGGATGAAGGGGGCGGCGGGGGGGGGAGTGCTGCGGGGGGGAGGACGGCGGGGAGGGTCAAGGATTTGTGCCACCGAAGTGCGAGGGGATAGGATGTAGGATGGGAGCCCCTCGCCTGTCCACAGCGCTGCTGCGGGCGGGGGGCGACCTCCCCGGCCCCCAAAGGCCGCGGCCAGCAAGGACTCCCCGCTCTTCGGCCGCACCTGCAACGAGAAAAGTCTGGGAGCGCACCCCTTCCGGGGGGCCTCTGAGGGGACGAAGCTTTAAAAGGAGTAGGAATAAAATAGATCCGGGATCCGGCTGTGCACGGATGAGGAAAGGCAAAGGGGAGGCGAGTGCGGGTCAAGAGGCGTGGGGCGCGTTTGCAGGTGATCCCCGCGGCTGGACAGGAAGGGGCGGTGGGGAGGGACAGAGAGAGAGCACTGGGGAGACCTGTTGTTCTTAGGGCGGCTTTTTAACCAGCTCTTTTATTATTATTATTATTATTATTATTATCATTATTATTATTATTATTATTATTATTATTATTATTATTATTATTATTATTATTATTATTATTAATTTGCTCCCTTAGGGACAGGGCTGAACTGCAAATCTGAGAGGTGAACGATGAGAAAGCCTCAGGATGACGTTTTTTCGTTGCTTGTTTGTTTTCAGCAAATCTCTGTGCTCTAAGAAAGAGCATCATTTTTTATTTTCAGCCTGTGGATTCCCTGCTCTGTATTCTGAAATCAAGAATATATCTGCCATCGATTCTTACGAATGCAGCCAGTCAGCAATAGCAGCATGTGCTTTACAATAAGTCTGAGGTGATCTTGGCTGGCACAATCCATCCATCCAGCCATCACCTGAGCCAGCCAGGGTGATGCTCTGAGCATTTAAAAGCCCTGTTGGGTAACAAGGCCACAAGATTCAGCTACAGGGCTCTGAAATACTCTCCCTATCATAAAGAATCTAGAAAAATAGGACTCCATTAGAACATTCACCTATGTTTTGTGTAATCTTTCTTGCCATTAGCAACATTGTCTACAACTGTTAATCTTAATAAACTATTCTACTCTGATTTCTAGCCATCTCAGCTCTTTCTCCGACCTTCTTTATTCTCTCCCACCTCAACTTAAAGTATTTTATTTGTGCAGTAATTGAAAGTCATCTGATTTATCCATAAGATAAACTTTTAAACTACAGATGTGTAGAGGCTGCCTTAGCCAAGCAACAGTAGCCTAACTGAAGCAAGATAGTGTTGGAAACAGCCAGAGTGTTTATAGATAGTCAGATGTTTCTTCTGCAGGATGATGCAGCCATCCATATGGCTAAGTTTCAAGTTATAGTTACTTTAAAAAAAGGTAATAGAACAAGTAGGCACAAAACAGCTGATTTTGCTCTCCTGGGAAAATGTGCTGCATCATATCATATAAGAGTGAGCTTCAACATTTCCCCTTTTCAGAGTTAGTGGGTTTTCTTTAAAGGTCTTAGATTTCTTTTGATTGGCACTCTTCATTTGAAGGACACCACTGCAATAATATTGACAAATAGCATGTACTACATAGCAGATATGTTTAAATTATGCCAAAATGTAATTGGTAATTGTTGCTGCAGAGTAAGACATCCACAAAATAGCTGAGGAATGGCCACAGTGACCATTGTCTGTTCTGCTAATGAGACCTTAAGGGGATATGTTAGGATTTGCATAGCTGGATGCCAAAAACCTTGTTCAAATGTGTTTGTAAGCAAGAACAGAGGGGCTGCAAGTTACAGACCAGTCAAAAACACTTTCTACCTAAATAGATCTCCCTCCTGGAGAGAGTCTGAAATGTTGAACTTCATACAGTCTTCACCACTACCCTTTTTGGCTTTATGTTCCATTTTGTTACAGAATCTGTTTGGTATGTTTTCCAAAACAAGAGTTTTGGTAAATACCCTTTCTGAAAAGGTACCAGCTCACCAGCCAGTGTACACCTTTTATTACACTGGTTTTACATGGGTAAATATTTTATAAGTAGTGAGTATTTTTTTTACATCTTTAATGAGCCAATATCATACCCTCACATTTTTGCTAAGTAGTAAACTAAAAGGGGAGAAAAGGATTCACATTTAATAGAGCATGAAATGCTTAAAGACTTTTTTTTTTTTTTTTTAATAGGAAAGATTATTGATGATAACCAATTTTCTCAAATGACATCTAAGTATTGTTTGGAATCTTTTGGTTTTCCTTGCTAAAATTCCCATTACTATTATTTTTTAATGCTTTCAAGGTTGCTGTGTTTGCTTTATTTGTTTTGTTTTGTTTGTTTGTTTGTTTTAGGTTTGAAGCTAAATTTTGCATTTTCCTTAGAGTAAGAAATGTGTTGATTCAGTATATATAGCACAATGTTATTCTTTGCAGTTTTAACCATCACTTACATAGCAATCTCTCTGTATTCTGCCAGCCCTCTTTCACTTTCACAGCTGAGTTTTTCTACTGATTTTTATGAGAGTTTTCTTGGATCCAGAAGATTTTATTCAGTAGGACATGGAGCACTTCCTTCCTGTAGTCAGTCCTTAGGCACTGATCATCCTGAGGATGGTTAGTGTGGTAGAAAAGAGAACAACCATTTGAAGAGAGAAGCAGTATGGAGGATCTTTTTGGCTGAGAACTACAAAATGAAAAAAAAAAAAAAAAAAAAGAAAAGACAAAAAAGTATGAAAATATTTCTGACAGTTCTGTCAGAAACAGTAGTGTACAATCTCTCATTTGGAGCTAAGTGAGGGTCTGGACACTTTAGCAAACAGAAGAAAAGCTTTTGCCTCTGGAACTCTGTTTTAGTGGTGTTCTGTCTTGTTTTCTCTCTTCTGTATTTAATCTCCATGTTTATACAATAAATAGAAGAAGAAAGCACTGGGGGAAGAAGAAGCTTAAGGAAAGAGGTTAAAAGTATTTTCTCCTTTTTATGATAAGGGAGAAAAATTAGAGATGAGAATTGAAGTATCTTGCTTTCATTTGTAACAAGTAATAGAATTAGACAAAATATAAGAATTATTTTCTCCTTGAACCAAATTATATCTTTTGGACAATTACACGGTCTCAGTTAATAATTTTGTAACATGAAGGTATGCTAGGTAGGATATTATCCCAGTAGCTTTTTCTGTTGAAATATTTTTTTTATTAAGACAGAACTAATCCAGCATTTATACTCTTTCTTGGTCATTTCAGCTTGTTTCATCCTAGTCCTATTCTGCCATTGAATACTGTTCTATGTCACTTAATAACTACATGAATTAATTCCTCTTGGTGTAGATAAAAGACTAAAAAGATTCAAAGTAGCCATGAGTTACTCCCACACTCAGAAAGAACACCTTGAACTGCAATAAACAGATAAGTTCTGAAATGGAGGAGACTTTGGCTTACTGCTTTATGAATAGCTACCCTGCTGAGGATGGGAAAGAACAAATAAGAGAATGATATTTCACTTCTCTACATTTAAAAAAAAATAAATGGTGTGAATTCTATGCTGACGTATGTAATCACAGATGTACTTTTTGTCACGATCTTGTTGTGAATGGTTGTTGCTAGAACGTAGCAAATCCAAATGAGAAGCTCATAATAATACAGCTATACACAGTGTGACATTTGGAAACGCTAAAATGAATCACCAAGCCAATCAGCACATCTACATTCTTACTTTGGTTGAGATTAGAAGTGTGGTTTTGAAGTTATTTTCCCAATTGCCCCCACTTACTGCATTTTGGATTGCAAATTGGAGCAGTCTATTTCATTACTTATGGATGAAACTAAACTGAAAGATGAATTCCAAGATTAGAATCTGTTTTCCAGATCCTAAAGGGCATGCAGTCCACAGGAACCGAGTTATGTTAGTGCATAATAAGTTCCCCCAAAACAGATACAGACAAGGTGTGGAGACAGACCATTTCACCTTAAGATAAGCTCTTTTTTCACTGACTTATTCATAAGTGTGAACTTGCCCACTATTTCTTTCAGCTGGGATCAAAGCTAAAACAATGGAAACCACAATATACTCTTTTCTTTTTGTGATGAAACACTTACCGAGAGGCAGAATTTATATATCAGACGGGTTGCTATTTGATGTTAGGATAATGGCATCTTCTGGTCACTTCAAATAAAACTTATTTTCTTGTTATCCATTTCCTGGGCATTTGTAGACCTCTCTCCTGTAAGTGACTCTGGGGCTACACATTTTCAACCAAATATCCTGAACACAGCAGGGGTAGAGCACCTCTTCTCACTACCTTTTCTTGGAAATGTAAGAGTGTTTCCCTTCTTCAATCCATCATGGGTGATAATACTTAAATATCAGAAGAAAACAGTTACATCTAGACAGAGAAAGAAGAAAGATCTGCTTTTTAACTAGAGTTACTCGTAATTAGCCTAGGATTTACTAGGTGCCACTTGGACTATGCATGTTATATACATGATACCTCATAATTCAAAGAGATAATAGACTTTTCTTTCTACAGGATGCTTTATTATTATTGTTATTGTTGTTGTTGTTATTATTTATTACTATCTGATTTACCCCCACTCTGAAATTGAATTAATTAAAAGGTTGTGTGATACAGGAATTGACAAGCCTGCTTATTGCACACAGGCTTATTAGGTTTTTCAAGAACAGTGGTCTCAAAACAGGGTGCACACACTCCAAAGGGTTCACGAGACAATCCATTGGGGTGGAAGAAAAAACATGTTTTGTAACATTAACAATAAAATAAATAAACAAAACAAAACAAAACAAAACAAAATATATATTGGTTTAAAAATAATGTTTAATTCATCTTTACTTCATTTTTTTATTTCTGTTTTTAATATATTTTATAATGTTCACAATACATTAGTATAATAGTATATAATATATATAATTAGTATAATTTATGAATAAATAAATGTGCATATATTGGGGTTGCATGCATGTGAATTTTAAGAATTCACAATCTAATGCCTTTGGAGATCACTGACCTGGAAGTCAACCTATCATCTCTGGAGTGAATGATACTTGCAAAAGTGCTAGTCAGGCTTCCATTTCTGAGTCTGAGATACATTTTGCACATGGGTTTCAAGGACTTTTGATTTTACCATTGAAGAATAAGGGTGATTCCTAGCAGAATTTATGAATACAGCATATGTGGTGGGTTTTCTTCTTTTGTTATTGTGTTTGTTGTGGTTGTTTGTTTGGTTGTTTGGTTGGTAATTCGCATGTTGGTGAATTGGTTTATGAGTTAAACATAGACATTGCTACATGAAAGAATGTTTGAAATTCTATTATTACTGGAAAAATATGGAAGAAAGTTGTTAAGCAGAAATATTGGACAGTTCTCTTTTCCAATTCATTTAGTAGGAATTTTTGTGATTTCTACTGTTGCCAATATAAAGATTAAAAAAAAAAAAAAAAAAAAAAATGGACTAGAAAAAACTTCTAAATAATCAGTTTTCAAAGAAGCCACAAGAATCTCATGGCAAAACTGAAATGGCAGCAGCTAAAATTAATTTTGAAATCTATATTTTCCTTCTTACAAAACTTTTTTTTTAACCTTACAACGTAAAGAAAAAATAATTTGAAACTGCTATTTACATTTTTCCTAAAAAATTATTTCCAGCTCGTTGTCACACAATAAGCGTATTAAGTGAATGTCAAAATTTCTTTTACATAGGTCAGTCTAATTCAAATCATAAATATTACTGTGAAAAATATTTACTAAAAATTGAGATCACATAACATTAATTTGCCTATGGAAAACTTGGATCTTTATATCACAGTTAAGGTTGACTCTTTAAAACTAAAGACCACCATATAAATGATAATTGGTATAATTAATTAAGACCTATTGCAAAATCAAATGCAACAGTATATATTTTATGCATTTCTAGAAAAAAAAAAAAAAGGTAGTTAGAAGGTAGTTAGGTAAATGTGTCAAAGAATTACAACTATCTGATATTTATTATGAATTAATAAATTAAAAATATATCACTATAATTAATTACAAATATTTTATCAGTCCTTCTATAATTACTTTATTATTAAACCTGCTATTAATACTAAGAAAGACTATGTGTTAGATTCAAGAACAATATGAGGTATTAAATGTTTCAGGATCTTATACTATGGAATCATTCAGGCTAGTTCAAAAGGTTAATATATATACCTATTTTTACATCCTGAAAATAATCCCTTGGGTGCAAAAATATGTTCCTGTTGATTCATATTTAAACTAATAAAAGATTGGGAATTTTTCAAGACTGCAAAATATGTAGGTCGTCTTTTACTTTTATATCCTAAACTGTATTTCAAATTTCTAAATCTTCCTAAAATCAAACACTACATATATGCATAAACACAGTCATATGCATTGCAGAATTTTGGAATTAGATATTCATAGTGGCAATGCTTTATATTGTATAACAAAGATTAGAAATAAGTCAACTTTGAGCTTTCTAACTTCACCTTTTTTGAACTATGCCAATTCAAGTATGAACATTTGTACAAGGCAGAACATATTTAAAATTTTAATTTCCATATTTACATGAATTAAAATAAGGTCTTGCAGAAATCTTGCTTAACCTTAAAAAATAGGGGGGATGGGAGGGTGGGGGATGAATTCTTTCCATATGATACCAGCTGTAGAAAATAATCCAAATTAAAGCATCTGATAAAGCCATGACACTTCCAAATGCAGGAATAAAATATAAACTGTAGGATGGATTTCTCAATATAATCATGTGACTGCATACTTAAGAAAACTCCAGTGCCCACAGGCAAAGAGTAGAAGCTGCTGATGAGGAGCTTTTTGAGAGTGCAAGTAGGACAGTTCTGGGCCTCAATCCTGTAGCTCTTCTGAAATATAACCTTCCCTTTCAAGTCATAAGGTAATAGAATATTTCTCCTATATCATCCCTAACTGGTTACATGTAAATGTTATAACAGACCATTCATTTGCCTATCAGTCTGCCATGTGTAAATGGAAAATGTCTGGAAATAACTATTGTGGTAATGAAGCTTAATGATTGATGACATTGGGACCTTGGCACAATATACAGGTAAAGTAGACTATACATCGCTGTATAGCTATGTTCCAGTGGCTTATTAGCTATTAGCTGATTCATCTGCACTTAACTCTGAGCCATTTCATTACACCTTTGCCTTCTTCCTATAACTGTATTTAGGAAAAAGATATCCAAATAGCAAATGGGGTTCCCACCTGAAAACTGTATTTAAAAATAGTGATATGCATAGGGACTGTGAAGATACATTAAAAAGTATATTCTCTTTAACGTATGTTATAGCAAAGTTAAATTTATTTATAAAGAAACTTGCAAAATTTCCTGAAGCTCATTAAATATTTATTTTGCCATTAACAAAAGAAATTACTCATTTTTTTAAGACTGAACAGCACTGTTTCTACTACCTGATACTGTGGAATCTTAAAAGAGTTAATTTGGAAAGTTCAACTAATTTTTATTTCATTAATGTTCCATTGCAACAATGTGATTGAATGCATTTTTCCAGGGGATAGTTAATAGGACTCAATTTACATTTTAAGACATACTCTTTTACACTGGGAAGGCAGGATAGGTGTTCTTTTTTATTTAAGTGGAATGTTTGTAATATGTGGAAAGAAGAGCATGAATCTAGCTATCTTGTCAAACATTTTGTCTTTTTGAGAGAGTAAGAAAGGCAGTGTCTGGTCGCATATTTTGGACTGAAGTTCTTTATTGTTACATACAATGAAAATACTGTAAACCTCATCAAAGGATACTCATTTATAATGTCTTAGAGAAAAAGAATTTGAATGCTGCATGTTATTTTTTAACTGCCAAATCAGCACCTTTGTTATACCTGAGTTATATATGAGTTATATATATATGAGCACATGAGTTATATATGCAGTATATAATTCAAAGCTACAAGTAAATAAATGATGTATCAATAACTAGATTGAGATGACAGTAAAAGAAGAAGAGTTACACAGGAACACTGAATTAGATGTAGATACCTAGCTTGGTCAGCAGGCATAAATCAACAAAATTTCATTGAGGCTATTGGATGCACATTTATCAGTCCAGCTGAAGTTCTGTATTAACTATTAGTTTCTAGATTAGCACTAGCATTGCGTTGTTCTTCTCTTAACCTTGGGGTGGAGAGAAGAGGGAAGGCTGGCAGGCTGTGGAAAGGTGACAAGTGAGACATACTTCTAATAGATACTTGAATACCATTGCAGACAACTCTTCTCAGGTAAAAAATAGATCATTATTAATTTTTCAAAATACAGGAAGCTCCACTATTAAATATCAAATCAACATCTGGCAGTGAACATTAAATACTTCAGTGGATCTGAATTCATAAAACAAAAGTACTTGGCAATGACCTTTGACTGATTCATTCAGGATCATGCCAGCCAGTTACACCCTCCAGCAGGTGTCTCACCTTTAAACACAGTGACCATGAGTGAAAACAGAATTACATGGCGGTTCTAAGAAACACAAGTAAATCCAAGCCGTAGCGTCCCCAAAATGGGGACAAAGCTGTTGATTTGGGAATATAAAAAGCACTCCAAAGAGTCACTGCCCCAGCAGCACTTACACAAGTATATCTGGCAACTGCTACTTCAGGGACGGTTCATTACCTTCCCAAATATCAAGAATGGACTGTTGCTTATGTATCGCACATGGTTCACACAATCAGTCCTTGTCTGTAACGGACACGCTAATGCCATTACTTGAATATTTTTGCTGCTTCCAGAAGTTAGTTGACTTATGTGGAAGCCTGCTTTATTAATGCCTGAAGTTATCTGGGGTGTTGCTCTTGTTCTGTATACATGGAGGTTTTGCTTTTAGGACACTAGCACCAAAATATTCTAAATGGGGGATAATATTAGTTGGTATTCAGGCAATCATTTCTGGAAGAAAAAAAAAAAAAAAAAAAGAAAGAAAAAAAAAGTTATTGTAAATACAGAATCTTTCCTTGACTACTGTTTGAATCAGTACATTGTTACCAGATGAAATTTTTACTCAATTTCCAGTTTAAAATAAATATCTTGTCTTTTAAATTCTAAAATATTTTTCCATAGTTAAATAAATATGCTAAAACCCAGCATTTTTAGTACACATCTCTTTCAAAATGCACTGTTTCTTTCCAAGGGCTAGGTTCACAGGAAAGTAATCATCTGTATTTAAAGTCCTCACTAGGGCAAAATTTAGTATCATTAGGTCAGTAATGCTATGATTGGTTTGGATTTCCATTTCTTGAATGGCCTTTCATTCACAGTTCACATATGCAAATTTTCACAGAGGTCTTCATGGTTAAATTAGTAGTATGCAGTTATAAATGACATTTTTTAAAAATTATAGTTCTGCTTATTCAATGTTTTCTGAATCAGCTTTCTAAAATGAATAGTCTCAAGTTTAGCTACCCTATTTTAAAACTGCCAAACATTATTAGCAAAGCAGAGAAGCAGTTCAAAAAGTAATTAATTCCAGGGCTTAGAGTAAACTGCTATTTTAATTAAAAGAGCACTAAATACTAATGTTCTGCTTCTTTGTACTTACAACATGAAGAACATTCTAAATCAGTTATGTTCAATACATTTTAAATGTAAGTTGAAATATATTAAAGGCATATGCTGAGTTCCTGATACTTATAAACTTTATATTTATATACATATATATAGATTATATATGTGTTAGATTATATACCATATTTCTTGCTTATATTGGGACATTTTTTCTTTTGGATTCTCTTCCAACTTGCACTGTATAGGAAAATCCTTTTTAAATTTACAGCTTTACCAGGTTATCCAAAATTTAGGTTTACATTAAGAAGTTACTCTATGTGTGAAGAAGTTTTAGGCAGTTTGGTTTATACTACAATTTTACATTCTCCTGCTTAGTGATTCTGTCTCCTTGTGCAAAGCTTTGAAATTCTCAGTAGGTTGCCTTCAGTGTGCCAAGAGCCACAGAATAGCAGCTCCCAGTCCAGCTTCGATCCCACTTGCTGCTAAACCCTGCTCCATCAGGATAATTGCCATGGCCTGAAGGAGCTTGAGCTACAAGGCACCCATGGTTTATTTTCTGGTGCTATCTCAGGTATCATGTACCAAGCTCCTTTGCACAATACAACATAGGTCTGCCCGTTTATTTATATTTGTCATGTTTATTTCACCTCTTAGTTGAACCACAGTAATGCACTTCAAGTCAGCATGGAAATTCCCATGTGGAGAAATTCTAGCTTGTCCAATAAGATATTAAAGGCACATACCTTTGGCATGAACAAGAGACTAGGCCTGTCCTTTCCTGTCCACGATACTTGGCTTTGCCTTACATTTCTAGTTGAGTTGTTTCTTTATGGCTAGAGCCTAGGGAAACTAAAACATTAATTCAAATTACTTTGAATTAAAATCATAGAATATCCCAAGTTGGAAGGCACCCACAAAGATCAAGTCCAACTCCTGGCACTACACAGGTCTACCCAAAAATTCAGACCATATGACTGAGATATCAGTCCAAACACTGATAGGTTTTGTGCCATGACTACATCCCTGGGAGGCCTGTTCCAGTGTGCAACCACACTCTCAGTGAAGAACCTTTTCCTTATATCCAGCATGAACCTCCTCTGTTGCAGCTTGACTCCATTCCCTCGAGTCTTATCACTGGTCACTAAAGAGAATCGATTAGCATCAGCCCCTTCACTCCCAGTCATGAGGAAGCTGTAGACCACAATGAGGTCTTCCCTCAGCCTCCTCTTTTCCAGGCTGAACAGATTAAGTGAATTGTGACAACACTCATTCTTTCAGTTAAAAATACAAAAATAATAAAAAAATATATATTGCACTTTATAGACTAAGTCCGTAAGAGTGGATAAAGCTGTGGGATTTATGTTTTTAAGGAACTGGTACAAAGTTTTAAGATCACCATTAAGTAAAAGAGAAGCAAAATATTTCCCTTTCTTCCCAGATCCAACATTCATTTATTTGATCCCATCTTCAATAATACACTTTTAAAGAGTTGGAAAGGAAACATGTATCTTGAATCTGAGAAATCTCTGCAATCTCTGCATGCTGCATTCTAAGCAATTATCCAAATGTTGACCACAGTCATTTATTTTACTTTTTTACTTTTTCTGGAAAATACAATGCTGGATGGAAGATACTTTTCCTAAAAGTTTTTTTTTCCTGAAACTAACATGTTGTCAGAAGATGTTTCACTTCAACAAGTCATTATGTTTTAATGAAAAATAATAATGATAATAATAATAGTTTCCATGAAATTTCTCCCCGAAAAAATCCTAGACCTTCCAGATTAAGATAGTACATTTACTATATATATATATATATACATGTACATGTACATGTATATGCATATGTATATATATAGAAAGCAAAAAATAGCAAACCATTCCACTTCATACTCCAGACAGCAAGACAGAAAGCTGTCAAACACTTGAGTGGTATTAGTCACACTAACTGGTACACTTATTTACTAAAACTGTGTGGCTCAGGTGTCAGGTTAGGTCAGCTGCAGAATTTGAGAGAGAAGAAAACTCCAAATCTAAAGCATAAATATCCATACTGTGAACATTATTGAACTTGGCTTCTGAATTTACATTACCAGCAGAGATACACAGAGAGGGATGTTTAATAATTCATTCTCTGGAGTTTAACCATTCATTTCTTTGACCATTCAGTGATCCAGGATCAGTGAAATTTGTTTTTGATGTACTACACATGGAATAACTGTTCTTTACCTACAGATAAAATTTTATGTCATTCTTGTGCTGGGAGAAAATTTTGTCAGGGCTACCATGGTAATACGACCATGAGACAGAATTTTTATAAGCTACATTATTGTCATATGACATGTTAGTATTGGTCTAATGTTACTGATATGAACACATACCTTGTATGGTGTATAAAGGCTTATCAAGAGCTTTTCTGCATTTTCAATTTTAAGGTCCATTCTCAGTTTCTTATATTTTTCTAAGCTTTATTCATCTGTGTAGACTTTTTCTGCCAATTACCCGGTTCTATCTCTATACTTTTGAAAAACGTCAAAAATGGTTCTGCCATTTCTCAGTCTGAAGTAAAGTAAAAATATTCTCTTCAATAATTCTTTTCTATAATTATTTCACTGATAATTTTTATAGAGACCTTATTTTAAATAGAGAAACATGAATTTCTTTTAAATTTCCAGTGACTTGTGCAAATTAATAAAAGTGTACCAAATTTCCCGAAATTAGGAAACTTTGAGAGTATTCACTTTGGAAGCTTATGAAGGCTATCCTCCATCCATCATCAGAAAAGGAGGGAAATGATAGGTTCAAAGAAGCTAGCACATAACTGAAACTATGCTTCTAGATGGTGCTATTGCTTAGCTCTTGTGGAAGAATATATATATATATATATATATATATATATATATATTTAGAAAAGAATTAGGTTATGATAAATTAATTACGTTGTATACTATTTATACAAAAAAAAAAGCTCATGTTAAAATAACAAAAAAAATATCTTTCATATTGTACTTGAATTTTGAATTTGAATTCAATCTTTGAACGTATACATGATATTTTCATGTACTTTTTAAGGTAATTTTCATTGTATTTAAATGCTGTCATATCTACAGTATATTGCAGTATTCAACACTATTGATTTGATCTTTAAAATTAATACTAAAATGAGTCACTGAGCATAGAAAGACCTGTCAATTTCCATTGGCAATATTAAGGGAAAGAAAAAAAAAGGCAGAAAAACAAACAAACAACCAAAAAAATAATGATACAATCCTCTGAGATTTGCATGTACGTATAATAAATCAGTTGACGTATAATGACGTATAATAAATCAGAGATTAGAGGTCAAAGAGATCTCCACAGGTCAAAGAGGAAATAAACTACATCAGAGAAATGTCCTCTATAGGGTTATTAACATTTATTACCACTTACAGCATACTAATCAATTCCTAACAATCAGAATGTGTTCCCTTCCGTTCAGATGCCTAATTTATTTATATGGATTTAAGAAGAAAGGCTTCACTAGAAATAAATTGAGGAATTCAGTAGTGTAAGTATTCAGAAAAGCTGTAGTTCAAAACCCTTTAGCTGGCAAAAGTCCCAGGAAGGGAGCACTTGTGTCATCTATTCAAAACATTATACAGCTCCATTACTGCAGTCTCTGAGTATCTCAGAGCTTTTATTATATTTACTTTCAAATCTTCACAGAATCATAGGAAATAAAGCTAAGAGGGACTTCAAGAGGTCACTGAGTTCTCTGGCACAAGACAGGATCAACTACTATATCTTTGTCATTCCAGATGCATGCTTGTGTAGCCAATCTTTAAAAATCTCTAGTGAAGGAGATAGCAAAGTCTAGATGGGCAATTTATTTCCATGCTTCAGTAAATTTATTATTGGAAATAGTTATGCTAATATGTAACCTGAATCTTTCTGGACGCAAATTCACAATACATTGACAAAATACCACCGACCAATAGAGCATATCTAAGCATCACAAGTGGGCTTACACTGTTCTGAGTACAGCAGTATTTTTGAGCTGAAACTTACTCCTCCATTAAGGCAACTAGATTTTGCACTTAAACTGTATGATCAGTTTAGTATTCTCTGACTCAGAGATCACTAATGATATCAAAAACAGTTATGATAAAGCATAAACAAAGCAAAAGGTTTAAGTCACAGTACCTCCCTCCGAAGAGCCTGGAGAGGAGCTCTTTGCCAAAATTTCACTGCCCCTGTAAGCTATATATGGGATACTTTAAGTGATTTCTCAGTGGTTTATGGAAAGCATTGCAGCTTTAGTTCAGTTACACCATTTAAGTTGTTTGTGGAATGGGATATAACATGAGACTGCATGCCTGAGACATTCGGGATGCCAAGTATTCCTCCATTTCTTTCCCAACAGTTTAGTGCAGCATATGAAACAATGCCCTTCACTACTGCTTGCCTTGCCATTTTGGCTGATACTTCAAATCAGAGTTTGGTTATCACAAGCCACTTCTGCATAAGTCTTTCATAAGCAAGGAAAGAGACAAATTACAAAGTAACCACAAAATTCCTTATGCTTTACCTATAGTATATAATGTGAAGGCAGAGTCCAGCACAAGGCTATGCTTACTAGAATCTAGGTAATTCCTAGATAATCCCTAAAATTTCTAATAAATCTTAAGGACAGGCATTTGATTTCATTTGTGAAAATAATAAAGCATTAATCCTCATAAACCATATCAATCCACTTCGAAATATTCAGAATTCAGCTGCCATACAGAAAGTGAGAAATTGCAGGTGATAACATTTATGAAATCATTCAAAAGTTAATTCAGAAATGTTCTGAGAGTTACATACAATCTGCTCATTCTTTTGTAGGATGAAAGTGTTACAAAAGTTGTACTGTCCTTAACTTTATTTTGAAATGCAGTTTTAAAAATTAGACTCAAATTCATCACTACTGAACCCTTGCACTATATTATAAGGGCCTTTATCTTTGCAAAGTAAATTATTTCAATTAAAACACAAACAAACAAACAAACAAACAAAAACTATTAATATGTTTAATGAGTGTATTTCCATCATAGATCTGAACCAAATAAACATATCGCTTTTGTTTGATTTAATGAAATGCTCTATTTGCTAAAGTCTACCACAAGCCACATTCACATTCAAAGATGAAAACATTAATAGAGTTAGCATTGGATTTCATGCTACTTTTCAGAATCAGAAATACATGATACAGCAGAAAATCAAATGCATTTGTTTGGTATCCATTGCTGCATATTTTAATGAAAACCTTTCAGGACAGATGCACAACATAGATATATAAGGCAGATACAGACAAGATACAGATGATATGCAAGAAATATCAAGTTTAATAATAATAAATAATAATAGGTAAGCTCTGTGTATTGTTTTTCGTCACAGAGGTAAGGATGTTTCCTCTCTGGAACTATTTTTTAAGGATAGTGTTTTAAACACTTTAAAGTGTTGCTTAAACTGTGATTGTTGCAAGAGTAATAAAAGGTGACATTAGCAATGCCAGTAATCCAGGTGAATAACCATAGATCAATCTGAGCTCTATCATGGACAAAATGGTAGAAATGAGAGTAAGGGGTCACCTAAGGATAAACCCTAAGGATAAATTCTGTATGGTACAATGTATTAATACAGCTTTTGTAGAGGAAAGTCATATCTGATATATCTATTAGAGTTCTCTGAGATAGGAATAAACATGGGAAAGGGAGAGGTGATTTGGTTAATAGGCCAATCTTGATTTTTCTGTATATTCTACACAAAAACTCCTGTACAAATTAATATGTCAGTGATACCAGTTAAGATTTTACCTAGGCAAGAAAAAAAGGATTAAATAGTCAGTTTTCACAATTGTAGGGACTTTTAAAATAAATCTTTTCAGGTCAATGTTATTTTATTTTACTTTTATTTTTTTTGCAATAAATCTGAAAATTATATGAGTAATGATGTGACATATCTTGCTGAGAATAAAAAAAAATATGCAGAAGAGTCAAAGCTGAATGTGAAATATTAATGAAGTGAAGTATTAATGAAGTATTAATGAAGTATTATAATATTTGGATTATGCCTCAAAAAAAAAAAAAAAAAAAAGGGAAAAAAAAGATAAAGTGGCAGATTAACTCAAAGGATGTAACATAGTTAACTCATTTTATAAAGAAATCAGCCAGTGGCATACTAACAGTAACCGACTGCCCTTTAGTATGATGTATAAAAGAGCTCTTGAAGTTTATGTGGATAGCTCCTTGAAAATATCACATAGCATTTGCAGCAGGCAAAAAAGCAAAATGAGTGTTAGCAATGATTAAGAATGGAAAAAAAAAAAAAAAAATAGACAACTTGATTAGAACTCACACTTTTAATTGTTGCCAGAAGTTCTGTTTATATTAAAATTTAAAGGCATGGAACAATAGGTTCTATAAAATAAAATGATTTGGATCTCCTGGAAATTGTCCAGCGGAGGGCCACAAAGATGATACGGGGCCTGGAGCATCTTCCCTATGAAGAAAGGCTGAGAGACCTGGGTCTGTTCAGCCTGGAAAAGAGAGGACTTAGAGGGGATCTCCTCAGTGTATATAAATATCTGAGGGGTGGGGGACAGAAGGATGTAGCCAACCTCTTCTTGGTGGTTTGTGGGGATAGGACAAGGGGCAATGGCTACAAGTTAGAGCACAGGAAGTTCTGCACTGACATGCGAAAGAACTTCTTCATGGTGAAGGTGACAGAGCATTGGAACAGGCTGCCTAGGGTGGTTGTGGAGTTTCCTTCTCTGGAGATACTCAAGGCCTGTCTGGATGCCTACCTGGGCAGCCTGCTCTGAGGAATCTGCTTTGGCAGGGGGGTTGGACCCGATGATCTTTTGAGGTCCCTTCCAACCCCTACAGTTCTGTGATTCTGTGATTCTGTGATTCTTTTGATTCTGTGAAGACTACTGGTAGCAAGTATGGTAGGGGCCCACAAAGTTATCAGTGACATGAAAAGGGTGAATTGGGAAAGCTGGAGTATAAATGGAGTATATATTCACCTTATTTCTTATTTTCCCTTATGTATCTGCTCTTGCCAGTCGTGAGGGACAGGACACTGGTTCGATGAAACTGGTCTGATGAAGTGAAGAATTGCTGAAACACTCTTGTCTGCATGGATTTTTGCCTCTTTTCCAAAAAGAAAAAAAAATAATAATAATGTCAAAGTCAGCATAATTTGCATATAATCAGTATGATAATCTAAAAAGGACGATTTTTTAGCTTGTCTTGCTCTTATCATATGAATTGCTGATCAGGTATTGTCATGTGTTGGTACGGACTTCCATTGAGTGGTACCAGTTCTTTCAAAGGTAGCTGTTTCCTAGTTTTACCTAGTTAAAACAACTTCTACAAAGGACCTGGAAGCTTCTTCATTTTTTATTTTATTTTATTTTATTTTATTTTATTTTATTTTATTTTATTTTATTTTATTTTATTTTATTTTATTTTATTTTTAGTTATTCTCAAGTAGGTCACAAAAACTTAATCAGATACTTTAAGTCCAGGAGAGTCCTGCCAAAAAACCTTCCTCTGTTTTGGTGACCACAAAGCTCTTGCAATATTTAAAGCTCTCTGAAGTGCTTGGAAATCACAAAGGTCTGATAATCTTCCCAGCTGTACTTGAAAAAGGTTAATGTTCTGGATTTTCAGGTTCTTACTAGGGTGTGTGTAGAAAGGTTCTTTCTTGTTTTAGCAATCCCTGGGTTTTCTGGAGTGCCTAATTTAATTCAAAGCAGCTACAGAGTCTGGAAAGCCTGGCTTCCAGGCTCACTGTCAGTAATTCAGTAGTGTCTCACAACCCATGCTGTTTCTGCAATTTAAGCAAAAATCTGTAGCCAGTTAAAAATTTTTAGTGCTTGAAATATATACGCAATTATTTGATCTAATTCATTTACATTACCAGAGGCAAAAATCTTTGCTTAAACTTAATCAATATCAGAATTAAACTGTTAAGTCTACAACTCAGGTCTGTTACAGACTGCTATGAGAGTGCAGAGAAAGCTTACCCAACCAAATAGAAAAAAATAATAAAATGCTAACAGATCAACATTCTTTCTGCAGAATTTTACAGAAAAGTTAGCAGTTTGTTTATAATAAAAGCTGCATTTGGAGTAAAATTTTCTTTTATATATTTCCCAATCATGAGTAAAATAGTGTGCTTAACTTAACTCTTTTTGTAATGCCACATAAAGACGCCATATCTAAAAGAAGAAAAAATGAAATTCACTTCCATTGTATGAATTAAAGTGTAAATGAAGAAAAAAAAAAAAAAAAAGTTTTGCTGCTTCTCAATATGCTGTGTTTACAGGTGTTTTCTATATTCTGCATGAATGACATGCTGAAAATCTTGCTATATCCAAAACATATATTGCATATAATGCAATACATAAACATTAGCAAATACCTATTTATAATTTTGGTTTCAAAGTTAGTCTTGTAAAATAAGCCCTTTTTAGAAAGAATATATGTCTCTTCATTGCAATTGTATCTCATTAATTATAGGAGTACAGAGAGAACGTTTTATAATTATTAAAGTGTAATTTTTTTTTACCTGAGCAATATCTACAGCTAGACAAATATTGAATGGTGCAAAATGTGACTTACAGGGTGCTTTAAAAATAATTGTGACTGGAAAAAGCTTATTTTGGATAAAATTTTAAAAAGCTGTGAAAGATATCCCAGATATCACAGTGTATTAGAAATTATGAACTTATTTTCAGCATTAATGTAGTATTAAGTGATTTCAAAGACATTATAAGAAGAAAGCTTGAATGAGGGTGGACAATCATTTACCATACATGCACATTAAACACACAAGAGTACAAGATGGTTTTAGCCTTCAAACTCGCAGAATCCTGGTATGCTTCAAAAAGATCCAAAACACATGACAATGCATATGAAGTTAAACAGACTTCAATGTCAGATTACCCAGTTACTGAAGTACAGCCAAGATGATGGCATGATCAGTTGGCTCCATGGGGAAATAAATTATTATACAAAGACTTGGTAATTAACAAAGCACTTTGCAAAAAAAGGACTTGAATACTGGAGGCTTTTCCTCCTGGTTGCCCATGCTGAAGGTACAGGGAAAGAAAAAATGGAGAGAGGGACACTGACCAGAATGGTCCATAGGAAAGTGTAGATGATCACTTTATGCAAGCTTAAAAAAAAAAAAAAAAAAAAAAAGTTTCTCTGACCTTGAGGTAGTGGATTTTGAGTAATTAGTCTTCTCTGTTTTGACACCTACAGTTCACTGTGCTTGGGGCAAGCAATGTGTGGCCATTTATCTCTGCATTTTATAGTAGCTTGAAAAATGAGGTGATAAGACATATCTAGGTTCGCAACTAACGTTGATGTGCTTGCAAGACTGTCTTACATTGTCAGCTATATTAACATAATGTTAGAGTTTCAAAATCATCAGGGTATTCCAGGATGTAAAAACACTCTGTGCAGCAAATGCCTACCTGCAAAATGCCCTTGAGCAGTATAGTCTATTATTCCTACAGAATAACCACTGCAAAAAGAGAACATAGTTCTTCCAGAAGGTAACAAAAAGTCAGACGAGATTTCATTTAGCAATTTCACCTGCATACACTTATTTTGAAATCTTTCACATGGTGTCAAGAATAATAAGACAGTTCTAAATATATTGAGAAAGGTCATGCAGGAAAACAGACACTGCTAATGATATAGTCACTTGTCTGGGGATATGAAAGTTTTGATAGTGATTTATTTTTGAAAGAGGCAAATATTATACAAGCTGTTCAAGTACCAGTTCGAGGGTAAATACCACTTAAAAGGTTGCTAAAGGCAGTCTCATGATGGTGACATGAATGACATAGTGATATTAATAGCAGGTCCTTGGGCCTTTTTTTATTACAAGTTGAAAATAAGCAACCACTTGAATTTCCGGTGTCTTATGAACAACCAAGTGACTGCTGTAATCTTCTGTAAAGCTGAAATAGATCATTGCCTTTAGCTG
Source organism: Aythya fuligula (assembly GCF_009819795.1). NCBI lineage: Eukaryota > Metazoa > Chordata > Aves > Anseriformes > Anatidae > Aythya > Aythya fuligula. Next base: position 99,622,238 of record NC_045560.1, on the reverse strand, counting down.
TGGGATCTATTAATAGAACATAGCATAAGACAATAATTTCATTCTTCTTTGGATTTCTTTCTTATTTTTTAATCCAAAAATAAAATAAAAACCTTTGAGTATAAGAAAGGCGTGTGCCCTTTAAGTATAAAGGTTAGTGTATTCACTTGGATGACTGGATTCTAAAAAGTTTTCAGTCTACACTGAAAAATCTCAATTGAAATCTCTTTTTTCTGCAGGTCAGGACCTTGAGCAATCAGCCTGAGATAACATTTTCACCAACATGGTGAAGCAATGCAATACTACAAAAAATGTTCTGACAGGAAATGAGGTCAAAATTACTTCTTTCTGAGCATATTTTTGTGTTTCAACTCTATTTTTTTTTTAACCTATTTTTATCAAGACACTTTTAGAAGACCTCTAAAGTTTCAGATAATATGTTTCCTGGCAATAACTTTATTTTTTCTTTAAAATGCAGAAAAGCAAGTGTTCTGTACCACATAGCCTTATAGTCCAGATAGAAAAAAAAGTCTGGTCATATTTACTGTCAGTATGGGGTTATACTTCCATTCCTTTCAATTTTGTTTAATCAGAACACTGAAATGTATGGTACATAAATACAATTTTGGGGGAGCCAAGAAACAGAGTTAGGTAATTTTCTTCTGTTTATGCTCTCAAAATTATTTCTGAAATATTTCTGATCATACATGCTTATGATTAGTAAATTATCCTGTATGTGCAGATGATGGCATAGCAACTTTTTTTCTCAAAACCTCTCCTCAAAAAGCTCAAGCTACCAGAGAACATCTACATACCCAGCTTCCATTGTTCCATTCACCATAACTTGTATTTCGTTCATATGTAAATTATTATCTGTGGATGCAGTTCTATTCAGAAAAACACTTAGAAAATAACAGGTCAAAAAGTTAAGAGCTATCTTTTCCTTTATCTTCCAAAGTAGCTACACATTTCATTTGGTAGATTCAGTTTGGATGAATAGCTGTATATTTAAGCTGGGAAATAACTAAGGAGACCATTCTGTGTTTGCCAGCTGGATAATTGCAGTCTTAAAGGAAAATCAGCATTAAATAAAAGCAAATGAAGATGCTATCCTATTAAAGAAACATAGCCATAGAAATTATTTGAAACTTTAGGGCAGTTTTCACTAGTTTGCTATGGTGACAATGTTGACAGGTACTTTCCTTAAAGCATTTATATAAACTATTGAGCCATCTTATTTTCTCTGTCCAAGGACAATCAAGAAGAATGAATGGGGATTACAGCTAAGACAGTGTCCAGGAATTTTTCACTGACATATAAAGAAGGTTTCAGAATTTACCAACAGGATTTCAAACAATACAAGTAAAAAACTATGAATGAATCAAGTGCTTAAAAGAAGAGAAGATAAATTAAAATGCATTGACAAAAAAAAAAAAAAAGTCTTATCTTCACTTCATCCTAACTTATCCTAACTTTTACAGCTTATAAATTGTAAGCATCCATTTATTCAAAATTAAAAATAGTTTACAACATTACTGTCTTGTAGATAGTGATGACCATCTTATTCATTAATGGTTTTACAAAAACAGATGTACCATCTTCAAATTAACAAATCCCTGTAGATTAGCAAACTGATGTCACAATGTGTCGCTATGCTTCTATGAGACATAGGTTTCTAATATATAGAAAAAATCATCTGCCATGCACATTCAGTGTTCAATTACCAACACATGGATTGAATTTATCACTATTTCACTGCTTTTTCAATGCATTTGGTTTCATTAGATTTTCAGTCTATAAAAATTCAGTACATTATTTCCAACTGCATTGCAGTAGTTACAAAAATTTTCTTTATATTGTACACCAGAACACCTTTAACTTCAATTATTCATGAACTAATGCATAGTAGTTTTACCATCTCTTGTCTTCTTCTTTCCATGACTAACATAATAGTTCAGTTCATACTAACAATGAATGGGCTGTCACAAGGATTCTATGTCCATTGGCTTTTACATTATTAGGATTACTTCAGTGCAAAATTCACTTCTGGCTGCAACAATATCACCACCATAAGTGTCTGCCATAATCTGATCTCAGGAAAAGGATTTATCAAACCAGTCTAACAAAGAGAAATACTGGCAGGCTATGTCACAGTTGCTGCCAATCTTATTTCTTTTTAGGCCTTTGGCAATGTATAAACTTACAGTGACATTTCTGTGCCTTGATATTACAAGCAAAACAGACTAAAATTATAATATCTCTGGTTCATACTAAAAACAAAAACAAACCAAAACAAAATTATTATTTTTTTTTCCCAATAGCATATTGTTAATTATACTGAGCTGGGGGGTCTGTCTCTTCATGCAGATAACTAGTGATAGGACTAGAGGGAATGTCCTCAAGTTGTGCCAGGGGTGGTCCAGGTTGGAAATTAAGAGACTTTTCTTCTCAGAAAGAGTGGTCAGGCATTGGAACAGGTTGCCCAGGTGGCATCACCGTCCCTGGGGGTATTCAAGGAAATGTTGAACCTGGTGCTTAGGGACATGGTTTAGTGGGTGACAGTGGTAGTACGGTGATGGTCTTCAAGGTCTTTTCCAACTTTAATTATCCTATGATTCTATGATTGTTGTACATGACAAAGAAAGATATTTTTGTATTATAATCACATGATATTCAATGTAAATTCTCCACAGTATCAAGCAGTAAATTGTACTTTTTAATAATACACCTTTTCCTCTTTCAAGTTTTCCTTCTCTCAGATGAGCTTCAATAGTACTTTGTGAGAGTTACAGAAGACTTACAGGATGTGAGAGATTCACTATTTTTCAATCAGATAAAAAAGAAACTTGGAAGCTTAAGAGAAAGGCAACATACATATAAAAAGGTGAGTGAAAAGGTAACCAGGTAATCTTTAAAATACAATCTTTATTATTATTATTATTATTATTATTATTATTATTATTATTATTATTATTATTATTATTATTTAAAAATTATCTTATTTATCTATTTTATTTATTAAATTATTTTATTTATTATTAAATATTTATTAAAACTAATAATTATTAATAATTATTAATAAGCATATTATTAATAATAATTAATGGCAATAATAATAGCAATAACAATAACAATAATAACAACCTAGCAGTGATTAGATTCTTCTTGATTTATTCTCTCAAGTTACTTTATTTACTATTTTTCTAGAATCCTAGAATTCTTCAGTCTTTGCAATCTTTCCTATAATTTTGAACATTTTATTATTTGATCATTTCTTAGCCTGAGACAATTACTCTGTTGTGTAACACAGAAGATCCCTGGAAGCTCCTCTGTCTAGTGAGGACTATTGTAGACACATAGTGTGACAAAAATTATGATGAATCTGCATGGCTTGATTAAAATCTTGATTGTACTGGAACAGTAAGAAAAACCTCATTTCCCTGTTTACCTTTTATTCCAATCAACTATTGTACAAAAATATTTTAAAGGTTAATGTTTACCTTGTCATGCAAATCATGCTCTTTTATAGTTGATAATCAATCATAATTATTCTTTCAATCTGGGATTTATACTTAATGACAAGTTATATAAATATATGTATGTGTGTATGCATCTTCATAAATACACAAAGTTTGTCATTGTCATCAGCATTTTTGCTTTCCTATTGCACAGGAACACTTACAGTGCAACAGCTTTAAGCCACAAACAGATGCAGATTCCAAGAGGAAAAAATATTTAACTGCAAGTGATTTTCTTCGACTCGTATTGTCTCTCTATATCCAAATTCTGAATTGCTGCACCTGCAACTGTAATGTTGTAGGGAAATATAGCATGTTCAGTAGAAAAAAAAAAAAAAAAAAAAAGATGCACTGAGCATACAATGGAACTCTTAGTTCAGTGGGAGATGAAAAGAATATGACAAGATGATTTTAAGGATACTCTTAGTTCCTGATAACTAGACATGTTTTAGAGGAGACTAAAATTATAGAGAAGATGAAAAAGAGATGTTAGTATGTTAAACTTTAAAAGGTTTTCATTGTGGCTATATTGTCTGTTCTGACTGTTAGCATCTCACATAAGGATTGTGAATTATTTTATGTGCCTTTTGCTAAATATATACAAAAGCTAGTTCTTGCTTTCTTCTCAGGGGTGCTCTCGTAGGAACTGGGGATTAAATACATAGTTGCCCTGAGAGTTTAAGGAATTTGAGAGCTCATATTCACATCATAAATGGCATCAATCAAACATCTAGTAAAAAGTGTACCTTATAATTCAACAAGAGCAAGTAACAAGATAGCTATCTGCAGTAAAAGTCCTTGTTTTATTATTCAAAAATAACACATCTGTGAAAATACTGAGATCCGATTTTTTTTTTCATGATATAAAGACTTAATTAAATATAATCAATCATACCATACCTTAAAATAGTGATCCTTCAGAATTAGTGAAAATAAGAAGATGATTTTGGAAAATAATGTATTTTGTCATTCATTTTGTAAGAAATTATACCCAAAATGCATTGCATATGTATTCATTTTCATCAAAACTACAGGCTTTTCACCTCTATGATCATGTTTGAACCTTCAAAGCCTTTAATGCAATACAATAAATATAGTTTCACAGTAGTGAAGTAGGATAAGTGCAATCTGAAACTGGACTTAGATTTGTGTCCTCTGCTAACATTGCACAGAGACATAATTCATTGTTTAAAGGAACTACCTACTGCCTTAAATCAAAATCCAACCTGGCTGTACTTGGCAATAATAAATGTTACTGCCAGTGTATCATATCACAAGCTGATCCTATGATAGCTACATATAAAGAAATCACGCTACTGAAAAGAAAAATAAAATGCCGTCAACTCCAATAATAATGTGTCCCTTCTCTTTTTCTTCATCCATGTCATACATGTTTGGGACAGAAAAGAAGTTACTGATTTTAGTTTATTCTATATAAAGGTACAAGCAAATATTAAAAACTGCAGCATAAATATTCATGAGGTGGTTGGAAGCACCAACAAAAGTTATGAACAGTTCTTTAAAAGTGGGACAAGATCCTCAAAAGGCTGAGACTGGTCAGTTGTTTTCTCAAAGAAGCACAATACATGTACAATAAGTCTTTTAAGGAGCCGAATCTCAAAGTCCTTATTGCTAATGTACTTCATTTGCAAAGATATATCTACTTTGCAGTTGAATTCTGTTAGAAATAAGATAAATTATTTTCCACAAGGTGGTGTGCTCCAAAGTAGCCACGATCTGTTCCTTATGTCCTATCATGTTAGTCTTCTAAAGTGGTATCAGACAACAGTTTTATTGTGATCAGGTTTCTCTAATTTCATGGGTCACAGACCATTTGTGTTCTGGACTGGAAAAAGTAGAAGTACTTAGTTACACTTAGACATTTCAAGGACTAGATAAACTTTGGATATTCAGATGAGTTGTTGCCCAGCAAAACCATAGACTTTTATTATGTTTCCCCAGTAAAAGACTCATGGATGAAAGAAATGGAAGGAAGGAAGGAAGGAAGGAAGGAAGGAAGGAAGGAAGGAAGGAAGGAAGGAAGGAAGGAAGGAAGGAAGGAAGGAAGGAAGGAAGGAAGGAAGGAAGGAAGGAAGGAAGGAAGGAAGGAAGGAAGGAAGGAAGGAAGGAAGGAAGGGAGAGAGGGAGAGAGGGAGGGAGGGAGAGAAAGGGAGAAAGAGAGGGAGAGAAAGAGAGAAAGAAAGAGAGAAAGAAAGAGAGAAATAGAGAAAGAGAAAGAGAGAAAGAGAAAGAGAGAAAGAGAGAAAGAGAGAAAGAGAGAAAGAGAGAAGGAAAGAGAGAAAGAGAGAAAGAGAAAGAGAGAAGGAAAGAAGGAAAGAAGGAAAGAAAGAAGGAAAGAAGGAAAGAAGGAAAGAAGGAAGGAAAGAAGGAAAGAAGGAAAGAAGGAAAGAAAAAGAAAGAAAGAAAGAGAGAAAGAGAAAGAGAGAAAGAGAGAAAGAGAGAAAGAGAGAAAGAGAGAAAGAAAGAGAGAAAGAGAGAAAGAAAGAGAGAAAGAAAGAGAGAAAGAAGAGAGAAAGAAGAGAGAAAGAAGAGAGAAAGAGAGAAAGAAGAGAAGAAAGAAAGAGAGAAAGAAAGAAAGAAAGAAAGAAAGAAAGAAAGAAAGAAAGAAAGAAAGAAAGAAAGAAAGAAAGAAAGAAAGAAAGAAAGAAAGAAAGAAAGAGAGAGATTCAGATGAATGAATGTTCTTAACAGGGCCAGGATCTTGCTGTGCTCCAAAATGACAAAGTGCAACACTTAAAGTCTATCGTCCCAAGAAAAATACAGCTTTCTGATTTCAGTCAGCCATAAATGGTCAGCAACTGCTTTTAAAATCAGGGAATAAAAATTTGGAAAACAAAAGAGCATAGAAAGAGGAGGGAGGGTAGGAAAGTGAAAGGAAGTATAAGAAAGGAAAAGATCTCTCATGTTTCAAGTGAACTATCTAGGTGTACTCTAGGTTGTAAGAAAAGTAATGCAACCTCTCAAAATCTGGATCTCTGTAAAATAGAGGGGTAGTTCTGTTCTTTTCTGGCACTTTTTTTACTAGAAAACACAAATAAATTGCCACCCTGTGAATATCACTGGACTCTCAGTATAAGCTAAGCAACAAATAGTGGTAAAATTTAGTCAGACTTGAATTATTTCCCATTTCAGAAATTTTGGGGTGTAAGTTTCCTTCTGAAAAAAAAAAAAAAAAAAAAAAAAGAAAAGAACAACCTTGGGAAATTCTGGAACCTCTGAAGCTGAGATAAGATTTTAAGGATTTTAACTTTGGATTTACATATCTAAAATGGTAATTATCAGTGAAAACCTTTGCCTCAGTAACCTTATCTCTGTCCTAATTTAAGACATCAGAAATGTTCAAGAAAAATAAATTCTAACACTCTCCTTTAGAGTGTTGTGATCTTTGAAAATATGGTTACATATTCATTTGAATTGGTTTTACCATCTGTTCAGATATGAGTGGATTCTAAATGATGATCTGCATAACGACACTTAAGGTTTCCTTCACATGCTGGAAGCTTTCCTTTCAAACCCCTTTTTGCCTGCTGCCCTAAAAATTCAGTCACTCTTTGAGAAGAGCAGAAAAACTTTTTAAAACTGGATTTGTAAATGTCCTTAAAAGCTGTGAACAAAAAAAATAAGAAAGGGTATATAGTTAATCTAGCTTCTATTATATTAAATACGCTTGCATGCTGTGCTGTCAAAAATATGCTTAAGAACACTTTTTCTTTCATTTCATACCAAAATTGCAAGTTTTGTGAGCTATTATAGAAATATATATATTAAAAAAAAAAAAAGTTGCATTGCATGATTTTTTTCAATCAAAAGACAGTAAGTTATTGACCTGTCATGTTGCAGAACATTTGTCAAATGATGACATCATGATGACTTAAAGCAAGTTTTTCTGTCATTTCATTCAGATATTCTGTAACTGTGTAGTGGGTTTATGTGGCAAGGTTTTGGCAGCAGGGGGCCATAGGGGTGGTTTCTGTGAGAAGGATCTAGAAGCTGCCTCATGTTTGGTATGTGCCCCACTGCTGACCAGAGCTGAGCCAATAAGCAATGTTGTTTTGCACCTCTGTGAGAGCATATTTAAGATAGGAAAAAAACGCTGCACCACACAGCAGCTGGGAGAGTGAAAGGAGTGAGGAACAGCCTTGCAGGTGCCAAGGTCGGTGAAGAAGGAGGGGGAGAGATGCTCCAGGCAGAGGAGCAGAAGTCCCCTGCGGCCTGTGGTAAGGACCATGGTGAAGCAGGATGTCCCCCTGCAGCACATGGAGTACCACGGTGGAGCAGGGTTCCACGCTGCAGCCCGTGGAGGAGACCATGGTGAAGCAGGTGGACCTGCACCGACGGAGGCTGCCGCCTGTGGAAGACCCCTGCCGGAGCAGATTCTGGGCTGGACCTGTAGCCTGTGGAGAGGAGACCACGCAGGAGCAGGTGACCTAGCAGGAGCTGCTGCCAATAGGGGAGGCAGGTTGGAGCAGTTTTCTCCTGAGGGATGGACCTCGTGGTACGGACCCATATCTGGAGCAGTTCTGGAAGAGCTGCTGCCTCTGGGAAGCCCACGTTGGATCAGTTCATCAAGGACTGTATCCCTTGGGTGGGACCCCACAGCACAGGGGACGAGAGTGACTGAGAAGGAGCGGCAGAGAAGAAGCGCTGTAGACTGACCATAACCCCCATTCCCCTGTTCCCCTGCGCCGCTCGGGGGGAGGAGGTGGAAGAGGGTGGATGGGGGGAAGGTGCTTTTGATTTCTTTCCTTTGTTTCTCACTTCTCTAGCTTGTTATTAATAAGCAATAAATCTTACTATTTCCTTATGCTGAGTCTATTTTGCCCGTTACAATAATTACTGCATGATCTCTTTGTCCTTATCTAAACCTTTGAGCCCTTTTCATCGTCTTTTCTCCCCATTCCTCTTTGAGGAGGGGGGATTGAGAGAGCGGTTGTGGTGGAGCTCGGCTGCCCACTGGAGCGGAAGCACCACAGACTGGTGGACCAAAATTTAATTTTATAATATTAAGCCTTTTGATATTAAAACATTATTTTTAGGTGATTTAAAGATGAGTAGCCAAAAAAAAAAAAAAAAAAGCATCTATCTATCTAAATCTATCTATCTAACTATCTAAAAATGGCTTCTGTCTATCTGTCTATATACAAGCACCACCAGTCAGTTTTAAGTGTTTCAGTGGTTAGTCGTAATTTTGCATTCAGTCACATATAACTTATTTCCACTTCGGAGGTTTTGAATTAAGCTGAAACCCTTTGGACATACTCTTTTAAATGCACTTTTTTTCTCCTTTTGCTTCACCTATGACCTGCTCTAGATTCACAATCAGATTTTATTACCAGAGCTATTGTTTCCAAGTTCTTGACTTGTGATAAAATATTCTGGTATTGGTGATGGGTAGATAGGACAGGCATAAATTTCATAATGAAAATATCAAGCTAAAAAGTTTCCTCCTGCACTATGTGGGCTTCTTTGAAGAGCCTAACAGAGCTTCAAGTGATTGTTGGTAATGCAACAGTAACAACAAATAATGAAAATGTGCAATGGAGCAACAGGAAGATTTAGCCCAAAATACCATGAAAACATCAGTCAATATGGGTTATCACTGTCTCCATAAGAAGTCTAGCACTTTCTTCAGCCTAGCAACTCATTTATGCCTTTGTGCCACACTGAACCCTGAACCAGGAGGAACTGATAGGCTATATATTTTTTTTTATTTTTTTTCTTCCTTACTTAGTTTACCAGTTACCTATCAACAGATGGTGAAAGCCTGATGTGAAGAATTCCAGACCTCTCAGGAAATGTTTGTTGTTTTGGTTTAGGTAGGGACTGCCAAGGTCTAAGTGAAACTCAAACTTGAAAAAAAAAAATATATATATATATATATAAATCTGAATTGATTTCTGAATTGAAATTTATGAACATCTCACTTTTGACAGCTTGAGTTTTCTGAGTTGATAACATGTTTGCAATCAAACATCTCAAACTTGGTGATGTCTTCGTTATTTGTCTATACAGCAGGAGACATTTCTGTGTCCCTTTGGAAATACTAACCTGCCAGTAGCCAAGAAAGTTTTGTCTGGATGAAGACTATAAAAAATGGTCAACAGGTTACTAAATTGGTCATTGACAGAAGAAGAATAGTTTCAGGCATACAAGGGTGCAGAATAATAACACTAGGAAATCTGTCATTTACAACACATGCCTTTTGGATCTCTAAAGATCTTTCACAGGAAAAGTCTTGACAAGTTTATTGCCTGAACCTGACCAAACAAGAAATTTTGGAGCCCATTACTGTATTAGGTATAACTGGCAGGGCTTTTGTAGTGGTAGATGGATGGGAGGGATGTGTATGAGTGGACTTAGGGGCTGACTTGTGCTGGGCTTCCAGGTGGCCAGCTGCTTCCAGCTGGCTTCACAACGGAAAGCACAGATACACTGTGTGCCAAAACTGAAATAATGAAATGAATTTATGATGCCTCCATGAAGACATTTAAGAAATTACATTAAATGCTGAGAAAACAATGCCAGAGCAGAAGAGACACTACACAACAGGAACAAGAGACAACATCAAAGCAGGAGCAAGAAAGAAGCAAGAAATATGTAAGTGCAGGAAGGACTGTAGAGAAGGAAAAACACCAAAACAAAGCTAACTGCTCTGAGCAGAACAGGAGCAAAAAAGACAATCAAGCAGGGACAGAGAGGACACACAGGAAGAGGAACCACATTGGAGCAGCTGAGTAGGAGCCACAACATACTGTTCCTTAAGTGCTCACTTGTTTGTTTTTAATTTTCAGTATAAGAATCAGTAACATTAATTGGCAATTGTGTTTCCCTGACTCAGAACCGTTTTTGGCTATGAGAGAATCACTCAGAGAGAAGACTCTGCACTTAACTTTTCTGTGAAGAAAATAGAAACTATTAAGAAGGGCTTTTTCCTTGACTATTAAGTTAGGTGAATATTACTTGCTAAGTATTTATTTTTAGTTATTTTAAGATCAAGTGCCTAAGAGATAATTACTGTAATACTTAATTTGTGAAACATGTTCAATAACTCTTATCTGATTTAATCTAGAGGTCAGAGGGAGACAAGTATTTCTCTCTAGTTATTCTCAAATGTTGGCCTGGAAAAAAAAAAAAAAAAAAAAAAAAAAAAGAAAGAGAGAGAGAAAAAAAAAAAAAAAAGAGAGAGAGAAAAAAAAAAGGGGGGGGAGGAGGGGGGTTAAATTTCATTGTGTTTGTATCAACACTGAAATTAACCTAGAGACCATGAAATTGACCATCATACATTGGTATGGGAGAAGAGTTAATTAAGTTAACTAAAGGTGTGAGTTTAAAGTAGATTGCTTAAACCCATCTACTACTGATATGAGCATGTTCATTCAGAATTTAAATGGCATAATTGATCTGGTGCAATTCACTTCAAAATACATTAAAACAAACTGAACTGAAACCCTGCAGTTCTGACTAAGCATTCCCACACAGTGCTTCAATGTAATTTAATTAATCCTCTTTGAAACATTAAACCATGGTAATTTTGGAATGTCTTTGGATACCCTTTTTGAAGACACTGGATGGTTCACAATATAACAACAGTTTGTTAGCTTTTTCAGGAACCCAATTCAAAACCTATCCAGACTGATTATAAATAAAAGTTGTCCTGTGAAAATATTGTTCATCAATGTGAGTATTGTTCATCAATGTGTGTAACTAATCTAGCTAGAGGGTAAATCAAGGCTGAAAATATTATTACCATGGATGCTATTAGGAAGTATCTTGTGAGCACACTTAGCAATGGACAACAGTATAGCTAACAGGAGAATAAATTCTTCTTTCATGTAATTATAGGACAGAATTAAGGAAAGCCAACAAGTTAAGACTCATAAGAGGTATATTGTTGATTTATTAAACTGAATAAATTTGATTGACACATGTGACTTTTTGTTAGAACAAATTATTTACAGATTATGAACCGCAGTGCCCCCAAACTAAGTCAGAGCACTTGCTGGAATTTGGGAGAACAAATCTGATGTTCTGTGTGTGGATAAAGAAGAATGGAAATTTGAGCCTGGGAACAGCATACTGAATCCCCTTGTCTTTCCATGTGGAAAAATAAATAAAAACAAATAAATAAATAAAAAGAACTTTCTGAAATCTCAAAAACACCCATAAAACACCAAAAAAAAAAAAAAAAACCACGCAAAAGAAACACACTTAGTAATCCTTGTATGTCTGTCTGTGATAATTAATGAGATTTCTCTCTTCTGTATACTTGTTCAGGTCCCTTGATAACTTTGATAAATGCTTAACAAACAATTCAACAAGTAGGTAAGTCTTTTTGTTTGTGTGTGTTGCACTTCCAAAAATCTCACTGAATCATTAGAAATGGAGCAGCGGTAGTGATTATTTGGATCAATCACTATAACTCAACAGAGAACTGTGATCCACACTTTTGTTTTTCTTTAACTGCAGTTTAGTTTGCTGAGGAAAAATAAAAAGAAACAAACAAATAAACAAACAAAACCTCTTGAATTAAACTGTAAAGCATGGTCATTTTTCTAAAGTTGTATTTGTCATCCAGAAGAAAACTTGGCAGCATCAAGCTTCCCATATGAACAGATGGCAACTAGCTAACCTCTGCTTGAATTCCAGGCACAAGTTAAATACTTGTACTTCTAAGTACTAGTACTTCTCTGATCTTACCCCAAAGGTAACTTTTCTTTAATGATCAAACTCAATTCTTTATGAAGGGTTTGGTTGTGTTTCAGGACACGTCAGCTTTTCTCTTGTCAAAACACACTGAGTACTATTCCTTTATTAGGGAATTGTTCTGTTAATACTCAATACTGCACTTTTTCTCCTGTGGAACTCACTAGAGTTCTGTAGTGAATATCATATCACAAAACAGACTATCTGTTCATAAAATTGTAATATATATATGTATTTCTTCATATTTGTAGTATATTTTTTTAATTCCACTGCACTTCCCATTTTATAAGGGTTCCTGTTTTGGATCTTGATTAATCCTCATCTAAAAATCCAAAATGTGGGTGAAAAAAAAAAAAAAAAAAAAAAAAAGAAAAAGTGTTGACAAATGTCAGTATTACTTGTCTTAATATTCTACATTTCCTTCTTTCCATTTGCATGGGAAGTGGTGAATGAAAATGACAGGAAGCAGGAAGACACCTCAATAGGGAAAGAAGTTAAATACTTTTACTAGTTCGTAGATTCCAATGCCACAGAAATCAGTCCAGCTATATTCACACCCACAATTATAACTACACAAAAACTTGAAATTCAGAAAAGTCTGAATATAGTTTTAGTTCAGTGCCCTCTAAATATAAATCCACTTATATCTTTACTTAGTTAGATTTTATGTCATCCAAAGCACAAAACAACCACCTTAACTTATAGATGGGATGTTGCAGCAAAGATTTTATTTGGGTTCATTTCTAAAATTTAATATGAATAATCAGGGAGTCAACAATAAAGATTTACATAGGTATCTCAATTCAGTGCCATCAGTAAATCTCTGCATTAATCTGCATGTGTTCCACTAGAATCCTATTTCAAATTTGCATTAACAAAGGTTTTTGATTTTAATTTTGTATAACTTCCTTAGTGATTTCTGCAGCTAACTAAAGCCTGAAGGCAGAAGTGTAATTTCAGGAACCAGCAACTCCATGGATTTCCTACATAAATATTTTGCAGAAAACCTTTACAGAAATCAATTGTATGAGCCTATAAAAAGGATGTAAAATACTACTAGATTAACATGGAGTGTTGGAATGTTAGCACTGAAGAAAATGACAAGAAAAGATTTATTTATTTGGACTGTAAAGAAAAAAAAAAAAAAGAAAAAAGAAAAAAAAAAAGTATCCGGGTTTATGAGATTGTAAATTAACTAAGAGTTAGAAATATAAAGATTTTAGAAATTCTTTCAAAATCTAGAAGTGATTTTTCTATTTCTCTTTGTTCAGGTTGCTCTCCTGAAACTGTGGGGGACAAAAGCAAATTAAGATGACACTTTAAACCAAGATTTTCACTTCTATACCTAACGAGGTTCAATCTTGATTCAAGAAAGCCCTTCAAATATGGTCTTAAACATTATGTGGAACACCATCTCCTCCTATTCATTAACACTCATTCTTCTTTTTCTGTCAAGAATTCCTTCATTTTAGGTGATTCATATTTGTTCTGCTTCCTCTCCAGCAGACTTTCTACCGCTAGGAGATCATTTCATATTTGCAAAGAATTTGGGGATATTGTCTCTGTCTAATAGAGTGGACAGGAAAGAATGAGGTATATCAACTCAAGGCCAAGAGGTTCTTTAAGTGATAACCAGTAAGGGAACTAATTTGTAAAATCCCTGCAAATGTAATAACCCATGACTAGCTCTAGGAAAAAGAATGCTTCCTTTCAATACTGCCTTTAAAACCTGTATAAAAATTCAGAAACATTGATCTATAATTGAGGACTTTACAGAGACCATCTGAAATAAAGACAATCTCGGGTATCTGTTTAGGCACAAAGAAAATCAAATTTTAGCAACAAGTGAATCTCATGACAGACAGCTATGTTTAAATTATTTAAGGAAGGACAACATTTATTTTTTTGAGACAAGGTTTTGGACTTTATACTGATCAAAATTTTCAAATAAAATGTTTTGGCACCTTTTCACAGCAAGACAACCAGCCTCCAATTTTTATGGTCTGTTAGGACTCACTCCTGATTCAGTGTAAGTGAATCTAAACTTTCCTCCTCTACAGGTGTCTGAGCCTTATGGTAACTGAAAAATGAAAAAGAACATTACTCAATTTTATACCATACTGGTCTGAAAAAAATGTTTGTATTCTCTTTGTCACACTTAAATTACAAGAGGAGCAAAGGAACTGAAAAGCTTCAGCTAGTTCTGCCCACCCTATATTCACAATATTGTAGTGCTTTTAACAATACTGTGCTTCATATAAGTTGCATGTGAGTGCATCTACGCAACACAGATAGGAAAACTTTGGTTCATTTTTGCATAATATTTTTCTTTGAATGACATGACTAGTAAATAAGGGAATCGGAAAAAAAAATATATGAAAGACTTGGGCTGTTCTGAAGCAAAAGAATATGTCTACTGCCACAAATTCATAAGGGACAATATTTTTTTTTAACATCACTTGTTATGCTTTGCAGTTTGAAAAGACTTAGGCATATGACCAAATTTCTCCAGGAATAAAACAATACAATACATCAGCTGTTCTCTACTAGAATTAGCATCCTTCATCCCATCTAACTCAGCAAAGTTAGCAGAGCTGAATAAAATATATTTGAATGTTTCCATAGTTCATGTGATTTGGTCAGAGATATTATTTAGGAAATAAAAGTGTTATAAACACACATCAAAGAAAATTCGGACTCAGAAAGGAATAGCCATGTTAACTAGCACAGAAGGCTTTTCAGACTACCACAAATGGGAGATATTTTCTATTTTGACAGCTGTGGTCTAGTAGGGGGAAAAAAAAAAAAAAAAAAAAAAAAAAAAAAGAGAGAGAGAGAGAGACTTAATAGTTCAAGAAATATATGTTCTACTTTGCAAATCCACAGTGATACAGTCACGTTTTTTGCTTATTACTCTGACTCTAGCACCAACTAGTTACTTATTCTAGGGGTGACAGATAAGAAAACAGGTAGTTACTTGTACAACTTGTATAAAGTATGCAGTATTCAAACTCATGTTTTTGTTTTACAAGTTATGTAGGGAGGTTTGCCAACGAATGCAATGAGACCCTACAGGGGCCAACAAATGCAATGAGACCCTAGAAGGGCTTCACCCCAAAGTGAGTGAGTAGCATCACTACTTTTTCCCAGTTCCTGTGCTTCCCCTAGTATAGGCATTTTCAAAGGAATGCCAAATTAGAGGGAGGGGTCACATAGCTCATTGTCTTTATCTCTATTAACATTTGAAAATAAATGTGCTAAATGTAGTTTATGTGGAAACAAAGAAAGGGGCTGAGTTTTGTTTTTTCTGTGTTCCAAAGCCTTTCTGTAATCAAGCTGTGAGTTCAATGTGTAAAAGTCTCACAGGAGATGATAGGTACCTTGTAGACTCACCATCCCCAACAACAAAAATTTCTGAAATATTGTTGCTCTGGACTTTGCTTTCAAACCTTTTCCCAAGTGAGCTGGCAAGCAAGGGCTCTCAAAGGACTGCTTATTGTGCCTGACAACAGCTGCTGTGTCTGGACTAGCTCTGAACAAGACTTAGGAGTTTTGACTCATAAGGTCAGTCACATCTCAGACCCGTAAGAGAGTTTCTCACTTTATAGTAAATGCAATCCAGTGGTATAGTGAAAGTTTAGTAAGAAAAGAGATTTGTAATGTCATCATTACACCATAAATAAAGCAAGGTATTTCATCCACTGCTTATAAAAATACACAAAATTGAAAGATGTATGCACCATACAGCCAAGACTGATTTGACTAAAATTATGTAGTTCCTACAATAGCTACAAGCAGTCTCCTTACCTTCTGCTGTGATCCTTCAGGTGTGGCTATGTTCACTCAGCAATGATTGCAATGACACAGTAATTCAGTTTGTTAAATAGACTACAAAATAAAATATTTAAGGAAATCAAGTCAAAAGCTAAAATTTCAACAGGAAATTATACAAGACCAGTTACACACTGGAAATACTCTTCAGCAAAATAAGGAATGTGATGCACAGGCCATTTTTCTGAAAGAACCCTTTAAATGAGTATTTTTGCTGCATTTGTCTAATCAAAGCCAGCTTGACAGGCCAAGAAAAACAATTGCTTTTCCTGTGCAGTATTAATACTCATTAGCAGCTGCTACATCCCAGATTGCATCATATCTGTCATTATTTGAAGGTTGTGGTTTAACACTGAAGCATCTGCAGCATACTAAATGCATCCCAAATAGTGACAGTCTTGTACAGTATCATTGAATACTCTATGAGTAAATTGTGTCAAACAGTTGAAATTATCTAGTCTTCTGTCTGTATCTTGTCTTACATAACCTGCATTAGGCTTCTGAGTTTGGAAAGTCACACTGGCAGCTTGCCAAGCCACAAGAATTCATTGGGATTTTAAAGCTTCTAATGATCCTAGCTGATATTACTGCCAAATATTTTTACAAGTGACTTTGGTTTGTTGCTCCTCAAATGAAAAGATAATCAGATGAGAGATTCTCCTAGGCTTTGTAAAGTGCCTTTTCCTAAAATTAACTGGCAAGTGTGACTATCTTACTCTTTAGAACCATTATTTCTCAAGGAGAACATACTGATGTCATAAAAAAAATTTGGTTCAATACTTGCAAATTTGTAAAAATAGAAGAAATTCTTATCCTCATTCAACCTTTGTATCCTCAGAACTACATTGGAAAATAGTAGTTCTCCAGATGTCCCGATGCTAGAGGCAACAACCCTAATCCACTATTTCATATTAACATAAATGACATTCCCTGTTAAGTAATCTACTCTAACCCCAGCACAACATTGGTATGTAATGGCAAAAATTTCAAGGGTGAAAGAAAGGTCTGTCATTGACTAATCTGAAGATTACATTCCAAAAGATTTGTGCTTTTTTTTTTTTTTTTTACACTTTTTAATAGGAAGAAGTAAATATAAAAACTTAATTGACACTCTAATCAAAGTACAGTTCAGGTTCTTGCCCACTGCATACTATATGATTACTCATATATATATATATATAAAACAACAGTGGAATAATAGAGCTGCAATACTTAAGATGCATGCATATTTGTAGTCACTGGTTCATTTCACTTCAAATGGATGGCTCATCCTTACATGGTAAGACTCCAATACAGAATCACAGATTCAATCACTGAATCACAGAATGGCTGAGGTTGGAAGGGACCTCTGAAGATCATCTAGTCCAACTCCCCTGCCAAGCAGGATCACCTAGAGCACATTGTGCCAGATGGCATCCAGGCAGGTTTTGAGTATCTCTAAAGAAAGAGACTCCACAACCTCTCTGAGCAACCTGTTCCCAGTTCTCTGGCACCCTCACAGTAAAGAAGTGCTCTCTCACATTCGGATAGAATTTTATGTCCTTCAGTTTGTGCCCATTGCCTGTTGTCCTATCACTAAGAGACTGGCTCTCAACATGTTCCCCTCATATATTTATATACATTACAGAATTACAGAATTTCCTAGGTTGGAAGAGACCTAAAGGTCATCGAGTCCAACCTCCAACCTAACGCTAACAGCCCTCCACTAAACCATATCCCTAAGCTCTACATCTAAACGTCTTTTGAAGACTTCCAGGGATGGTGACTCCACCACTTCCCTGGGCAGCCTGTTCCAGTGCCTCACAACCCTTTCAGTGAAGAAGTTCTTCCTAACATCTAACCTAAAACTCCCCTGGCTCAACTTAAGCCCATTCCCCCTCGTCCTGTCACCAGGCACGTGGGAGAACAGGCCAACCCCCACCTCGCTACAGCCTCCCTTGAGGTACCTAAAAAGAGCGATAAGGTCGCCCCTGAGCCTCCTCTTCTCCAGGCTGAACAAGCCCAGCTCCCTCAGCCTCTCCTCGTAGGACTTGTTCTCCAGGCCCCTCACCAGCTTCGTTGCCCTTCTCTGGACCCGCTCAAGCACCTCCATGTCCTTCTTGTAGCGAGGGGCCCAAAACTGAACACAGTACTCGAGGTGCGGCCTCACCAGAGCTGAGTACAGGGGGACGATCACCTCCCTAGCCCTGCTGGTCACGCTGTTCCTGATACAAGCCAGGATGCTGTTGGCCTTCTTGGCCACCTGAGCACACTGCTGGCTCATATTCAGCCGACTATCCACCATCACTCCCAGGTCCTTCTCTGCCTGGCAGCTTTCCAACCATTCCTCTCCCAGTCTGTAGCTCTGCTTGGGGTTATTGCGCCCCAGGTGCAGGACCCGGCACTTGGCCTTGTTAAACTTCATGCAGTTGACCTCAGCCCATCGGTGCAGCCTATCCAGATCCTCCTGCAGAGCTTTCCTACCCTCAAGCAGATCGACACACGCACCTAACTTGGTGTCATCTGCGAACTTACTGAGGGTGCACTCAATGCCCTCGTCCAGATCATTAATGAGGTCTCCCCCCAGTCTTCTCTTTTCCAGGCTAAACAGGCCCAGTTCTCTCAGTCTGTCTTTGTACGACAGGTGCTCAAGTTCTCTCATCATCTTCGTAGACCTCTTCTGAACTCGCTCCAGTAGTTTTGTGTTCCTCTTGTACTGGGGAGCTCAGAACTGAACACAATACTCCAGGTGTGGCCTCACCATGGCTGAGTAGAGGGGGAGGATCACCTCTCCTGTCCTGCTGGCAACACTCTTCTGAATGCAACCCAGCATTCCCTTGGCTTTCTTGGCCACAAGGGCACATTGCTGACTCATGGTCAGCCTTGCAAAGATCTTCTTTAAGTTGACTCTTCCATCTATGTGTGCATTTTACATATTTTAATGGTTACATTTAAATATTTCCATGGCTTTTCAGCTCACTTTGAGCAACAGTGTCTCAATGAGATATTTAAACCTTTGTGCACTCTACTCACAAAGAGTTGTTCCTCCTCTGAGTTTGACATCCACTGCAAAGTATGGGACTAGCCACAGTTATATGGGTTGTTTGTCTCAGCTGGGCTTGTAGCGTTAAGCTTTCAAAGGAGTGAGACAAGGTGCTGAGGACAATTGTAATCTTATATTTCTTGTCCTTATGCATTAGCTCCTTTATACTCACAGTAAACAAAAAGTTGTGAGGCTAGCTCAGCTAATGTATACATTTACAGTTGAATACAGTTTTATGATAGCAACCTCACAGCTTTGTATATCAGTGTTGATTATGGGGATTATCCTTGACTTTTCCTACTCTCACTAAATTCAGGGCATGACTTCCTGGACTGTTTTTTATTGAGTATTCACACCCTGCAATTAAAACACTTACTGCAGCCTCCTTTCCCATAAATAATTGTGTTGGGTTTACATGGTAAGGATTTGGTAGCAGGAAGGCTGCAGAGGTGGCCTCTGGGAGCAGAGCCCAGCAGTAGCCACATGTCAAATCAGAGCCAGCTCCAGCCTGCTCCAAAAGGGACATGCCACTGGCCAGAGCTGAGCCAGTGAGTGACATTGGTTGTGTCTCTGTGAGCGCAGATTTAAGAAAGGGAAAAAACGCTGTGCAACAGCAGCTGGAAGAGTGAGGCGTCAGAAAATGAGAGAGAGCCCAGCAGACCCCAAGGTCAGTGCAGAAGGAGGGCATGAGGTACTCCAGGTGCTAGAACAGAAGTTCCCCTGCGGCCTGTGGAGAAGCCCCTAGTGGAGCAGGCTGTCCCCCTGCAGCCCATGGGTCCCACATGGAGCAGATCTCTAGAAGAGGGTGGATGGGGGAAAGGTGTTTTTATTTTGTTTTTAGTTTCTCACTGCTCTAGCTTATTAGTAATAGGTAATAAATTACATTAATATCCCTATGATGAGTCTATTTTGCCTGTGATGATAATTGTTGAGTGATTTCTGTCCTTATTTCAACCTTTGAACTCTTTCAATCCTATTTTCTCCTGCTTTCCCTCTGAGGAGGGGGAGTGAGAGAGCAGTTGTGGTGGGGTTCAGCTGCCCAGCACAGTAAAACCACCACAGTAACCAAATGGAATAATTTGGTTCCTAAGTAGCTCTTTTCATACTCATAGAAGTCAAAGGTCTTTTACCAAGTATGGGTTAAAAACTGATGGGACACCAACTGTATGGAAAAATAGAGCAGTCATTATGCTTTCAGGAAAGGCTTGGACAACATCCAAAGACAGGCTGATTTTAGTCAAAGGGGATTTTGGCTAGAATCCGGCATTTGCTTGTTGGCCTGATAAGGAAAAAGAGCAAATCCAGAAATCAAAACAGATTCTCTCAGGCAGACAGTGAAGAATATTACTCATAACACTTCACTGGCTTTGACTTTCTGTAGATTTGCCATTTATTATATTTCAGCTCCTCAGTTCATTGGGATTTTTTTTGTTTTGTTTGTTTGTTATTTTATCAGTCCTTCAGCACTTTCACTGGCATGAGTGAATGAATTCTTATTTACCGATACAAAATGTTCCCTACACAGTCTTTTATTTCATATGGTAATTCATATGGTAAAAATATGGTATAAATAAAATCTTTTCAATTTTACAAATTTGTTATCTGCATTCATTTAGATATTCATATTTGCAGATTTCATTTACTGTTTACTGTACTATATATTTTCAAGGATTGTGTTAATCTATGCCAAAGGGTTGTTTCTGGCTTATGACTCGAATTAACTAAATGTGTTTAACGTTCTATATGGTTTTCCTTTAATAAATTATTATTCCTTTTATTTTAACACATTAGATCATTATGTTGAAAGAGTATAACGTGCTAACATTCAGGATCAGTGTTAGGATAGCAAAAATTTAGTTCAAATTTTAATTGGGTTTGAATTTTTAATTTTAGCTACAACAGAGGTCATACTTCATTGTAGTCATTCAAACATAATAAAATAATGCCAAGCAGTACATAATAGTACAAAATGTATCTGGCATGACCAAGACACACTGTGTGAATGTTATTGTCAGTTTAATGAGCTTCAATAACTGTAGCTAGGTCATACAGGTCATATTGTGCAAAGAAAAAAAAAAAAACATAATTAAATGCTATTTCTATGTAATTACACTATCCATTATTCATTACTAAAATTAAGACACTTTAAAAAGCTTTCTATCACCATAAAGTATTAGAGAAAAATAAAGATCATTTGAGATGAAATATGTTTCTTACACTTTGTTATATTATGTATCTCTGCAATCTATCTTGGAAAAGAAATTCAATAACTTCCTAAGAGTAGGAAGGCACTAAGGCACAAGAACACACCAAACTGTTGTTATCCAATGCTATCTCTGGGAGATGGAAAGTGGATGCAGACCAGTAATAAAATAAAGAAAAAAAAAATCATATAAGATGAAAAAAGAAAGGAAAGGAAAGGAAAGGAAAGGAAAGGAAAGGAAAGGAAAGGAAAGGAAAGGAAAGGAAAGGAAAGGAAAGGAAAGGAAAGGAAAGGAAAGGAAAGGAAAGGAAAGGAAAGGAAAGGAAAGGAAAGGAAAGGAAAGGAAAGGAAAGGAAAGGAAAGGAAAGGAAAGGAAAGGAAAGGAAAGGAAAGGAAAAAAGAAAAAAGAAAAGAAAAGAAAAGAAAAGAAAAGAGAAAAGAAAAGAAAAGAAAAGAAAAGAAAAGAAAAGAAAAGAAAAGAAAAGAAAAGAAAAGAAAAGAAAAGAAAAGAAAAGAAAAGAAAAGAAAAGAAAAGAAAAGAAAAGAAAAGAAAAGAAAAGAAAAGAAAAGAAAAGAAAAGAAAAGAAAAGAAAAGAAAAGAAAAGAAAAGAAAAGAAAAGAAAAGAAAAGAAAAAGAAAAAAAGCCACCCTCAAACCAAAAAAAGCAACGTTGAAGTGCCACAGAAATGCCAGAGAATTTGCAGAGAATTTCTCTCAAACATTAAACTTCAGGACAGGCTACTTGCTTTTTACAACACCGTTTAAATGCTGTTTCTCAGTAGTGCTAGTATCCCCAAACTAAATTCTAAAGTATAATTTTACATAAGGTCAATGGTATCCACAGGAGAAATTAGTTAGGGAAAAAAAAAAAAAAAAAAAAAAAAAAAAAAAACCCTCCTATAATGTTTGCCAGCAAATCAAATCATCTATATTTATAAGAACACATCTTGAACACTGAAATCTAGTGAGAGAAACTTAAATACATGTATTCATATTGGATATGGTCAGAGATTCCAGTTCAACATTTAGGCATAAACCTCCAAGTGAAGACCAGAAAATGTGTGGTACTGAGATCCAAGTTCCTTTCATATTTTATGTTTCAGCTATCTAATTACTTAGATGGTAAAGACAGAAGTAATGATGCCCTCTGCCATCCTAGGCACTGGCCACCAGAGAAGGAATAAATTAATCAAGCTGATCAAGGTATTCTTCAGAGAAAAAGAAAAAATAATAATAATAAAAAAGTACTCCCTTGTTCATTGATCTACTGTGTTTGTTCCAGAAGGGGAAACAAGAGATTCTCAAGACAAGACACAGAGAACAAGTGCAAAGACAGTGGCAAATTTCTTTCCACAGTGTATGTACAGCTTAGCAGAAAAGACAATTTTAACTCTTAGAATTACAAGAATATAAAAGATAATGGAATTTGAATACCAAAGCATTTTTCAGCAAGTGCCAGCAAAGAAAAATGCAGCCAATTATAC
Organism: Aythya fuligula; assembly: GCF_009819795.1. NCBI lineage: Eukaryota > Metazoa > Chordata > Aves > Anseriformes > Anatidae > Aythya > Aythya fuligula. The sequence continues at coordinate 99,599,477 of NC_045560.1, read as the reverse complement.
AGTGATTCTAGAAGAATAAGAAATGAGCATTTGTAACAATGAAGAATGTGGAAAAGATTATGTTAGAGAACCACGTCTAATATGTTACGTATGGGAAGATAGATTAGATCTAGGGAGAAATAAAATGAGTTACAGTCATAAAATGAAGAGAATGCAATGGCATGTATGAATTCTGTGATCAGACTTGTTTCACAAGGTAGGTATTAAATTGACTAAAAAATATGTAAACTCCTGACAAAATAAGCTGGACAAATAGTCATTGAAAGGGATGTTTTCCAGTCTTATAAATAAAAAAAACCTCTCCAACATTTAAAGTGAATATAAGGGATCAATAATTTCCACAAAGGAAACATTAAAAAAAAAAATGTAAGAAGCAATACTAAAACATTTTAGAAGATGATAAAAATAGAAGACATTCTAAAGACATGAGAGGCAACAGAGACATGTTTTTCCTAATGTCATAGAGTAAATGGTCTGAGCTCTCGGTATTACACTGAGGCCAAAGAGCCAGAAGTTTGAGTAACATAGAAACTGATTCACTGTGACATTACATGGAACTGTGATTTCTATAAAGCATGACTGATTCATAACATTAATCCGGGTTTTAGATTCAATATTTTTAAATATTTTTAAATTTCCAGGTTATATAAATGGTTTTTAAGCATACTATTCTAGAATTGAATTTCTACCAAAAAAAAAAAAAAAGACTGCACCTTGTAAAACTGTTAACAACTGAAAATGTAAATAACCATATATGTATGAAACACATTTCAATCCATTGTTGAGGTATCTGCTACTGCATTGTCTTTTTTACTGTTTGTTTTTAATATATATAGATCACCAAAAAATTACAATATTTGAACTCAGAAAAAAAATCCATGGTCAGCATTGCCATACCAAAATATACTATTTTACTGACTAATAAAAAATAATAAAAAAATGCTAAATAGCAAAAAGAAATGGCACATAGTGGCACAGAGTGGCACCTTTGAAATCTATTGTCTAGATGAGTCTTACATTAAAAGTCCAAAAAATTATGCAGAAAGAATATTTAGGAAAATAAAGCACAAACTTTAGTAAACTTCCAACTTATAGTTCACAAATGAAAATAAAATCAAAGGAGTATATCAGCTGCAGTCATGGTCAGGTAAGCTCTGTGCCTATTAACAAGAACCCCAAACCATACCTGGGACATTGCAATACGGGGAAGAGATCCTACCCCCTGGCCTTACATACAACAGTATATATTGCTGAGTAACATCAACGTGCCACCATCTGGCCTTACATAAACCTTGTACTATAAAAGCAGCTTCATTTTCAGTGGAAGTGAAGATATAGTATTGATCCTAACTGTGTGGCAAATACCAACTTTAGAGTTTCCGCAAACTAAGACTCTTGCCTGAACACTTCCAAAATGTGATACAAATGTTCTGTATAAACTCTTGAAAAGCTGCAGAGCACTACAAGGGGTGAAAAGCAGGAAAATAAAAGGGGAAAAGTGGAAAAACAAACAAACAAACAAACAAACAAAAAACACTTCCAAACTTCAATTTTTGAAGCTCCAGTGGTTTAAAGAAAAAGTTGCTCTTGCTACAAGAATGCAAATCTAAAGACCTTGATAGTCAAAATGATAAGTCATTCTGTGGGTAATCTCAATTAAATCACTTCTAGTGTTCATCAAATTCTTCTTAAATGTATTTTCCTTTACAGAAGTGGACAACTAGCAATGTAACATTGTTTTAACCTTGTAGGAAAATGTCAGGCTTCATTAGTAGTTTTATGAAGATTTACATCTCCAGTTAATGATGCCATCTGCTTAAGTACATTTTTTCACAAATCATCCTTAGAAAAGCACTTGTTAAAGTGTTAGGTAGTTAAGGGTGGCTTAAACCAGTTTCATTCCAGTCTGCTCATGTCTGTCTTTTAATACTTACACATTTTGTATAAATGTGTCTAGGTTTCCCCATTTGACTCAAATGTCAACCTTTTAAAGGACTATCAGAAAACATGTCAGACGTATTTATAGGAGAAAGAGTAAAACCCAACTCTTTCTTTATATTTTTGCTCTTCTACAAATATTGCAGTCCACTTCCATTTTAAAACACTATTTTAATTTCTTGATTTGGGTTTGGAAAATTAACTAGATGATATAAAATTGCTACTTTAAATTACACTAAAACCAAAATTTTTATTCTGAACAAAATTATACAAATTTGATATATGTTGCCAGTAATCTAAAGTATTACTAAAGTTTGAAAGGTCTGGTTTAGGTTATAATGTTTTGTCTAATTTTAGGCCCTAACTGGCTGGTTCTCAGGTAATACAACAATGAAAAATGTGGAGAAGGGAGAACAAACTACTTTTTCTGGTCCAGATCTTTTCTTTATGAGCAAGAGGAGGTTCAGATTGGAAATTAGGAGACATTTCTTCTCAGAGTAGTTAGGCATTGGAACTGTTTGCCCAGGGAGGTGGTCGAGTCACCTAGGGGCATTTAAGGAAAGGTTGGATGTGATACTTAGGGACATGGTCTAGTGTGTAATATTGGTGGTAGGGGGACAGTTGGACCAAATGATCTCGGAGGTCTTTTCCAACATTTATGATTCTATAGTTCTAAGAGATATCAAGTAGCAGAAATCAAAGAAACTGAAAAAAATGTGTTAGTACATCAGGCATAGGAGAACTGTGCAAATCCTTGTGACAAAAACTTTTCCAATACTGAAGGAATTAAAAAGAGATCAGGCAGTTTCACAGAAGCACACCTCTGGAGGACTCATGTACACCAACGAATATCCTGTTTTTGTCACCAGGACCAGGAGTTTCAGTTTGCTGGTTATTGATGTTTTCAGGGAGCATCACTGCAAACTTATACTGATTTGTATTTTTTTCCTTGGGGTATAATGCACTGACAGAGACAGGGTGATGAGCTGCTACTTTGGTATAACCTGCAGTGGACATCTTCCATTCTTAGAAAATAAGCTTCACATCACAAAAACTGCAGTTTGTTTATAATTAACTCTATCCCAGCCAGAGCCATGGCAAAAGGCTAGCTAGTTCTATGAAAGATAAAATGTTGTTGAGGTTCTGAAGCTTACTGAAAGACAATCTTTGATATCTTTGATGACTTCTGTTTGTCCCAAATATTTCAAAATTATACAAAGTATGAAATAATTTTTATGAAAATACATTATATGTCATTCCTTTTCAAGAAAAAAAATATATATATATATATAAGGATATATATATATCCTTACTTTATTTTTTAATGGGAACTAGCTTTCATTGAAAAGGAACAGATTCTACAAAGCAGTTGCAAATAGAACAGAAGGAAACATTACTTGTTCAGACCTGAAGAAGTAATTGGCAGAATAAGACTCAATTTATGACTGAACACACACAGGGAAATACCTACTGTGTATAATTTTGTACCATTTTCTTCCACATTGATCTAATCAGTATTTTATCTTCAGAGTATATATATGGAGACAGTTTCTGAAAAGCATGCCAGTGAGAAAGATACTGCAAAAGGAAAATATACTATGAGAAAACAGTCTTGTTTTATATTTAAATATTTAATTTTTTCTCAGTACATAATCAGATTCTTGGAATACTTAATAAGCTTTATAAGTGCTGAGAAAAGAGAAAAAAGAAAATGAGTCAAATGAGTCAGACTCTAGTATTAATTGTGCTTAATATATATATACTTTTTGTTTGTTTGTTTGTTTTGAAAAATTGTGAATACAACAGGTTAGTGATTCACACATATTATCTATCAGCCAGTAAGAGAGGAGTGGTAACATAATCAGCTTCAAAAAATGCCAGGCACACAAAGGAATTTTTTTGAAGTGTGCTTCAGATATCTCTCACAGACTTTATGTAACTACGAAGGCAATGCAAATTGAGCACTGTTACAAGCAGCAACCATTTCTTAAGGAAAATAATCATTATTTCTGAAGATAAGTACTACTATATTTAAAAATAAATAAATAAATAAATAAAAAATAAAAAAAATAAAATTAAAATTAAAAAAAAAAAAAATGCAGCTAATGTCTGTAGAACAACTCCAGGAGAATACAATCACTATACTTCCTATTCAGTGATCAAGCAAATTTATCATCCTCAGATTTCCTGAACTCCATTAGAAGATTCTGAAAATCTACTGTCTGTGCTAGCTAGGTCTTGGTGATCCAGAGAAAGAGAGAGAAAGAAAGAAAGAGAATGAGAGTGAGAGAATGGGAGAAAGAGAAAGAGAAAGAGAAAGAGAGAAAGAGAGAAAGAGAGAGAGAGAGAGAGAGAGAGAGAGAGAGAGAGAGAGAGAGAGAGAGGAAGGAAGGAAGGAAGGAAGGAAGGAAGGAAGGAAGGAAGGAAGGAAGGAAGGAAGGAAGGAAGGAAAAGAAAGAAAAAGAAAGAAAGCTATCAAAAACTTTTTTTCTATATATAGTATAGAAAATAATTTTATTATTTTTTTACATAATAAAATATGTTTTACATATTGTTTTACATAATGGAAAATAAAACTTTTTTTAAAAAAAAAAGCAAATAAAAACAATTGACTTACATAGTACAGGTACTCGCAGGAGCTAGGTATTTTTACTACTCATTACCATTCTATTATTTTAATTATTGGATGCTCAGAAGAACTTAGAGGTATTGAGTGCATAGATAGCTTCAGCACTTGTAGGAGAGAAAGAGAATGAGGATAGCTATAGAGAAAGGAATTGGACAAATTTTGTATAGCTTTGATAATTCAAAATAAGTATATTTCTTGTCCAGCATTTCCATTTTTAAGAAAATAAGTCACCAGCCCTAGAGGTCTTCAAGAAACATTGAGTTGTAGAACTTAGTGGTGGTTTAGTGGTGAACTTGTCAGTACTACGTTAAAGGTTGGACTAGATGATCTTAGAGGCCTTTTCCAATCTGAATGATTCTATGATTCTATAAAAATATCTTGATTTATTCAAAGAATCTTGTATCAAACTGATTTTGTAAACACTGTCAATAATAAGTAACATTTGCTCATACTATATAATCATCAGTTCTCTGAGTCTCAGTGTGCTGATGATAGGCAAACAAGAGCAATAAAAATATACAGAAGGAACTGGAAAGGATAATATTTATAAAACAAACAAACAGATAAAAGCAGATGTGGAAAAGGGGAGCCCAAACAAGTGTGGGAAGATTGTTGAAATAAACACAGCGGTAACAAAGGAGGAAAGGAACAAAGAGATTATGATGAGGAATGAAGGTGAAGAGCCAGTGCATGTATTAATAAAGTGAATATTTAATATTTTTTTAATAAATTAAAAAGTGTGTATATATGCAAAACCATGTATTACAAGGTATCCTGAGAAATAAAGTTCATTTGTTTAGTAGAAGCAGAAGGAGATTGGATGAACATCACTACTCTTAATTCATGCTTGTGATTCCTTTTTAAATTCCAACCTCAATTTTATTAACAGAATCAGAAGCAATGAAGCCAAACTGACTCATCGGCTTTATGGGAAATGTGTAAATGCTTGGAAGATGGCCAAAAGACAGCCAGTGCAAAAATAGAATTTTCTTTCCATTTGTTAAATAAAGAATTCCCTTTCAAGAATTTTGTTAAAGAAATGATTTTTACCCATCTATGCTGGTTAGAAGAAAAGTTATACCATAGCTGCAATACAGTGTAGCTTTCATACTAGATCTTTCCAAAATATATTTCTTGTTTCTTGTTTTTGCTTATATGTGTCTTGTTTTTGCTTTCATCTCATTTTCATTCCAAGTTGCAGTATATTTCACTTGGACTGGTGTAGTTGTAGTTACTAGTATTACAGTAATATAAAAAATGCACCTGAACAAACATTGATACTGTCCCTCAGTACACAAACCAGACTGACTCATGTGTTACTTTAAAAATTACTTTTACAGGAATTACAGTGGGTTTCTCAGTACAATGCAAAGCTACACTGTTCAGAAATGTCATTCTCTTCTCTTCTCTTCTCTTCTCTTCTCTTCTCTTCTCTTCTCTTCTCTTCTCTTCTCTTCTCTTCTCTTCTCTTCTCTTCTCTTCTCTTCTCTTCTCTTCTCTTCTCTTCTCTTCTCTTCTCTTTTCTCTTCTCTTCTCTTCTCTTCTCTTCTCTTCTCTTCTCTTCTCTTCTCCTTTAAAATATCTTTAAAATATGTTTGAGGAGGAAATAGCAGTGCCACTTTATGACACAAATCAGAACAATCCACTTAGGATATTGGAATCTGTTTCTTTTCTCTCCTGTTTCCCTGGAAAATGATTGAATCACATGGCAGTAGAACACCATTGCATATTTCTGTTGTCACTTTGCAAAGGAGAACTGCAATTTTATCGGATTTTAAAAATAAATAAATAAACAAACAGAGAATAAACTTAAAAGCATTATCTTGTTTCATTGTAGTTAATGTACTCACCTGAGAGGAAGGAAACCTGATTTTCAATCCCTGCTCAAATTTCTTAGTATTTTTATTTCACAGTTAATAAATGAAGACTTATTAACCCATCTTCATACTCATGGATTTAGATCTAATATCTTTTTTCTCTCCATGCTATTCATTTGAGAAGGTAATGTTTCAAGCATGACAAGGGTTAGGCTGTAGGCAAGGGAAGAATTGAAGACCTATGTTTTTTATTTGGACCATCTAAAATTCCATTTAAGTCTTACACTAGGCATGGACAGCATTTTATGGATTGATGCTTTAGAGTTTTAAATCTCAAGTCCTAAAACACAGATACAAAATTTCAGTAACATTGCTGAAAGTCTTAATTCATTGAGATTTGGAAACTGCTTGAAGAACCTTGAATGAAAATGCAAATGTAGTTATCTTTGCAGAAGAACTGTGGATAGGATTTCTCTCAAGCAGATTTGTCAAGTTTGACCAAATCAACCTCACTGCTTGCTATGGATGTCTATTTAATTGATGACTGAAAAATTTACCTAATTTTTATTATTTTTTTTTTTTTTTTTTTTTTTTTCTCTTTTCCCAATGAGCATGAGAGCATTGTCTCATTTCACAGTGATGACAGATAGCTTTTATTTTCTTTGACAGAGAAAATACCCTAAAAGTTGTTCTTTTTCTTTTTTCCTTCTTATGAAAATAAACTTTTCTGGATGAAGGAAGAATGAGACATAGTCAAACCTTTGCATCCACATTTAGGAAAAAGAACACTCAAAACAGAATCATATGTTCTTCTGAGCATTAACAGTCAAGTAAAGAGAAAATTGTCTTCTACATGTATAACCAAGATTTTATCCATAAAAAGGAGTTCATACACTACCCAGGTATACCAGGTTATACACTCTATCCAGGTAATAAAGGCATGGAACATCTAGGCTACCAGGAAAGTTTATTCTTAATTCCACACAGAAATGTAGTAATAAATAAATAAATGGATCTATTCAGTGACAGCAATGTGCCACAAAAATAATGCACTATAATGTTTGTCTTGTAAAGGTGTGGGGGGAAATGTTTCAGTGAACATATGGTTAAACATTTATCTTTAAAATGAAATGCTAATAGAATGTTTAAAACTACCTTAAGACAAATGAAAATGTAGATATGTTTGAATGCTTGTATGAATGATTCTAGATGGAAACAGCACAAGCAATTTTTATAATCTTGATAGCATATCCTAAAAGATTGATAGTAGATCCTATCCATATGTGAAATGAAGTCACACATTATCCTTGTTGCAAAAATTTACATTTAAATAAGCAATGAAATTAGCAAAGTCAGTTGAGTAGCTTTATAAGTAACTTCTCTTAACACATATAATCCATACTAAACTACTTTTATCATTATTATCTTATGCTCCTTTGCATCTACCTTTCTCAGAGAATGACATTTTAAAATATTCAAAACATTTTAAATTTTAAAAGACACAGTATCTATAATGTAATGTGATTTATGATATTAATTGTTCCTTTAAGTTCCTTAGTATACATTCTCTAATGTATTTTATTGCCTTTGAAAGACTTAATAGCGAAAGAAGCTCCCAGGTGTCACTAGCTACAAATTTGTTCATATAACAGTATGGGTTCTTTGAACTGTTTAAGAGTTTTATTGTTTTTTGTTTGTTTTTGTGTTTTGTTGTTGTTGTTTGTTTGTTTTGTGGTTTGTTATAATTATGTTGACTTTAAGTGATCAAGAATTCTATGACAGCAGCCAGACTTACGGGTGAAATTAATCAGAGAGATTCAATACAAACCAAACAAATATTTCGTTGTAAGAGCTTTTGAAAATATAAGCATTTTCTTCATAATTTACTTCACACTCCATTTTCTAAGAGGCACAGGTTTTGTTTTAACAAAAGCAGCAGGTCTTATTTATTTTCAAAATTCTAAACACACAGACAAAATCCAAGTCTTTTCACATGACTTTCTTAAACATCAGTATTTTATTTGTAAATTTAATTTATTGAAAGAATAACTCATACATAAACAGAGTAATGAGAACAAACAAAAAAATTACCCTTTGAGCTAGGAGAAAAATGTTCTGCAAATACAAACTGAAGCTGAAAGATAAGCATGGAATAGGACGTTTAAAATGCTGAATTGCTTTCAATGAATTAGGATTTTAACACGCCTTATAAAAACAATCAAATCTTTCTAATACGTTACATGTTATTGTACAACTTCTGTATTTTATGACATTAAAGTCTACATGTTAGAGTTTAGCAGTGCAAACTGCAGTTTGAGCATATTTTCATATTTATTTTGCTTTGTTTTCATTATTTGTTTTTGACTATTTTGGGTAAATTTGATTGAATTTCACTGTGTGTATTTGAAGAGAATTTATGGTTATTCAAGTATGTGTAATAACGCAGCCTCTGTGCAGACTGCTTACGTGAACGGACTTGTTCATGAACTGTGGGAAGAAGCAGAGTTTAGGAGTGATGCAGGATGCAATATGGAAAAGCCCATTAAAATAATCTTTAAGTAGTATAGTCCCCCTAAACTTACCTGTATTCCTGAATAACCAGTCATAACAGATAACACTTTGAAAAGACAAATAATGCTTCCAATCTTAACAATGGAGTGAGACAGAGGAATGGATACTTATCTTTAGACAACTCTCACCCTTTATATGCATCCTTTATGCAGGAAAACCACATGATCACAATAATCTTTGAGAAAAACTTGCAATAGGACAATTCATCCTTCCAGTATATATATGATTATTGAGGCTTGAAATTCTAGTTTAAAATATCACTACATAGGTGAGGAAAAAACAAACAAACAAAAAAACACAAAGTTAATCTTGAAAAGATATATTTATTCTGGAATAAAATCAGCTTTTCATGTCCTGCCCTTAAACAGAGCAGTACAAGAATAAATGTTAGTATTAAAATTAGCCTTGACCATGGGCCAAATGTGACCTTGCTGATGCATACACTAAAATCAACAAAGGTTATCTAAATGCATCTAGGAGAAGCATTTGGTTCTAAATGGATTTAAGCCCGAAATCCTTCCTGACACTAGTTCAATAAGCTATGTAAGTTCAATAAGCCCTCAGAATCATATCATGCAAGTCAAAGAAATTTTAAGTTTCTTAAGTATTTAAAAGCAAGATAGGTTGAAAAGATGTACAGCATTACCCTTTTGTGGGAAAATGTGAAAACTGTGACAGTGGATCAAGTTTTGCAGTTGCATAAGCCCCGTATGGCCTACGTTCCTAAAGTTAGGAAATACCATATTCAGAGGTAAGTCCATTTCCCCGTGGTTGGATTGTGATCCTTTTCTGACACTTAACTCCAGCTGTCATGTGTCATTGTTGTTTTTGTTTGTTTGTTTATTTCTAGAGCACAGTTTCACAGTTACTGCTTATTTGGAGCTCCTTTTTTTCACATTGGAAATAAAAATGCCCCACAGTCTGTGCTCCCAATTATAGGAGAAAAGGAACATTATATTTTAATCACATTTTAATAGCTACATGAAACAAAAGGCACAAAGATTCATATTTTAATAAACTGTCTGAACAAGGGTAATTAAAAGGTACTGTAAACTCAGCTTCTCAAAGCCAGAAATTTTATCACTTACAAGCATTTTGAGTGACTCAAAAGATTTATTTGCACTCAGTCCAGAACTTCATCGAAGCTGGGGGTTAGGGAAGGAAAAGACACGAGAGGGAAGTTTACTAAAGAATTTAATAATGACCTTAAAAATTGGTCCTGTTTGAGCATTTGGAGCATATGCATATAAATTAATGACACTCAGAACTTGCTGCCAAGGGCCTGCCTACGCAGAAAATACTTAACTTATTTAATGTTAAGTTAGCAAAGTTTGACCCTCAACTGCTGATGCTGAACGTGATTTCCAGTGAGATGTGTTGTGCACCATATGTCAATCAACATTATGCCATCTAACTTGTGATCTCAGCATGAGAAATGAACTGAATACAGATCAGTCTGTGAGACAAACTTCATCACAAGATGTGCATAGCCACAGCAACCTACTCTTTCTAATATAATCATTGATCTGACAAATGCAGAAAGAAAAGCACATTAGCCTCTGATACGCTGATAAAATTCTGCAAACATACTGAATTTTGTAATGAAGAACATCAAAAACGTTTTGCTGCTGTACTTCTTATAAAGTAGCTTCCTATGGTGATGATGGTCATTGGATGGATTTGGCTACAGACCTTCCATGTTGTTTTGTGCTTGAAAAAGTACCACAGCTTACTATGCACTCATTTAGATACGTGTAAGTACATACTAACTTTACCAATGTTGTTAGAAGTCTGTATACTTTGCAACAGCCTGACAGTACAGGCTCAGAAGGCTTGTCTGGCTTTTTCTCAGCCTGATCTTATTTTATCTTGTTTTACTTGTGCTAAAAGTTGTATGTTGCTTAAATGACTATTGACTAAATTCTGAGAATCATAGAATCATAGAATGGTTTAGGTTGAAAAGAATGTTAAAAAATACCCAGTTCTAACTCTCATGTCATAGGCAAGGGACACCTTTCTATGATATCAGGTTGCCCAAAACCCCATTCAACCTAGCATCCAACCCAGAATACAATACATGGAAATGTTTCAAAAACCTAGGTGCTCATTCTCTAAAACACAATGCACTTTCAAAATTATCGGGGCTGAAGAAAGCTATAATGCAACTTTCAAACTTTAGCTGTGAAACAGAGAAAAGAAAGCAGTCTGCGACAAAAACTGTACAGCAACAACCTTAAGTAAACTCAAGACTGAGCAGGAAGTGGATGTCATGACACGGATACAACCACTCCTAGCAAAGAATGCAACAAAGAGTTTACACTAACACAACCTTCCTGCTTGAGGAAGTGTAGCACCATCAACCATAGGAACCAAAGAGATGTTGGAAGGGTGAATATAGCATGAAAGAAAAGGCTTAGATACTTGGAAGATTTGTATTGCAATGTGGTGGTTTGACTATGGCCAGCAGTCAGATGCCCATCCAGTTCAACAGGATGGGATGGGAGGTAAGGGAGTAAAAAAAAAATAATATATATATATGGTGGGCCAACTTAAAGGCAGGGATTACTGTCAAGAGCAAGACTAGCTCAGTTTGGGGAAAATTAATTAAAATTATTGTTTATTAATAACAGAGTAGGATGTTAAGAAACAAAACAAAACAAAACAAACAAACAAAAAAAAAAAACAAAAAAAAAAACAAAAAAAAAAAAAAAAAACACCTCCCATTTTCCTCTACCCCCCAACCCTCTCCTCTTCTTCCCAGGTTCAATTTCAGTCCTTCAGCTGCAACTCCTCTTCCATACCTCTGAGTAGTGCAGGGGGATGGGGAATGAGGGTTTCAACAAGTATTAGATGGAATCTGCAAGTTAAATTAGCTAGCTAGTTAACTGATTAGTTAGTTATAGTGATATCTTAAAAATTAATATGATATTGAGACATTGACTGTCAATGTTCTACTAAGGATGTGATGCCCTAAAGTACTAAATGCAATTTTGTATAGGCAAGTATCCACAAGCACTTTGTGAATTGGTCATCTTGTCTAAGTCAATAAGGGAGTGATCCCAAACAAGGTTTCTGACACTTGTAAAACAATACGATATTAGTTTTTCAATGATTTTTGCTCTTGCTCTTAAACTGTCTAATTTAAAATGTCAGTTGAAAGCCTGAAGTATTTCCCAAGTCCCAAATCTCCATTTTGATCTTCTTTCCATGAATTTCACTAGTGTGCTTTTATGTGTAAAACCTCTGCTTTATCTATCAGAAAATTTTAATTCAGCAGCTACGTGTTATATCTGGATAACACAAAATGAAGTTTATCAAAATCCATTCTTGCATAATATTTCAAGGCTGTATAACCTATACTATAAGTAGGTTATTCATTTGAAAATAGCTCAGTCTTTATTTATTGTTCTTCAACTTTTGCACTGTTGAGAGATTGTTGTATTTATGGACTCATAATGATGTGCAGGGCTTGCCATTTGAAAGAGCTTACCTTCATAGAAGGACCCTCAAAACAACCGTCCCTCTACACCTGAGAGAAGCTGGGGAAGTGCACTGGTTTCAGCTGAGACAGAGTTAATTTTCTTCCTATTAGCTGGTATGGTACTGTGTTTTAGACTTAGGATGAGAGTAATGTTGATAACATACTGATGTTTTAGTTGTTGCAGAGCAGTGCTTACACAGAGCCAAGGACGTTTCAGCTTCTTGCTGCCTTGCCAGCAAGGAAGCTGGGGGTGCACAGGGAGCTGGGAGGGGACACAGACAGAATAGCTGGTCCCAGTTGACAAAAGGGATGTCCCATATCATATGGTGACATGCTCAGCAATAAGCTGGGGAATGTTGGCTTGGTGCTGCCATTGCTTAGGGACTGGCTGGGCATTAATTAACTCTGGTGGTGAGCAATTGTGTTTTGCATCACTCTTTTTCATTATTATTATTCTTTACTGTTTATTTTTTCCTCCTTTCTTAGTAAATCTTCCATTTCACCTGATGACTTCTCACAGTTTTTGATTCTCTTCCCCATCCCACTGTGGGAGAGTGAGCATAAGGCTGTGTAGTGCTTAGGTGCCTACTGGGTTAAACTGTATGAGCAAGGTGTTAATTCTTAGAAGAATCTAAAGTAATTAACTAAGGGCAAAGAGTTTAATTTTCCTTTAAAATTACAAAACCAATACACCATAATCTCATTGTGAATTAACACTTAAAAGATTTACCAGAAAGGTGTGATGTTAACGTATTGTAGTTAATGGATTGGCTCTAAATATTCCAGCATGATGGAGATAATAAACAATAAAAGATATAGGGTTCCGCAAGTTACTGCTGCTCTGTCAGCACCTTATTTGACAGATCCATGACTGGAATGTAAAATTTAAAATGGTTCTTTGATTAGGAGTTTCAAAAGATAAATTAGAAAAAAAAAAATAATATTAATTAACAATAGTCTGCATAATAAGTTCTGAATTCCAAATTATGCCTACAGTTTGGGCACCTAAGCCAGAGATTTATAAGGACCTCTAAGCTGTTTAATACGCAAAACTAGTAATCCTTTCTTCAGAGAAGATGAATAAAACATTTGTTTTGAAAAACTAACCTGAGCCTACTGTTTCCTTTCAACACATGACTATAACATGAGACTAACAACGGTGGTATAACTGTTTTCCCTGTGCAGAAAAATACACAGCCACAACACTGGTATGGGAAACAGAGCCCAGGGCCAGTTCCTAGTTTCCTTGGAAGTGTTCAAATCCCTCCTTTCCACCACAGAGGGCTAGAGAACTATACATGTGGTTACCCTTTTGCCCAAGTCTGTGAAACTCTACAGAGGAAAGATTTGTTCTCTGCTTCTTGAACCACTTAAGTATTTTTTCTTTCTTGGGACTCTTTTTAGATTCAACACAGAGTACAGCTGCACAACTTATACATGAGTTGTCTTCTCTCCTGTAGTTGAGGTTGAATTCTGTTGCTCCATTTGTCATTAGTTTTTTTGGCACAACTCTGCATATTTTCCATTATAGAAACAACCTAACCAGCTATCTGTGAAATCTTATATGTCTGCCAATTGGTGTTTTTCTTTTGGAGTTGTCAGCACTATTCTCTGTACGTAGGGCAACTTAAAGTGAGGAATGAAAGAATAAACAAAATCAATAAAACAACTTTTTTTAGAATTGAAAAGCAGGTGGAGAAAATAATCTATTGAAGCCAAAATCAAAAGTTAATTGAATCGCAAAAAGACTCTGTCATATGTTATTCTGTAAATTTAGTAGACTACAGTGGAATACTGCTTTTTAATTTTTATTAATTTATTTATTTAAGTGACAGCTATATTGTTGTTCCTATGCATTTCCTTTTGCTGTACATGCAAAAAGTCAAATTGGTAACATATCATAAAAGAATCACAGAATCACGGAATAGTTTGCTTTGGAAAGGACCTTAAAGATCATCTCATTCCAATCCCTCTGCCAAGGGAAGGGACACCTTCCACCAGACTCACCACCCACTGACTAAAGAACTTCTTTCTTATGCTGGATCGAAATCTACATTCTTTCAGTTTAAAACCATTATCCCTCGTCCTATCACTGCACTCTCTGATGAAGAGTTCCTCCCCATCTTTTCTGAAGACACCATTTAGGTATTAGAGTGCCACTCTAAGGTCTCTCCAGAGCCTTCTCTAATCCAGGCTCAACAACCCCAGCTCCCTCAGCTTGTCTTTGTAGGAGAGGTGTTCCAGCCCTTTGTTATTCTTCATGGCCCTCCTCTGGACTTGTTCTAATAGCTCCATGTCCTTCTTATATTGCACAGAGCTGAACACAGTACTCGAGGTGTGGCCTCACTGGGACCAAGTACAGAGGGACAATCACTTCCCTAGTCCCAGTGACCATGCTATTCCTGATAGAAGCCATCATGCTACTGGCCTTCGGAGCACACTGCTGGCCACCTGAGCACACTGCTGGCTCATATTCAGCCGACTATCCACCATTACCCCCAGGTCCCTTTCTGACCAGCAGCTTTCTAGCCATTCTTCCCCCAGCCTGTAGCATTACATGGGGTTGTTGAGCCCCAAGTGCAGGACCCAGCACTAAGCCTTGTTGAACAACCTGTATGAATATAGTCAGCCTCAGCCCATCTGTCATGCCTATCCAGATCGCTCTGCAGAGCTTTCCTATTCTCTAGCAGATCGACACTTGCTCCTAACGTGGTGTCATCTGCAGGTGTGCACTCTGAGTGTGCATACTGAGGGTGTACTTGATCCCCAATACTGAGCTCTGGGGGACACCACTGGTGACTGGCCTCCAGCTGGATTCAATTCCATTCAGCACAACTCTTTTGGACAGCTTTTACATCAATAAAATTCCATTTTACGTTTTTGTTCACTATCAGGCTGTAATGCACAGCTTTCCTTAGATACTTAGTGATGTTTGTTGTTTGCATAGTGCTGAGGAGCACAACCTGACCATATGGAACAGTTGTTTTTTGTTTTTGTTTTTGTTTTTGTTTTTGTTTGTGATATCATCACTCTCCAGCCTGCATCATCTACTGAAATGTCTTAGAAATCTGTACTGATTTCCAGAACTAGATTCTGTCTCCACTGCTTACAGCAGTAGAGCTGACTCCATAAAGTCCTGAACTGGAATATTAATAAATAAACAAGTCAACAAACAAGCAAGCCACCAGAAAATCTACATAACACCACAGAGCTCCCTATAGAGAAGATGTGACTCAACAGCCCAAGCCTTGAAACACAGCCCAGGTCTTGAACTGTAGTAGTTTTGTCCATAATTTTTTCAGCCATTTTCCCATAACTTCAGTCTTCTGGTTAAATCAAGTAGCAACAGGGATTTGGGCATTTGGGGCTAGACTTTCATCCTTCTTAGCCTGCCTGTACTTCTCTTACTTGGCACACAAACTGGTGACAGACTTCCAGTAAGTCTGAGGAATGAAAGGAGACACAACAGGATAATAACAATGTCATGTCATGTCATATCATGTCATGTCATGAAAGGATAAAACAAATGAGTTATGATCTCAGAACTACCCTGGCACCTCAGTTTGCTCCAAAATACAAAAGGAAAAGAAAGCATGAAATCCTAGCAGCTAAAAAGGCATCTATCTTGGAAAGACTCCTAGCCACAGTAGAGTCAGCCTAGATGGCTGCTCAGTCCCAACTCAGCTCTGTCAAAGGGCAGCAGGAAAGGATATAGCCAGAATAGTCGCTGTCACTTGGCATGCAGCCCTGCATAACTGGGGCCGTGGCAGGTGATGTGGATTCAAGCAGTTATCTATGCATTGTCATTGCTTTCAGTCAAGACAATTCACGTAATTTATCTTGATTTTTAATGTAAAAATTAACTTTCAATTTTGCAAGAAAGTTAATGAATTTTAAATATACAGTGTATTATGAATATTATTATTTTTTGCCATTTGTAATATATCACAACACTCAAAACTACAAATTATTAAATTATTTCTCTGGGGAAAAAAAAAAAAAAAAAAAAAAAAAAAAAAAAAAGAAGACTGGCTTTCCTTAGCTTGATATTCCAACATGGATAGTTTTAAAAAACATACAGATTATGTATCTACATTTGTGGATTATTTGAGTTGTCTTCCATTGGAAACATTCTTCTTAATTCTTACAGTAACTGGATTAAAATTAATATCTATTTATCACACACAAACACAGACATATATGTGTATATTGATACGTGTATATGTGTGTATTTATAGAAAGGTACACATATTTCACATACAGAATATTTAAAAAAAAATATGTCTTGCATTTGTGTCTGAAAGGAATATTTGAGCTCTACAATTTCAGTTTTCAGCCACACAATGGTCATCTGAACATGTTGGTTCTCTTGAGTTTCAAACAGAACAAGTTCTTCTTGGTTATACCACTAAATCTTTTAAATCCATTATTATTATTATTATTGTTGTTGTTTTTGTTGTTGTTGCTATTGTTATTATTATTGTTATTATTATTATTACCATCATTATTATAATTATTATCATTATTATTATTTAATATTCTCTAATATTCTTTCTTGCAACCAAAAATTCCATAGTAGGTCATGCTGAATATTTTTTAGCAAAACAGGTGTCAGTTATAAAAGTAGTTTTGTCAAAAGCAAAACGTTTTTTTTTGAAATAGCAACAAATGTTCAATAGGAAAAGTCCAAATGTACTATTTTTTTTATACCACCAGCTTTTCTGTTTGACTTCAAATATTAAAAACTGTCTAATTTCTTTAAAAACTCTAAATTTTCAGGTTTATGGTATTTTTTTAACCTTGGAATGGTGCATATTTAAAACAAATAAACAAAGAAAAGTTATACTAAAAAAAGAATCTATTCTAATATAGATAATTTTGGACATTGATGTTGAAATATTGGGACTTTATGCATAAAGGAAAATCCTGTTTCAGTCATATACTATTAATATTCAGTTTTACCATCATTACTTCTTTTACTCTTTTGCTACAAGACAATGTTACCTAAATATCCATATTGGCTTCTCCAGATCTCCCCCTTACTTCCCTTAAAGTATCCAATATGTCTTACTTCATTTATCTGTAGTATCTTATTCTACAAAATAATTGTGTTAAATCTTGTGGGTGGTTGAAGGAGAAAAGTTGTGAACTTTGCTATGGTTGATAGATAAAATACAGTCTATGAAGGAAAAGATATTACTTTCTAAGGTAATATACCATAGTATACTTAGAATACTTCACCTGCTGACTTAAAATAAATTCTATTATCTAAAAGATAATAAAGTTTGAGGATTCTTAGAAGCCTGACATCCAATTTATAATGATTTTTTCCTAAAAAAATAATCTCAGTTTCAAAGGAAAATCAAGTGCTATTTGGTAATAACTTCAGATATAAACTTTCATTTATTTAAAAAGAATAGAGGCACTCTGTTTCCTCTTCTCCCACCTAGAAATCCATCTGTCTTTACTGGAAAGAACTTTTACAAAATGAATTAAAACTAATTGTTAGGAAGTTATTAACTCACGTCCTTAAATTATAGCTGAATAATTGATTCTAAAGAAACATTCTTCTGTTGGAGGCAGTTTTTTTAAACTGAATAAGTTTAGTAAGCCACACTTTAATCAGAAGTATTTGTTTGTTGTTTTGTTTGTTTGTTTGTTTATTTGTTTGTTTAATAAAAAAAGTCAGGTTAAAAGGCTAATAGGTAAAAGGATTACTCATGGGTCTTGTAAAAACTTTTATGTCCTCTCACTTTTCATGGAAACTTTTCATTATCTTTCCATATGTGAAGAGAGAGTCAAAGGCAGGACAAGACTTTGTCATTGCATCATATCATCCAGCTGTCCTGTTGTTGAGGTAACATATTGTCTGAAGTCAGTGGAACTGTAAATCAGGACAGCAGGATGATAAATGTCCCCTTTTTGTTTGTTTACTGAATGCGGATATGTAGAAGCAATGCTTTGGACTGTTCTTTGGACTGGTGTGTATGTACGACAGTGGTGGGGTGTCACGTTTGTTGTATTGTTTTGTGAGCTCATATCTCTCTTATGATATGATGATGAATATGTCCATTACCTAAGTATAATGCAGACATGTTCAACTCACCTGGTTGTGCAATTCCCAGTTGTGCAGGGGAATGTACATGCTGCAACTTTCCCATGCTCTCATTTTCCTGTGCATCTTCTGGTGTGAAAATGCTCCCCGTCATCCTGCTAGAGTACATCCTGCTGAGGTCACACAACCACACAAAGGTGTGGTGTCATATGTTGTGATCTGATGTGATGTAATGACATAAAAGCAGAAGCTTACAGGGTCCTTAGACCCTTAGACAAAACAATGGCTGCTATTTGGAAAAAAAAAAAAAAACAGTCATGTGTCAATGCTTTGATATTCAGCCTGATATTCAGAAGTTTAGCATCAAAAGCTCTTTGTGAATTTCAGCATGAACAGGGACAGAATGTTTCCCACTTCAATTCTCAAATGTCTTTCACTCTGAGTCAACTTTTTCTTTATATTAAAACAAAAATTCTGCTCCTTCAAAAAACAAACAAACAAACAAACAAAACACTGTTCTAAATAGAATCATCTCCATGTCCCAGTTAAAGTTCTGGTATTTTCCTTTTTCTTTTTCTTTTTCTTTTTCTTTTTCTTTTTCTTTTTCTTTTTCTTTTTCTTTTTCTTTTTCTTTTTCTTTTTCTTTTTCTTTTTCTTTTTCTTTTTCTTTTCCTTTTCCTTTTCCTTTTCCTTTTCCTTTTCCTTTTCTTTTTTCTTTAACCAAAAAGGCCTTTTAGTTTTGTCTATTTATTTTTTATTAAACATTTACAAAACTGAAACTCAACTATTCTTTCCTCAACTCTTATTATTCATGTGAGAAAATACTTGATACAGTATTAGGAATTCTAACAATGTAAGTAAAGCTTGAAAACATTTTATTGCCTTAAACATCTTGTACCAGATAAAGTTTTACAGAAAATTAGGATCATGTACCAGAGAGAGTTCTTTAAGGCACAGATAGAGATGACTACCAAAACTACTTCTGGAGCTCAATCAGAATTAGAAGAGAAATACAAGAAAGATACAAGAATACAAGAAAGTCTGCTGTAATGTATTTAGAGAAGAGCAAGAAAGATGTTGAAGGGACTAGAAAACAAGACATATGAGGAATAGCTGAGGGAATTGGGGTTATTTAGTCTGGAACAAGGAAGCAGAGGGGAGACTTCATCTCTACAACTACTGGAAAGTGGTGGAGTTGCCATCTCTGGAGGTATTTAAGAGACGTGTGGATGTATCTAGGGCTATAGTTCTATGAGAAGCCAAGAAGGGACAGACACATGCACTTTTTCAACAGGTTTCTGCACAAAGCTCACTTGAAGGCTGAAGAGCTCTTATATGCAAGGTTGACCTTTCATTTGGAATTAAACCAATAATATAATAAGTTGAAGAACAGCAGTGAAGAATTACAATTTCCATATAAAAGATCAAAGATAGCTGGGGTGTCTACTTGACAGTTAGATCAGGAATTATGGTTGGGAGACATCATTCCTTCCTAAGCTATGTTGTAGGTGTGCACATCTCTAGTCCTTTCTCTGACCTTGTCCCCTACATTGACTCTGAAGCCATGTTAGGTAGCTTTGTTCCCTAGATCTTGTACATAAACTGTCATTTATTTCCAGCCCTGTTTCTGGCCCTGTCTCCTTTTGCTCCTGATGAGACACCCTATGTGGACCTGGCTCTCTAGGAGTGCTAAGTGGACCCTGCCACCAGCCCTCAACTCTGCCTACTGTGTTCACATAATGTGGGACTGCACCCTGGTGCATGGCCTGTGCTGGATCACCCTCAGGTCATGACTCCCTGTCCCTCAGGGAGCAACTGGCTCTCACTGCTCCTTGACAGGAATGGAGGACAGTAGCCAGACATTTAAATTTGTTATTATTGTTATTTATTTATTTATTTATTATTTGAATGACAGGAAATATATTTCTTAGCTGGCCTTCAGTAGTGATGGGTTTTAGTTTTTTATGTGTTGGCCTTCAATATGTCTGAAAGGGAGCAGGTCAGGAACAGACACAGAGTAGCACAAGATAAAATTCAAGGAGACCATTGCTTTTGTCTCTTACACCTATTACTTCCACTTAGGCTGGAAACAGTTTAAACTTATACTTTTATCTGGAAAGTTGTATAACATTTCCCACAGCTGGAGGAATTTACCTTAGTTACTAACTAAAAACAGCTTGAGTAGGCAGCACCTACTGAAGACTCTCTCTCTCTCTCTGTATCTCTTCTCTCTCTTTGTTTCCCTAAAGGGCTTGGAATTTATCTTATATATTACCTGGAAGAAAATCAGTAATACTCTAAAGAATACCATATGCTCTTCTAACAGATATTGGATTTATAATGAAGATATACTCAAAACAGAGACATTTATACAGTTTGATGAAGGAAACATTTTGTTTCCCCTGATCTTTGTCTGATGTACAAATTCCAGTCTTAATTTTTGACTTTGGGGTAACCTTATCACTTCTGCAATTATTTTTTCCCTATTAATGTGAAAAATGTTTGAAGCCTGAGCAACTTCTTTCATAAGAAAAAGTTTCATATCTCTGTGGATACACTCTTAAAAGCTTCATGTCAAAAAAGGAAGAAAAGCCCTTTATAAAACCTCACATTGTTTGAAGGAATTATCTTAATCTCTTTCCACTTAGCGGATACATCATCTTGAAGATACCTACATAAGTAAGCAGGGCCTTTGTTTATTTGAAGATTTTCATTATTGAGTTTCAGTAAGTTAAGAAAATGTCTCAAATGAAGCTGAGAAACATGCACAATGAGGACTTAAAATAATAAATTTATATTACAATACTCAATTCAGATCATTTCTGTCTTTAGAAAAGAGCACAATGCAAATAAGATGTCTTGGACCATCTTATCAAATTCCCAAACAGTCCTAAAATCCATTTAAAATCCAACACCAATAAAAAAGAAAGGGAGGGGGAGGGGGGAGTATTTTGTGTATACATGCATATGTGTATTGGAGATATCTATATGAGTGTTATACATGGCAAATGCAACTAACCTATATTAAAATACTATTTAAAAAAAAAAAAAAAAGTTTATCTTATATCCTGAAACAGCATTTTTGGAGGTGCTTTAGAACTAGTTGTTGCAGCATGCTATGTTCAAACGCCAATTTGAAAACTTGGGTCAGCTAAATCCCTTTTTAAGCATTTGATGTAGACCTACTAATTTTCAAACTACTCATTGTTAGTAACATCATCTGCAGCTAGAGAAATGGTGGTTTCCTAAAAGCCGAAAACAACAGATTTCAGTTATCAGTAACAAACATGCTTCAAATTAAACTAAAAAAAATAAAATAATAAATTATTTATTTTACCAGTTTACATAAAATAGTGATACATAATCAACAAAAACATCTGAGCAATGTAGCAAATTAGATAAATGATCACTTCTGTCAAAGAAGTGATAGGCACTGCAGTGACTATTACAGATTATTTATTCATTATCTCACTCTCAGTAATACAGGTCAGGAGCTTTCATGTTTGGATTGCTGATACATTTTATTTGGTTTCCAAATTTCCAATACATTTTCAAGAATTTTCAAGTTTTGGGGATCTTTAGATCACATCTGGTTAGTTTAAAATTAATCTCAAATACATTTATCTCTAGTGCAACATTGTGGTTTAAAAATTTTCTCTCTCATATCACCAAGGAATGGAATAAAACATAGGATGTGCACAAAGAAAGTACTCAGCTTCATAACCACATTATTACTGTAATCATTGGAGTTTTCCAGGATTTCTGTAACTGTCTGTACTAAGATCCTTTGTCATTTGATGACCCTTTATTCTTTACCTGCTCATTGCCCTCTGATGAGAAATGTGTGATGAGAAACCTAGCAAGAAGTACTCATTACTCATGCCAAATGACAGTCAGGTCACAGGAGAGAAGTGAAGCAAATATTTCAAGAACTAAAAAAGCTTTCACAGCTTTTGCTTTGAATGAGACACTTCCTTCCTTCCTTTCTTCCTCCCTCTCCTCTCCTCTCCTCTCCTCTCCTCTCCTCTCCTCTCCTCTCCTCTCCTCTCCTCTCCTCTCCTCTCCTCTCCTCTCCTCTCCTCTCCTCTCCTCTCCTCTCCTCTCCTCTCCTCTCCTCTCCTCTCCTCTCCTCTCCTCTCCTCTCCTCTCCTCTCCTCTCCTCTCCTCTCCTCTCCTCTCCTCTCCTCTCCTCTCCTCTTTTCTTATGGTTTTATTTATGTCACTTAATTTCCAAGAAAATATTTTCTTAATTCTACTTTTTTCATGGTTTCACCTTCAGCTTAAACCCAAGCAGGTTGAAAAGTATGTCCCCCCCTCATCCATGCATTCCCCCTCCCCCTCCCCCCAAAATAAATAAATAAATAAATAATAATAAAAAAGATTATGACACTGATTTAGCTTTGAATCTTGACCTCTACTCAAGGAAAGACATTTTCTACTCTACTATCATCTATAGTAACATATATATTTTGATTTTTATTGTTCTTTTGGAGAAAAACTTAATTTCTGCCCAAGCTGATAAATTTGCCCCACTCAAAACCTATTCTGAATGGTAGTACATATTTGCATTTTGGTTCCAAATACTAGTAGGTTGAATTAGAAATTAACAAGGGAATTTAATTAGAAATTACATATTTCTTCAGAGAAGAAAACATAACTTACTGTTACACCATGATAGTATAATCCAGCTTTCTGAATGCAGTTATTAGAAGTTTTAATATAGCAGTGTTTATATTTGTGTTTGACTGTGTGCAGCTTCTAGTTTTATTATTCAGAATAACAATTACTAAATAATAAAAACATAGGAATGTTCTGCTGTCTCAAGTACCAGCATTACAGTCTCTTTCATAAAGTGAGCAAGGTCCTGTCAAAGGTGGACAATGGGTTGTTTTGCATGGATTTTGCTGATATCCCCCCAGTCTTTTGGAGGATATTAATCTCTTTGCTGAACAGGGCATTGGTGTTTTTCCTATTCCTAAAGGCTATCTTAACGGGCCTGCAGCTCTGCCATCCATCTCCTGCTTGCAGTTCTCTACCCTCATCTTCTTGTAAGACATTCCAATCCTCTTCTGTGCTGATTTTGTTTCTCAACTTTACGTCATCTGCAAGTCTCATTAGCATGATCCTGCTGTTTGCACCAGTGTCATTAATAGAAAAAGATTGGCCCACAGACTAAAAAGTCTAAACCTCAAGGAAGACAATGGACAAACCTGTCCAGAAAAATCATTCTCCTCTCACCAAAAGCATTTCACTTCCTAATACTCCTCTCTTGGTCAAAATAAACAACCCTGAATTTTTAAATATTATAGTTAATCCATTTTTGCTAATTGATGCAAGTAGTTATGAATGACAGTTATTCAAATTATTTGAGTATTAATTTTTTTTTTTTTTGAGTATTCATATGTGTTCTGGGATATTTTGTGCCTTCAGAAATGACGTTTTTAATAGCTGAGGACCTTTCACTAATGAAAATAATCTGGTGGCATTCTGTTGTACATCATTTTAGCCAGTCAGCCTATTTAGCCTGAATGGTTTTCTAATTGTATATCCTTTGTAGGGTACACCAATATCTACTCTGGGAGAATGGAAATAATGCATACAAGAGCATCTTCACACACACAAGCACACATACTCTTACCAAAAGTACATAAAATAAAGTGATTATAAACTCATATAAAATTATATTAGCTGGAAGTTGGTAATAGTCACTTTCTTCACCAACAGTGTTAATGAAATCCATATTTCCCTGCCAACTACCATATTTACAAAATACTTACAAGGAGTATAAGAGAATTTCAGAGTACAAGCTTTACTAAAAATGCATATTAAATAGGCATAGGATGGAAATCCATACTCTACTTGCACCACTGAGCACTAAAATACAGGCATTCTTTTTTCTCCTGAGGTAATTTCTAACCATAAGGCAGTCATTTAGAGAAATTGCATCCCTAGCTCCTTAAAGCTAAGCATCTTTCTACTGTAGGAAATGCTATCTAATTACACTGGCAAATAAGCAGCCTTCTCAGATTGAATTCCCTGTGACAGCAACATGTGATGACATTTAGTGATGTTTATTTCTTTTGGGTTTCTTCCTGTTGCAAGTGCAGTCCTGAACTGAAAATAATACATTTCTATACTTCCATCTGATTTCAGATTGATTGAGAAGAAAGTTATTTAGGCCTTATGGGAACTAATTGGGTACAGTAGAGGTGTTTATGGGATTTAAAATAAATAAATAAATAAATAAATAATTCTCTATATACTAGACTATGAATGTTAATATACTACTTAAAAAAAAAAAAAAAAAAGAAAGAGAGAGACACATACACACAATCTTAGCCTCTCTATTTACAAACCCCTGCAAGTAGTGGCCTAATACTAGAGATAATCTTCCAAATCTAAAAATCAAACATGCTTAATTGGAACAGGCCAGAACAGCAAATCTCTAGAAACATCTTTTACATTGATTGTCACTTGATTGATTGTCACACACAGATGCGCCAATGTCTAATACGTGGTGATATCACAGGCAACAGCCTTTTATTCTGCCTTTCAAATAAAGCAATGGCTTTGGGGAACTATGCACTGATGTTGATTTTAGTGACTACTGCCTTTCTATAGGTTTTCAGGTGCAAAAGAGACTTCTAGGGGAGTACAATTATTCCAGTCAGAGAGCTTTAGAGATTTCAAAGTTATTGCATTGAACTTCAGATATCATTACTGCTGTAGAAGAAAACTATATCCATACTTCAGATGGCATTGTAGCACACTGGTGTCTTAGATAGTTTGAATGATTGAGCTCAGGTACCAGAAGCAGCCTAACAGCAGCTACACATTGCTCATGCAGTTGAATGAATGTGTACTAATTTACCTTGCTGAAAAGACTTGGTAATTCCCTCTAGCTGAGCTCTGCATTTGCATGGTTAGCCTACCTGCTTACCTGCTTTTTTTAAGTTAGGTTGAGTAACTTCACAGTTCAGGGAACTACAGCATAAAGGAAATCACCAAGGCTTGAAAGCTATGAATGTGGTCAATGGTTTCAGTAGGAGACCAGCATTTATAAATCATCCATCATAGTGTCATTGTCCAAAGCATATAATTATATGCTGTACATACTTTTTTCTCTGTATCATGATATCATGCAATAATGTATGTTATCTGCATTATTTCTGTCTTAAAAATACAACACCAATCTACAACACCAATCTGTTATAGCCTTACTCTAGATTTCATATGTTTTGACTCAATATGAGTGGCAGGAATAGGACTGCAGCAGATCTTACATTACTCAACAGCAGTATTATGTTTGTCTAAGTTTTCTGTTTTCTTCTCCTGCTTTGTCTATAGCAGTATCTTTGACTTCCTTGATTTTTGCCACAGGAACTGTTTATCTGATTCTCAATGTCATTTCAACATTGCTCTCAGGAAGTGACTTTTTTGTCCAATAACATTTGTGTGACAGATGGTGTAAATGACCACCCCATCAATGCTTGAATAGTGTGAAATGATATTGCTTATTGCTTGATGTTTCACCAAATGGCAAGAGTGGATGGTTAGCAAGGCTGTCTGAAAACAGAAAGTTCCGTGTTTGGATTTTTCTGATTTTTGCAACTAAATCTTAAGTGTAGCTCATCTTTAGCCTTTTCTAAAGGAGTTCTTATTATGTTTCTTATTGCCAATGCCTTGATCTCTGAGGATATTTGCAAATTGAATCCCTTTCCAACAGATGCAGAGCCCAACATCTTAGTCATTCTTTCTCCTTAACCAATCTATTATTTAAACTCTTATACTCTTTGTGGTACAGGCAGTTTTTCAGTGAATATACAGAGAACGTATCATTCCATCTGGATGCCTCCAGGTCTCTCACTTGTTGTTTGGGTTGCAAGAGGTTTTGGTTCATCAAGCATATCAGGAATTCACTTGCCTGGAACAATGAAGTCTAAATTAAAGAAAACGTAATCTTTATCATCCCTCTTCTTCTTCCTGGTATGCACATCTTGACTCTACTTATTTTGCAGCTCTGAACTAGAACCCAACATAAAAAAATATGCAGACATCTAGCTTCAAGATGACTGGATTTTTTCATGTCAGGCTAAGCAAATATTTTCCTATTCCTACTTGCACCATATGTCTCTTTTCATAATATCTTCATCAAATTCCTTTCTTACATTGTGTACAACCCAGCTTGTTTACTGCTCTAAAATTAACAATTTCCCTGTTTCCTGTTACACAGAGATTTACATTTATGGTCTCTTGGGTAATTTTCTTCCCCATTTTCTGCCAGTCTTCTTTTTCCAAGCTGTTGGTGAAAAGACTGACCCCAGGTCTTGACTTGTGAATTTTTTGCTAAGATGTATTGTCTTTTTTTTTTTTTTTAACAATATTGTTCTCTCTAAAGCATACAAAAGTCTACAAAATGTCATGTATGCGATACATGGAGATGGAGAGCTTCTTTTTTTACTCTCAAGGACAATGTCATACGAGAGTATTCCTAATTACTGTCCAGTCTGTTGGTGATATGGCAGCAGTGATATTAAAGATAGCAAAGTGATAGCAAAGATACTAAAAAAAAAAAAAAAAAAAAAGTGTTAAAAACTTCTTATTTTCCAAAATGAACCTTGGTTAATAAAGCAACAAGCCTTCCACTTTTATAAGATAAAAACACAGGTGAAACTTCAGTTATCTTTCGTTGTTTATATTATAGAGGTCTGAGAACACTTTGCAAGGATTTATGATAACTGCTTATTCTCAAATGTAGCTAAGAGTAAGACCACTTAAAACACCTACAAAAAGATACAAAAGCTTGACCATCACTGAAAGATGTCTCATATTTTCAGAGTAATTCAACAAGAGATGTCTAAGATATTTTACCCATCCATACAGCTAAAATTCTCTCCCAGTTGTTATTTTATGCTCCATTTAATAATGCAAAAAGTTCTTCTCAGAACAAATTCAAGGTTGTCTTACGGCTAACCATTCAGAATTTCCTCTGAATGATCAGATCCCTCATTTGTCCCATTGTGAGACTCACATCTCTGAATGCTTCCATTACTTTATAGGAAATATTTCATCTTTGAGTATTGTTGGAAACTGAACTATTACTGCAATTTGGCAGTGGTACAGAAGGTAAACACTAGTGTACAGTATATTCAGCCTTACATCATGAAACCACATTAACTATACAGCAAAAGACAAATGAAATGTGTTTGTCCAAAGTACAAACATAATGGAAAAGCAGTATTATCTAATTCTAATATCAAAGGAAAAATAGGTCAATTTCAGAATATTCCGCTGACCATATACCAAGTTTTGCATTCATGTGTTGAGGTTAACTAAATAAAATTATTTGGTGTAGAAAAAAAAAAAATCTTGGTAGGATTAAGAGCATTGTACATTCATCTCTGGGGGCTTTACCACATTCCTTCACCACACACTTTACGTCCCTTTCTTCAAGAGGACAGATATACTGCAAAGTCAATCCTTTGATTGATATATATAGGTATATATCAATCCTCTGATTGATATATACAGGTTCTTATAACAGGCAACACAAAAGAAGAAGAACAACAAAGTTTGTCAACCAAGAAAGATTATCCAAAATGTTACCAAAAAAAAAAAAAAAAAAAGTAAATAAGAACCTTTGTGACATAGGAGAGATAGGAAGTTATTCACATTCTGTTCCAGGAATAATTATGCTGATGTTCACATATTTGCTTTTCTATTTTGTCACTGCTTAACCTTCGCTCTCCCAAGAGGAAAGACACTTGCCACTGACAAATTATTCACATTGTGTCAAATGACACTAATCAAGTAATTTATTAGCATAAGTTTTCAACTGTTCCTCAGAACAACAGCACTAAATAGACGATTAATTCTCAAGTCATGCTGTGGGTATTAATAGCAGTTGAAATGGAGAAGGACAATGTAGCAGGAACAAGTTGGTCAATTGGATAAACAACATAACCCCAAGTAACTTTATTTATTATTTATTTAACATTCAGCTCGATCTATGCAGTATTTAGGTTTAAAAAATAATAATAAAAATAAAATATTTTTTTTCCTTAAGGATCAGCAAGGAAATAATGCTCCAGGGGAAAGGAAGATTATAAAGATGTGCTATCTGATTAATAAGGAAGAGTTTATTTCCTTAGTTGTGCTTCACTTGGTTTCACACCAATATTAAGTGGTCATATTTTCAGAATACTTCTTCATCATTCCCCCTCTGAAGATCATGTTAACAACTGTCCATTGTTTTTATGCAGTCTCTTTTGCAAGTTCTTTGTGAAATTTGAATTGTGAAATTCTTCACAATGGTCAACAACAAGTATCCTTGCAAATTATTCTGTTGGTATGTCTAAAATGAAGACTACCACTACAGACACAAGAAAAGAAAACTAGTCAGCCTAGTGTGGAGCTTTGTACAGTACAAATGTACCACCTCCTGGCAGAATTAATTATTCCCTAAAAAACTGTGTATTCAGATGCCTTTTGTTAGTCAAGCTAGGTTGCTCATAAACTACCTGTGCTAATGTGTTATTACAACAGAAGATATTTTTCAGGTATACTCTGCAAATCACCTAAAGTTGGGAAATAATGCTCAAATCTCTTGGAAATTCTATAATACTCAAACATACATTTAGACTAAAAACATTTTTTTTAAAAGATAGTATTTTTCTGCATCTTACACTAACTTAAGGGCGTCTGGGCTTGAACATTTTCCAAATAATTTCCAAAATACAGATGATTATTTTATGTACTTTAGTTAAAAGTCAAGTTGCCATTGACTGCCTCCATAGCTTCTGTAGACAAGAATGTGAGTGAGAAGATAGGCCAAACACCTCCGCAAAGTGCATTTTTGGTCATCTCAAACTTAATGCAACTAATTATTTTTTTTTCTTTGATTTTCTTCTTAAGTAAATAAAATCTCACTTTTAAATAAAAAGTAAAATTACAAAAACTTGATGCTGATTATGAAATTAAACATTTGATTTTGAAGATGTTAGATAAAAATATTTTGAAATTTTTAGAATTCTTTACTTTGGGTTTGATAATAATATTTCATGTTTCGCCAAACACTTCTGTAAGTACTTTGATTCAGCAATATTATTTATTTATTTATTTATTGCAGTGTACATTGTTTTAGATTTTGGTGCAGATCTTATTTCCCACAGAATGCCATTCTCAGCAGCTGTCTATGAGCAAAGAAACACATACAGACAAGCTTGTGACAGGTCCTTTTGGCTCACCTTCTCCCTGACTCATCCGGTTAAACTGAGTTTAGGTGCTTTAAAGATAATGAGGTACTCAGTGAGTATAGCAAATGAATTGGTGTTTTGCTAATAAGTGAGTCTCTGGTCTTCTCACTTACCCCTGCTTGGCAGAAATCAGGTGGAGAAAAACAGATCCAAGTGCTAAACAAGTTCTACCTCATAATGTTCCAGCTCAGTAAAAACACCTAATTTGCAATAAAATTATGATGATATAACAGGAATATTTACTTAGCAATACACTGGTCATTCTGTGCACTATTAAAGTAATTGAAATGTAAGAAATATCTGGCATTAGTCTGAGTCTACACTGTATTTTTATTAATATTATTTCTGTTTAATTAAAAAAAAAAATCCTACCATATTTCTCTGCATTTCACAAACAATTACTTATGAATATATTTCTTGTTGTTTGTGGTGGTGGTATTTTATTTTATTTTGTTTAATTTTATTTTATTTTATTTTGTTTTATTTTATTTTATTTTATTTTATTTTATTTTATTTTGATGGGGACATAAATTGCCTACCTATCCATAAGAACTCCTGGACAGTAAGCATGCAGAGAGCTGTTACTGAGAATGTTACTGAAAACTTTAAGGACTTCTCTCCTGAATTATTTGCTCAGCAAAATAAAGCTGGTTGGTCAGGTTAAGAGAGATCATTCTGTTGGAAAAATTCTGGAGTCAATAGGACTCTTCCAAGCTGTACATTTTAGTAGCATTAGGCTGTTTGAATTATGATGGAAGTTCTGATATCTACATTCTGATGAATATATTTTCTGCTATAATTTGAGAGCAGCAGTAGTTAGGAAGTTATGCTGCTCCCTTGTGTGATACCTTCATCCTGGCTGACAACTGTTTCTCTTTTCTTCTCCTCCTTCTGGGCTAGGAGGAAAACAGGCACTGCAAAAAGGCTGGGTTCATTCTGTTTCCATTACGCTGAACAAGTTACTTCTTCCTTCCCTCTGCACGTTATATCCTCCCACTAGCTGCTGTTCCCCTCATTTCCCTGGCTCCACTGACAGTATTATTCCATAGAAGAAATCTAAAAATTTCAGGTGAACAGCAGACCTGATTTGCATTTATCACCTGTAGGGATGCTGTGAATCTTACTCCTCACTGCTGACATCCTATTTTAAAACCAAGTACAATTTAATTGATGTTAATTGAAATCACTTCAATTATATTCCACACCTACTGCTGTCCCTACTGAACAGCCGAGCTGTAATTTTGATAGTTGGAGCTGGCTTTGTAAGGACAACTATATCTGTATATGCTGGCTACTAATTCTGTTTTTCACATTTAAAATCCAGACAATGTTTTGGGGTAACACTTTAGAAACACATCCAATGTATTTCTAAACATGACATGGAGACAGGTCATGAAGCTGCAGTCAGCTTTCTATACCATGCTGCATTTTCTTGCTATCTGCCCAGACACACATATTTGGGTATTTTCAAGATAAAACCATCCAGTGGAGATGTACACTCTCGTTGAATTTACACACAGATGTTTGGAATTAGCTGATCATTCAGGAGTCATTTTCACCGGAGTCCCAAAAACAAGGAAGACACAAGTTCCTAAAGACTAAACAAGCATTAACTCTCAGGATGTCCACTGCTCCACCTGAGTCTCCATCCTCTACATGACTGCAGGAAAACACTGGCAAGGCAGATATTACCAAAACATCTGTTAAGAAGAGGGGTCTGATGGAAAAGGTTTTATGGTCCTCTTGACTCACACAGAGGAATGAGCTGGGTAGAATTCTTGATAAGGGCAAGAATCTAAAATTATGATATTTTTCTTCTGATAAACTAAAATCATGTGTATATTTGAATAAAGGCAGTCACAGAAGCTGAAGGGGAAACAGCGTCACAACTAGAAATATTAGGTTAGGTCTTCTCTTTGGAAAATTCCAGAAGGATTGAGCCTATTTAGTAATTTAACAGATTCATGAAAAGGCACAACTACAATGGGGAATAAAATCAACAGTAACAAAAACAAAAACAAGGATACACACAAATAAAAAGCAGACAATCAAAAAGCAAACTTAGACGTCCAAACACATTTCTTCGAAATATTTCCCCCAAGTTATCTGAGACAAACATTCTTCCAGTAAACAAACAAATAAACAAATAAAATCTATGTATAGAAATATCCATTAAAATACTGATGGAAATTTCTATTGCTGAGTAGTCATACTCATACTACACTAATTGTAGTAGATACATATGCCACAGAGGCAAATATTAATTACCAGCATTTTCTTCTGAATTATTAATTAATTTCTACTAAGCAATATATAGTTACAACAATTCATTATTTAAAGATATTTTTTTAATATTGTCTCGTGATTAGATGTCTGCTAGAGGTAGTAGTGGAGTCCTTCACAAAACAGCAATTCGTTCTGAAAATCTACATGCCACAGAGTTTAAATTAAAATAAAAAATAAAAGGAGTTTATACTTCTTTCACCGAGCTATTTTTTATTTATTTATTTATTTATTTTTTAAGTTATGAACTGTTGTATATATTCCCAGGGGCAGGTTGTGACTTGTACATTTAGGAATGACTCAGGCAAGTGAGAATTGCCTCTTTCAGTGCTGACTTGTGAATACGGAGATGCATAAATCACTTTGCTTCTTTCTGGGTTCACCAAGACAGCTCAGCAGACCAGCACACAGAATCTTGTGATGTGACTGCATCAGCACTTGAGGTACAACTTTTTTCCTCAGCTTAGACCACTCCATTAATTATTAAGGGAGCTTTCCCAGCTGCCAGGACTGTAGTTTTCCTTAAACCTCAAATATATAATGAATTGGCCAGTTAATACTTGATCAATGACAGGCCTTCACTGTGTGTGAAAATTTCTTTTAATGGAGTGGAATAAAAATATCTAGCAAACAATATTTGGCAGTCCTTTAAAATAAATAGTAAAGTATTTTCTTCAGCAGCATTCAGTTTAATAACGTTATTCACAACAAAGTCCTTGCTCAGCTTGTTTTATAAAAGATATCATATTGATACATTTAACCATCTTCAGATGGTTAAAAATAAATCTACAAAGGGGATCTCTGCCTTCAATTTTAAAAGGTACAGAAAGTACCTCTTAAAGTGGATATTTTGAGAACCTGGGATGGATACTGAAAAGAGTGAAGAGATTTATATTTACTTATCTGTTCTCATAACATCTGCTCTGTGTAAAGGTTTATTCATTTTTCAATATACCAAAACCAACCAACCAAAGGAAAAAACAAACAAACAAAAAAAAAAAAAAAAAAAAAAAACACCCTTCCACTAATGTTAAGCAAAATCCCTTAAAAATGTGTCTAGTCATCCTCATTCAGTGAAGATAACCAGAGAATTATAACCACACTTAAAGAATCAACTATCCACATTTTACCTTGTTCTCCTAGTTCTCAGTATTATATCTCATGACAAAGGTAGAAGCAGTATATTTAGAAAGCAAGACAAAACAAAACAAAATCTGTACAGCATCCATTATACATGCAAGCATCATTTAGTGCATACAGATATTTCATTCATTTTTATTTTATTTCTTTTTTTCTGACATGCGTACATTTAATCTCCAAAAACTTAAACCTTGTGTTTCCATCCAAAAATCAAGCCTTAAGTTAATAAACCAAATCACTGTGCAAGTTCTAAAATGTAAAAACATATCCCAGCTATCCCATCACCTCTTTTCCCAAAGATAGCCAGAACCCACAGACACCACTTCAACCCAATGCTCTTTGGATTTCTAACACCAGAAAGGCACATAGGCATCATTGGACCCCGAGAAAAAGGCAGAAGCAGCAGGATCTGGAAACATATCTTTCACTGTCCCATCTCAGGTGTTGCCATATGGTATTGCTTTGTATATGTACATGTCTTTCATGCTCAGCTTTTTTACATGGGCAGTCATTCATCATCACTGCACTGGATTTAACATGCTGCCAGTACAGCCTGCACCTCTCCAGGGGTTCCTTCTGCTTTGGGTATGCAAACCCCCAAATCATTGCTTATTTCCTACAGCCCAACATGTTTCCCTGGGCAATTTAGCTTCATTAGAGTTACTGTAAAACCGTCCAAAAAAATTAATAATAATAAAATCATTTTTCTGCTAAAGTGCCTCTGCATAAAACATTACAAATTTAAATTAGGAGTTCATGGCTTAACAAGACCCTGACCTTGCTTAGTGTAAGGTCAGCAAAGACTTTCCTCTACTGGCAAAAAAATGCTTAGTGAATAAAGATTTTAGAAACAGTATCATTATTTTTAAAGGCCAATCCAAAAGGTTGCAGCATATACAGCAACGCTACTTTTAAATCCAAACACCAAACTGAAAAATAATGTGTGCCAACATCAAAAGCAGTGGTTCACCAGGTAATAAGATCAAAGCAGTGTGCAAACTAAGGGAGACATTTTGTAAATTACATGTCTGGAATGACAAAAATGATAGTAATAATGACACATAATATATATTACATAGACCTATACGTAAATACAATAAGCATTAGCATAATATATATTATATATTAGTAAAGATTAACCATCATTTATATGTTTTTTATATACACACATATGTGCATGTGTGAATGTCTCTGTGTGTACTTGCATGGAAACTTGATTTTATATATACAAATGATTTATTTCTTTGAAACAATACACTTTTTGGAGTTTCATTTTACAGAGTTCAATGACTGGGCAGCGATAAGTGTTGCATATGGGATAAGCTAGTTACGGGTAAGTGAGGACAGACTGACCTTTTAATGCAATGATTTGCATGTTGTATCCCTTCTCTGTACTTTTTGCACCTTACTCCTCTTGCTCTCTCGGGCTTGCTAAATTAGTAAGTCACATTGTGACTATCATGCCTAACAGGAGAGGTCATTTGGTGAAGTCTGGGCCAACACATCCTGCTAGAACACTATGTGACATCTTCAAAATCCCTTTCTTTCCTGCAGGGAAAGAAAAGCTTCATGAGCTCTGCTGCATCAAATGCATTAATCTGCAAGTGGTACTTCCAAGAAACAGAAATACTGAAAATTTGTAGTCATACAGACAAAGAACCACCCAAGCCATACCTAGCTGCACCATAGTGAAACTACAGGCATCTGTCAGTGTGACGGCCTTCTACAGGGATAAATAGTGGAACTACTTTCATGTAATGACATTGTCTTAAGAGTTAAGACAATGAGTTAAGACATTGTCTTAACTCTGTGAAGCACAGCATCTTGAGAAGAGACATAGTGGATGGTAAAGGGTGAGAGAGGTCTGGGGTCACTGAATCTGTAGTTGTTTTGGCCAGAGGTTGTAATTATGGCATTGGAAATGATACCAAGGGTGAACACACAGAAATGTGAAACTGAACCCCATGTACAGCTCTATCAGGGGAACTGAAAAACTTTTTATCTCCAAAATTCTTCTGGCAAATTAGTGTATAAAGTACAATTCCTCATTCATTTCTGAGTGTAAAAGAAAATAAATCCTATTCCTTTTTTTATTTATTGTTATTATTATTTTTTAAATTTTAATCATGTCCCATTTTTGTGGTAGTTTTTATATGCTGATTTTAATGCCAATGCCTACTGCTGTCTTTAAAACTAACACCTTTGAGAAAAAGTTTCAGCTGGATCTCAGTCAGGCCTCTAGAATTAATCCTCTTCTGGCAAAAGAAAATATGAACCCAGTACAAGCAGTGAACTGCAGGGAAAATATTAGTAGTTAGATGTTTAAGTGCCTAATTTGCTGCTGCTGACACATGGGCAAAGAGATACAGTGTCTAATAACTAGTAATTAAATGGTGTTGAAAATGATTGGGGTTTTGAAATTGAGTCCACCACGACAAAGAACAGATGAAAAGCTGAAGCTTACAGTACTGGAAGATTGGTCTTAGGGTTTTCTAATATCAATAATTTAAAAAATAGTCATTTGATATACAGTAGGAAAGTGAATAATCAGTAGCTATGCATTCTGTGGATTTAGAACTCATACTAGAGAAAATTGCAGCATGTACACTGTTAGTCAGAATGCAATAATAATTCAGTGTCTATTGCAGTGTATTTTTTTATATATAACACCGCATCACTCTAAAGTGAGCTTTCTGGTTGCAATATTTTATGTGAATCATTAATTCTTACACTTAAAAAATGTGTACCCTTGAGCTATAAAAGATATGGTGCGTCTTCATTCTTTACAATCTGCAAAAAAAAAAAAATCTTCCTGATAACAATCATTTTGAAGCAGATATAAAGAGTGACAACACCAGTTGGTTTTAGTAGCATGCAGTGATTCTTTCTATAAAGCTATTTAATACAAGTCTGCCTCTTATAAAGCTATTTAATACAAGCCTGCTTCATGCTGGTTTCCATTTTCACTGATGTTCTCTACAGCTCATCTGGTTTTAAAAGGACAGGAGCCAAATCTATTTTCAGGAAAGGCAGGGTAAATGGGAAGAATCGAATTGCTCTGGCCTGTCACAGGCCATGCTGAGCTCTAAGTTGTTGCTCTGTTTTAGTGTGTAGGTGGCCATTGACCCTCAACACCCCCCAGTACCATGCTCCAGGGCTGCTTCCCAAAGCATACAATGCTGTTTCTGCTGCTTGTTATACCCACCAAAACACTAACAATATTAGCCATAAACAGAAAGCTAAGAACATGCATTCAAATTATTGGGGGGTTCCATCATCCTGAGTGATTCCCCACCCTATCTAAAATCTTTTTTCTGCTTTACAGAGCAGAAAAATAAATAAATAAATAAATAAATAAATAAAAATAAATAAATATAAATAAATAAATTATATCGGCCTCAGATTCATCAGCTTTAAAGGGATTGTATTTGCTTGTAAGACATAGCTTTCTCTTCTACAATAGTAGTAGCCATTTCATAGCTCAACACATCTCCTCGTTGAGTTTCTCTCTCCTCCATTTCTGATACCAAAGGCCACAGTGTTGAATTGATTCAGTAATGAATAGTGAGAAGTGGGTGAATATTCATCATGAGGATTAAAATGCAGATTTTTTCTCTCTCTCAGGACTTCCTAAACTAAAAATATTCTAGGGGTTGCAGGGTTAATGAGTCTTATTTACAGAAAACAATTTGAGGGCCTATTAAACTTCTACATCAAGTGAAGATGAGCCTTGACCTATGAAGTTAATAAACAATGGTTTCCACATGCCCAAGATAAATGCCAGGTTATAATTAGCAGCCCTGAAACTCAAAGGAATCAGCAGACAGATGTGGATTTCTTTCAGTGATACTGAACATCTGATGATACTTCATACATTTCAGTGATACTGAAAAGTATGAAGAGAGAATCCCAGAGGTTTGCATATCTGGCAAAATGGATAATAGGTGGACTTAGCTTTTTTTAAGTGATCTCAGGAAATTCCCATACTACTACACCGATATACTTGACCTGTTACCTCATAGCCCCACTGAGTCCTACTAATGCAGTGGGGAGATTGAGGCTTTGAAAAGCCTAAAATTGAGGTCTGCTTTCATTTATCTTTCACTTAAGCAAGTTTTTTTTGATTTTTTTACAATACTTACTGATAACAGTTTGAGAACCATGTAGCCTCCAAATATTAAAGATCTGGAGCTCATAATACAAAAAATTAAAATTATGTTTAAAGTGCACCTGTTCATTTACCCATATAACAAAACATAAAAGCAGCAAATTCTTGCTCCAAATCCTTTTATTTTTTTCAGGTGTATGAATTTTCTTAACATAATCAGTAGGTGAAGTTTATGGACCAGATTTTCAAAGGTACTCAGACATCAAAATATACAGCTTAATATTTGGAAAGTTTTTTTTTCTCCTGGCTTTAGGAAGGTATATGCTGCAAAAAGTTTGAAATCCCCATTAGCCATCCTTGAAAATGCAAACCTATGTGAAGATTAAATACTCTGTTTGAACTCAGGAACAAAGTTTCTGTCTTCTAAATTAATGACTGCTGGACAGCCACATTCTAGTATGAAGAAGAGGCATCAATGTAAAAGTTTAAATGTAAAAGGAAAGTAAGCAATTCAGATAAGCTAGATACAACCTTCCTGTTTAGCTATGTAGTTGGAAGAGAAATACTTATTCTTTGTGCAAGGCACATTTCCTTGGCTTTATATGAAAAATATATCTGCACATTCACACAGAAAAGAAGTAGACAATAAAGTACATGCATGTATTATGACAGATTGTCATAATATAGGTTGTTACAGTTCCAATTCATCTGTGCTGAAATAAGACACATGATTTTAAGGAAGTAGAGAAGTATAAGACATTAATGCAATTTTAACAGTATCATCCACAATTTTATACTGAGTTAATTTATCCTGTTCTTTGGGTCTCCACAGATACATTGGTATGCGGCCTGAGCTGCCTAGTTTAATTCAGTCTTGCTAGCACTCTTCTATATTGCACACATTTCTGTGGCTTCCATGAAGGTATGCTCTCAAGTTTGTTTGTCAAAAAGATAAAAACTCAGTTGTATCACTTTCTGCATGAAGTTTGTGGGTGGTTTGCTGAAGTATAATCATATCTTTAATTGTATCCATTGGGAACTACAACCCCCTCCTACTTTCAGGTTCTATCTTTGAGCTAGCATAGCTGCAACTTGTACTTCATAATAAGAACATGGAAGTAGTTAATGACCACTGGTTAATACGTGTTTGGCAATAACTGCATGAGATTCCTTAGTTTAGTTGTTCTTTCCAGTGGTCCATCTCACACATAAACCACCACAGGACTCAAGGCTATTCAATATACCATTGTAACCACTGTAATATGGTTGAAATTCCAGTCAGAAACATTAAGGAATTTTTCCATTCACAAAATAAATAAATAAATAAATAATATGATACACTTGGACCTGCCTAGTTTGGGTCTAAGCATTTACTGTACCAGACTGTCATTAGTAAACTACAAACTCTGTAACTCCACTCAGGATTATATTTCTTTTTATTCTTTTGTACTACTCATAGTATTTTTAATAGTACACCAGGCCTAAAGTCCAATACTCTGACTCTGTCACAGACCAGTAATTAAGAACTCACTTCCCACCTAGTGTCCCCTCAATGCATTGTTAAAGGAACAGGAGCACAGTGTATGGGATAGAATATTCTTCCTGTACGTAGCAGCCTTTCTCTCACAATTTCAACCACTGCAATCTTAGTTTATATTAATGCAAATTTTATTACAGTTCATTAATTTATGTTTCACTCAGTTGCCCTTTTTTCTTTCCCTATGCTTGTCATCATAAACACATAAATGCTTTTCTGGAATCTTTTCTCGAGGAAATAAAAAAAAAATATCAAAGGAAAACAAAAACAATTACAAAGAAAACTCAAGCATATCATTATATGTTATATTCCAGCCCTTGGATCTTAGCTGGAGGGACTTCCTGAACTAGAGGTAGAGATTTCTGAAAAAAATCAGAGAAAAACAACAACAACAACAAAAACATACAGACCTATACAATTCTATCAGCTCTCTAACCCAGGCAAATGTTTAACAAGAACTCCCACAACAATGTGCTGTGAGAAATGTCTTATTTTGTTGTTGTTGTTGTTTATTTTGAAGCCACTAGTAATATATTTTGATGCTTCTTAGTTCTTAAGTGAGTAAAGCTTTCAGAATTCCTCATTCAGCTCACCAATGTCAATAATGATTTTATTTACTTTTATCATGTCCTTTGTATAGTTGTCTTTTCCAGGATGAACACCCACTTTTTCCTATGTGAGATCTTTCACACCTTCGTTAACACTTATTTTCTTCTGCACTTGTGCACTATGGCATTTTTAAGGCTGGAAAACTAAAATAGGATCTGAGAATTCAGAAACTACCAAACGTTTGGTGAGCTTCATGTTGTTACTTCCTAAGACTTAAAACAGAGCCAAGCATTCCTGTACATGCTTTGGCTTTCCTGTATGGTTGCAACAGCCCAGTGCACCCTATGATTAATTTGCTGTTATTACATGGCATATTAAATGGCAGCTGCTGTATATACTAGACTGGTGAATCAGTCTTTGCTCATGTAAGCACCTACTGGAAAATACAAACAGAGGAAGCTAAAATAAGTTGGAAGGTAAATCAAACCAAAGCTTAGAAAATCATCATGGGCAATATTTAAATTCTCTATGGCCAAGACAGTTGCAAGCCCCTTGCATTAATTATCAGAAAGTTGTGATTTCTTTGTAAAAATAAATTAGTTTGCATCTGAATAAAGAAGATAAGCACAATTAAAAATTAAAATAATTCAAATTTTGAATGGTAAAGCAGAAATATTACAAGCATGTTGAAGATCGTTCTATTTCTTAAACAAACAGGATCACAGAACCTCAATTTTCTTTTTAAACATAGCATTATATATTGTATTTCTTTCACATTGATAGGAAGGAAAAATGAATACACAGCTCGCAATTTAATGTTAATTCAAGTCCTAATTACAGAACCAAAAAAAAAAAAAAAAAAAAAAAGTTTAATGAGTTAATCAGTTGTCTCAGACAAAGGGGATAAATGACATCCAAATTTTGAGTTTTGTTTAAACATTTCTGTTCCTCCCAATGCCTCTCAATAATCAGAACAGGCTGTTCTGAGTAATTAGCAAGACAAAAATCAACCATCAATGTTGATATAAATCATCATAAGTCCAATCAAGTCAGTGAGTTACAAGGTCATAAATGAAAGTGAGAAGAGCATGGTTTCTCTTTGAATTAATTGGAGCTGTACCAGTTTATATCAGAAAATTGCTCAGGAGTAACTCAGCCATATGTGCATCAGCACAGAAACACTTGCAAACTATGACATATTTCAGCACCTAAAGTGATCTGAGAAAAGTCTACAACATGAATAAGCAGTGTTAGCCTTAATCTTCTTTAAAGTTGCATTGCACATTGAAGTGAGCTGGTGTTCAGACTGAAGTGATACTAAAATCAGTGTAAAATCAGCAAGAGCAAGACAAAAAATCTTGTCCTGTTTTTATCTCTTTGCCCTACTAGCTCTTTATTTTTCAATGATTTGTTAAAGAGAGTAAAACATTTGTAAATGGATTTTCATTTGTTCTTGCTTGCCACATGCTGCAGGTCTTCCTCATGTGTTCATCAATGTAAAACTTTACTTCCTCCTCCCCACACCTCTCACCTCAGTTTACACAGCGGATGACCCACACCACTTTTACTTTGACCTTACAGCATATTATAGTACATTTGTGTTTGGCTGTGACTAAGAGTGGAATAATGCAGCTAGCAGCTGCTTTCATCTTGAATGATACTGCAGAAGGGGTCTTTTATCTCATTATCAAATATCAGAGGGTTGTTGTTTTTTTTTTTTTTTTTTTTTTTTTTTATAATTAAGAGAAGATTCCTTCTACTGAAAGGAACTGCAAAAACAGTAGAAAGATGAACATAAGGGCTCGTGTCTTTGTTATTATTATAATGTTATTTATAATGTAATATTAATGTAATGTATGTAATAATGTAATGCGATGTAATAATAATGTAATATATTATAATTTTATTATTTTTATGTTTTAATATTATTAATATTATAAAAACTAACATTATATTGGTTTAAAGAAATTGTTAAAGGTTTTTTTGTTATCAACAAAACCAAGAGTCTGTAACCTACTCTATCTCTGCAGGGGCTCTGAAAACAAAATAGCCAATTCCCTTGGCACAACCAGGAGCTTTAACACATGCATCTTAGCTGGGTGGTACTGATTACCTGATTATACACTTATACAATCTGTTTCTCATCCATCGCTAGAAAAAAAAAAAAAAAAAAAAGAAGAAAGAAAGGAAGAAAGAAATGATTACATAAACGTATATATATATATAAAAAAAAAAAAAAAAAAAAAAAAAAAAAGGATAAGTACCTGTTTTTCAAAACTAAAAACATTTAATATCCTGGCATCCCTGATGATAACGAAGTGAGATTAAAAGATGGCCAGGTCCAACACAATGGAACATAATAAGTTTTTTTTCCTCTTCTGTCATTTGCAAATACAATGCTTTTTGTTAAACTCATAATAGGAATAAAGATTTTGTTGAATAATATTCTTAAAACCTTTGCATTAAGGAGATACACTAGATATGCCTACTTCCTTGATTTTTTTTTTTTTTTTTGATTTTGTGTGTGTGTGTGTGTGTGTGTGTGTGTGTGTGATTCCTACAGTATCACCTCACACTACAGAGACAGGAAAAGGTTGAACTAATGTGCTGATATGTTATGATAAGTATGACACAGAAATTCTGACTGGAGACAGTTCGTGCATCTCCTGCAAGACTATACTTGTGTTTGTACAGTATCTACCCACCCATACTTACAATGAGTGTTATACTTACAAAACAGTGTTATGAAAACCACTTGATACTTCACACCTTCAGGAATAATCCTTAACATTTTCCAGATGTGATCAGTAGTAAACTGTCAGTCATTTTTCATTGGGACCAATATTTACAATTTAAAATTTCCAGATCCCTAAGGAATCTCTGATTTTTTTTTAAATGTTTTGTACTCTCTTAGAGGAGGAAAAAATATTTGAATATATCACATGAAAATATTTTATGAATATTACCAATAAGGACTTTCTACCAATATTAATAAGAGTATTATATATATTTTAGTGAATGTGTAAATCATACACTGAAGACTGCAGAACAACTGCTCTATTCCTATAGAACCTGACCCAAAATCCCTGAAATACAAGCAGAATTTTTTAGTGGCCAGACCTACTATGAATAAAATTAAATTATAATTTGGAAGTCCTTATCTTTAGCCCAGTGAGAGACAGGCTATCTGCATACAGTATTCCTG
This sequence comes from Aythya fuligula, assembly GCF_009819795.1. Classification (NCBI taxonomy): domain Eukaryota; kingdom Metazoa; phylum Chordata; class Aves; order Anseriformes; family Anatidae; genus Aythya; species Aythya fuligula. The sequence continues at coordinate 99,556,909 of NC_045560.1, read as the reverse complement.
ATGCTTATTCATATAACATTGCAGTCAGAGAAGTCTTCATGAACGGAAAAAGGCCTTTCCATTACCTAAAATACCACTGACAAAAGTCTGGGCAGAGATGCAGGAAGAAAATCATTTTCTTTCCATACAGCTCAGTGTGCCCTCAATACAAAATTATTTCCTGCACCAAATTAATGAGAAACATATAAAATATTCTTTTTTTCTTAACACGTCTACATTCATCACATAAGAGATACTTCTACTTAATTTATGTCAATAACATACACTTTCTTCCTTTCAACTATTTCACACTCAAACCCGCCCTTCAAATAAAAGGACATTTAACTCTTATTTTTCACATTTCAATCTACCAAATACATTCTAATATTTAGTTTATGAATTAAACCTCCTTGCTTTGCAGTTTTTCTTTTTGAGCAAATTCATAAGCTTACAAGATGATTATATCAATCTTTTATGATCTCCCTTTCTTTATTAGTGCTAATCTTGTACTGAAGTGTATATAGTAGTCTGTCGATACAACATACTATAATTATACCAAACCTGTACTGATCTTCCTTAGTTTATGGCATCAGCCTCCACTGTGTTAACCTGAGCAGAAACGTCTCAAACTATAAACATACTAACAAACTGCAGTTCGTTGTATGCTATTGAATGTCGCTCCTCTATTCAGCCCTGACCACTCTCAATAGATTATTATTTTGCAGAAGTTTTTTTTTTTTTTTGAGTATATCTTTCAAGCTAATTTTCCCTGGGTTTTCATTTTTCACTGTAATTATAGATTCAATCTATTTGTACTGCTGTCAACTGCATATGTGTGTGTGTGTATATAGACTCCTAAATGTGCATACTTTAAGCATATTTGAATCTTTTTTTTTCAAGTCGTTAGGATAGCAACACGTCCTGTACCCCCTTGGACATCCTGCTTACCTTATTAGACATCTCAATTCCAGCATGTTCTCTGTTATTAGTCTTTGTTATTAATATTCTGACAAATCTGGTGACCTACAAAGGGTTTACAGCACTGTTGTAAAGGGGAAGAGCAACTTACGTCATCTACCTTAACCTGTGTAAAGCATTTGACATGTGTCTTTGTCAGTGACATGGACGGTGGGGTCAGCAAGCTTACCAATGACACCAAGCTGTGTGGTGCAGTCAACATGCTAGAGGGAAGTGATGTCATCCAGAGGGACCTCAAGAGGCTTGAGAAGTGGGCCTGTGCAAACTTCATGAAATTCAACAAGGCCTAGTGCATGGTCCTGCATTTGGGCCAGGGTGTGGAGACTGGTTTGAGAGCAGCCCTGAGGCGAAGGACCTAGGGGTGTTGGTTGACAAGAAGCTCAACATGGGCCACCAAAGTGCACTTGTAGCCACGAAAGACAACCATTTCCTGGGCTGCATCAAAAGAAGCCTAGCTCGAGCGCAGTGATTTTCCCCCTCTACTCCACTCTCATGAGACCCCACATGGAGTATAGTGTTCAGCTTTGGGGCCCCCTGCACAAGGACATAGATATATTAGAATGAGTCCAGTGGAGGGCCACAAAGATGATCAAAGGGCTGGAACACCTCTCCTATGAAGACAGATTGAGAGAGTTGAGTTTGTTCAGCCTCAAGAGAAGGCTCCAGGGAGGCCTTCCAGACTGGTCTTCCAGTACCTAAAGGGGGCCTATGGGAAAGGTGGAGAGGGGCTCTTTGTCAGGGGGTGTAGTGATAGGACAAGGGATAACAGCTTTAAACTAAAAGAGAGTAGATTTAGATCAAATATTGGGAAAAAAAATATTTAGTCTGAGGGTGGTGAGGCACTGAAACAATTTGGCCAGAAAGGCTGTGGATATCCTGTCCCTGAAAGTGCTTTATGCCAAACTGGATGGGGCTTTGAGCAACCTGGTCTAGCAGAGGGGTTGGAATTAAGTAATCTTCAAGGTTCTTTCCAATATGATTTTCATTCTATGATTCCATGATTATATGAAGGATTGAATTGACAGGAATTCTCAGTGAAGCATTGATTGGATCAATCTAGCTTATGCTTTTTTTCATATTTTTTTCTTTTTTTTTTTTCATATTTGTAAAATTGTAGAATCCCTCAAATTAGCTTCTTCTGTCCTGATAGATACAAAGGATTATTTGTATCATTATATCTTCTAGGATTATTACTGGAAGGTCATGGTTTTCAGATGAAACTTGACAGGTGCTACAAATCTTTGACCCCTTACTTACCTTCATATTAGTCAAAAGCTTTAAAAAGACTTTTACAATTTCCTTCTTAAGAATCCAATATTTTTTCTGGTAATTTTTGTGCTAGATGTTTAAAGGAAACAAACAAACAAACAAGCAAACAAAACTTTGCATATGTCCACTCAGGCATGGGAAAGGTTGTATATCAAAAAACAAATAAAATGAATACCTCGTATATTGATGCATTAGATGTTTATTTAAAAGGTCTCTGGACATTTAAACTGCTTCTTATTTTTAAAAAATTAAATATAGTTTAAGTATAAAATTACAGAAATGCAGACTAATCATCATGCTATAGCATTTAACCGCAACTTGATAGAACAATTTGAAAGAACAAAATCAAGAGCTTTTACATAAAGAGGAGATGTTTCAAACTTGCCTGTTAAATCCACTAGAGAAAATCTGTCCAGTGGTAATCACTGTTTTGCTTGACCTCAAATCTCTGCTGTTGAAACATAGTCATCTCTGGATCATAACTGTTCCTGTCCAAAATACCCCAGATGAAAACTTCAGGAGGAACTAGCCAGAAATTCCAGCTGAGAGGAGCAATGGCAGTCAAAGAAGAGGCAAGGGAGGTTTAGATGATTGATATGTAGAACTGAAGCCAGTGCTTTCACTGGGAAAGTGAGTATTCCATAGTAAAACAAAATGTTCTTTATTCAAGGTAGAATAGCCTTGCTCCAGGGTAAAATGGCTTCTTTGTAACAGATTTTGATTGTGCATGTGTGCATACACGTGTATTTGTATGGAAATAGCAGTCTTTATGTTCTCTAGAGCACTGCTGTCTGAATCTGGATACTGGCAATTAGGATGTCTAGACCACAAAAAGCTAATTCAACTTTAGGAGAAATCATCAACATTTACTGCTCTTTTTAGTTTATTTTTGTCATAAATAAAAAGCAGAGTAACATACAGGGTAATTTGGAAGTGTTTAATATAACAGGGCAGAATACACTTCATTTCACTGACTTGCAGTCCCTAGCTTGCCCTGGAGTTTGGCTGCCTTGCACTGGCTGGCTGTTGTTTCCAGCTCTCCCTTCCTTCAGTTTCACCCAGCATCTCCCATTACACTCCTGTCATTTATCCAGTATTACTTCCAGTACTTCCCTTCACTTTTCTCAATATTTGGCTTAGTCTTTCCTGTAACTAACCAAAAAAATTAAGGCAAGTCATGGAACTAAGGGGACATTTGCTTCAATTATCCTTTTTTGCTAATGAAGCAGAGAGACTAAGGGTGGGAAGACCCTAACTTGATACTTTTCACCTCAGTAAGAGATTTGCTTGTAAAATGTTTTTGTATGAGCACAGATAACATCAAGTGGCCATACTTGTAGGTTGGATTTCTCATGGATTCTATGAAGTACATGTTTAATTTGGTGTTTCAAGCTCAATGGTGGTAGTAAAATAAAAATAAAAATCCCCAAAGCATAACTTCATCCTACAAGTATGGACACTATAAAATGATTGTTTCATATTTCATGCCAGACTAAAATGCTGCTCTGCTAAAAATCATGATAGAAGTAATAAGTAAAAATTGTGGTTTACACATTCAACTAATTTACCCTGTGGTTTGCAAGGGAAAGCTTTCGTGAACTAATGGGTAGGTGCAAGAATTGAAAATAGAAAAAGTTCATGAGGGCTTATGCTATAATTTGATAGTGATTTTCCAATTTCTTACTCCTAATGAGGTGTTTTGGAACATCTTTGTGGGACAACTTTGATATAAGAAATCCTGTTTTTTTCAGAAAGACTTGTATTAGTACATGGGCTAAAAAGATTATCTACTCAAGCATATTTTCATTATTCAGTGTTTGTCTAATCTAAAAGAAGTGTTTGGTTTTGAGATTATTATATTTGAATAAGAAGATAAAATTTCTGTATTAATTTTCAATAAAATTACAATGCAAAAGCCCTAGATTTCCTATTTAATTGTTGTACCTTTGACTTTATTACATTTCCTGGAGGTGTAGTCTGTTCAGAAGTATTTGAAGGAGATGTTTTATTGATCTACTGTGAAAGTCAAATGATTCCAGATGCCAAATTTTACTGAATGTTTAATTCTATTAACATATTTATGACTGTGAGCAAGGAGATAATTATATGGAAAGCAAATAACAGGTGCCAATATATATGCATGTGAGTATGTATACAGTACATTATAACAATTCATAATTATTCATCAATATAGGCAAAGCAAAACCACATACTACAAAGATATTGTAGTGTGAAAAAAGGGAAACTATTGTGCTCTGTAGTTTGTATGCCCTCTGTACTGCAGACAGAACATAAGAGGACTTCCAGATCAAGCAGGCAAGAAATGTACAGGGTTTTTGTTAAGTCTCATCTCCCTCATTCTTAAAAGTAGAGTTACACCTGATCACTTAATTCCCAACTCGACACATTGAAAAAGATGGTTGTGGATGTATGTAAAACAAACATAAGTCAAAAATAATTGAAAGCAATGATGTTAGAAACTGGACTGTAGTTTTAGCTTCTGGCTCAGTAGTATAAAAATTGAAAATAAGCAGACAAAAGTTATCTCATATTGCCACCGAAGATGAGGTATTTCTTTACTTCCTATGACAATTCCATGGTTTGGATTTCAAAGAGAATGTCATCAGGAACTGTTCTGAGAAATCAAATTTTCATAGATTGTGTAATTCCAGACATATAAAAAAAAAATCAAAACACATAAAACTGGATAGATAAAACCATATATCAAAATTACTAGGACCTAAAAACTTAAGAAAAGCAGTGCAGTGTTAACTGAAAGATTATCTGACTGCAATGTCTTATGTCTGACTGCAATATCTTATGATGTATAGAATAACAGACATAGAAGATGAGACCATGGGACCATTTTTTTGCCATTTGTAAAATGCCTTTCACAATGCCAACTTGTTCCTAAAGTTAGATTATAAGACACTCTTAAAAAGTAAACCAAGCAGCAATGCCAGCAGTAAATGCCAGCAGAAAATATATATATATATATATGTATATCTATATATATAATTAGGTGTTTAGGGGACTGGAGCACCTGTCATACAAGGACATGCTGAGAGAACTGGGCCTGTTTAGCCTGGGAAAGAGATGACCTCATTAATGTATATAAATATCTGAAGAGAAATTGTCAAGAGGATGTAACCAGACTCTTCAGTTGTGCCCAGTGACAGAAGGCAACAAGGAGACAAGAGACAACAGGCACAAACTGAAGCACAGGAAGTTCCACCTGAATATGAGAGGGCACTTCTTTACTGTGAGGGTACTAGAGAACTGGGAACAAGTTGCCCAGAGATGCTGTGAAGTCTCCCTCTCTTTTGGATATATTCAAAACCTGCCTGGATTCCATCTGGCACAATGTGCTCTAGGTGATCCTGCTTGGCAGCAGGTTGGACTAGATGATCTTTAGAGGTCCCTTCCAACCTCAGCCATTCTGTGATTCTGTGATTCAATGATATACATATATTTATATATATATGTGTGTGTTATATATATATATCCACACACATAAATAACATTCTCACAATCTAGAACCTACAAAAAGGTGTACACAACACAATAAACTTACTCATGTATTTAAGGATCAGGGTCTGTGCTAATGACAAAACTGATAGGCACAACATGCAGATGGGTAAGGTCAAGAAAGAGGAAGGAAAAAGCAGCAATAACACAAAAATATCTTTGAGACAGAATGTGTGACTTGCTGCCTGCCAAACAGTTAGCAGTAGGCAGTATTGTGTAGGCATCATAGAAGGAGCAAGGCTTGATGAAGAATCAGTAAGAGCATGAGCTAGGTGGTTGCTTGGCTTCTCATATTTTAACTTCTTAAGTGCTGCATGGCAACATTTGTTTACAGTCCCTTATTTGGAGTGCGAAGAACCATCAAAATCACACCCACTGATCCTGGGCCTTTTAAAATGCTTAATTCAGCTAGACAGTCTAGCAAGATGCATTTCAGTTTTCATTTAAACTATCTGGGGACAGAACAGTGGTTAAGAACAAAGTACATGCAGCTGAAAGCATTTTATTTTACTTTAACAGGTATTTTTGGTCAAGATCTGTTGTATTTAAAAGAGAGAAAGTTAATCAAATCATAATTCTTGTGGCACCAACATTTAGTCTTCAATATTTGCAGTTATAAACTGCAACTATGTTTTTATAATCTAATTTATACACCTTTTTTTAGCTTTTGGATATAAACAGTCTTGGACTTTATATGTTGTCTCCCTGCAACACTTTTACCAATTTGAAGGAAAAGTCAATGCACTTATTCCATTATGAAACTGTAAGAAACTACAGCACCTAGATGAACAAGACTTGTATCAAGTGGTAATAGGCTCTTGTAGTAGCTTGGTTAAGTCTAAGCTTGTTTAAATTCAACACAATGGTAATCAATTTGTCCTCCTTTCCCACCTCCCAGCACACTCCACATTTTGACAAACATTGTCTATAACCGCATATTCACGATGTTCAATTACTTAAGCACATTCAATTTTATACTATTTTTAAAAAATATTTTATATAGTTAAAAAGGAAGTATACAAATCAACACTTTTTTTTTTTTTTTGAAAAAATGTATTATTGTTATGATATTCCATTGAAAACTGAGAGCCATAAAAGATGTGGCTTCCTTTGTGTGATAATTTAAATCTATTTAGTAACACTGTGAAGTTTATAAATTTCCTATGTTAGAACCCTACTTCTAAATCTGTAAATTAATTTCCAACCAAATTAACTTTCTATTTTATGTTTGAAAACGCTTGATAGAGACCATAAGTATTCTTCAGTCTTTGAGAAATCAGACTTTTTTATATGCTTTTCTTTTTATTTGGAAGAAATAAGTAATTTGACCTAGTACATAGATACACATCTGTTTAAGCATATGTTCCATGTGTTACACAGTTGATTAAGCATACTTAATCATTAAATTATCTCATATTCAAATTTTGTAACTTCATCAGGCTAATATTTTGGACTGAACTTTTGCATGCAGTATGTTGGCCAACCAAAGTTTTGTTTTGCAATGTTAGGTTAATAAGGGAAGAAGACAAAGGAGAGGAAGAAAGTCATACTGACCTTTTTCTTTGCCACCTAATTAATTACACGTGAACTCTGGAAATGTCCAGTGCTGTTGTGGAATGCCATGTCTGTACTCATCAATACAAAATTCAATAGATCTTAGGAACAAAAAAGAATATTTGGGCAAATCTTTTCTTATGCCCTGCAAGGTAAAGAAATAAACATAGTAGACAGTCTTTGTTTAGCTTGTCTTTATAAAATAATTCTCTGAATTCTATTTTACTTCATTTTTGTAAAGACAGTGGTTGTACATTTCCTTGATTTTTTTTTTTTTTTTTAATTACAGAAAATATCCTGAGCAAAAGAACAAAGTTCACCTCTTTCTAAGAAGTAACCTATTTCAAAACTTTAATTTTGTAGTGACTTACTTTCACATGCCTATCAAATTATTATCAGTATTCAGGTCACTTAAGTAACTTTAAAAAAAATAATAATTAAAAATCTGCTTTAATCTAAACTACACTTAACTAAGATGTAAGTTTATCTCTCTAACTAGAATGAGTTAAAATACTTGATATACACAGGTGAACATTCAGTCTATTGCTTCCACTGTACATCTTTTCTAGATTCTCTTCCTTTCCTGTTAACTGTACACAACTATTAACCATGCATGGACAAATTTAATTACCATATGAAATCAGTGCCATTTCATAATTTTGCCTCTAAGCATTCTTAATGGATTTTTGTGACAGTTATTATGAAATGCTGATGACAATTTAGCTTGCTGAGTTAAAATCTGTTCCTACAAAAGTATGACTATCTTCAACTGCAGAGTCTCACTTATGCAATTTAACCTCTTTTGTGAATTGTTTCAAAGCTATTTTTCATTTGGGTATATATGCACTATATGTCAGTCAATAAGTCACAGAGATGCTTAGTGCATCTAAGCATCTCTGTGACATACAAAGTTCCAGATTGTTGGAATACAACATAAAATGGATATTGTTGAATCTAGAAAGCAAATCAAAATGCTTGACTCAATTCTAAATGGCAGCAGCTGAATACAAGACAAAAAACATCCTTTTAAAATAGTGTGATATCATGGAAAAAAATAAAAAATAAAAAATATATTAAAAAATTACTTTATTTTATATATATTTATATATTTTTATATAAAAATTATAAAATATTTATATTTTTATATATTTATAATATATATATTTATATATTTATATATTTATAAAAATCTTTTATATAAAAATATATAATATATTTATAATATATTTATTTATTTTAAATAGGAAAATATTAATTTTATTATATATATTATATATATTTGTATATATTATATATTTTATATATATTTATATTATTTATTTATATTATTTTATTTATTTATATTTATAAAAATCCATAAAATTAAAAAAAAAATAAATCCAAAAAACTTCTAATAACAAAGATTATAAATAAACTGTATTAAAAAAAAAATAAAAAAAGAAAGAAAGAAAGAAAGAAAACAGGAGGAAAAACAACAACAAAAATAAAACCTCTAGCGTACTCAAAATATTCTTGGTTTGATTCCCAATTGGATGCAAACAAATATCACCATACCAAAATATCCCCAACAAAAGGAAATGCTGAGTACCAAAATGTGAAGAACATGAAAAGGCTGTCAAGACAATGTACTGATTTAATGTTTCTGGGAAACCTTTGCCAAAAGGGTCTCCATGGATTCCGGTCTTCTTTTTCATGAACTAACAGAGCAGAAAGTATTCATACTTTCTGCCCTTTCTCAAAAGTCTAGCATCTCTATGCTCATGTTCAGAACAGAATAAACTACTAAGAAAGTCAAAATGGAGCCTCCATCTGGCCAGACCAATATGAACTGTGCTACTGAGCTTATCTCAACAAATTGTGCAATGCTTTTACAATGTATTTTACTCTATAATCACTGATTAATTCATTTCCTTTCCCTCTGTTTTTGGACAGCTTTCACTTAGTTCCTTCCTGCTAATACAATGCATGATGAGTATTGTATTATATTGTATTTATTGTATTGTACAGTATTGTAACTGTATCTGTTAACTGAATGAACCTTTGAGCTAAATCAATTCACCACACTCAACCACATTATTTGAACGTAACATTAGAACGTAGTTCTTTTCTAGCACTGTGTTTCTATTAATTTCTCTTAATAATACGTTCCACATATAAAGGATTACTGTCTTGAAAGTTTTCAGCAATGCAGCTAATTCCAGTTTCCTTAGGAGTAGCCTCTCTCATACAAATAATCAGGCAGAAGTTATATTCTTGATCAAAGACTTTTTTAAAAATTTTCACATTAAGTTGATGTTTATTAATAATTTGCTTTCAAATATCGAACAATTGCTTATTATAAATATCTATCTTAGAACAGTTGTCATTTTAGAAAAAAATTATGTACTACTAGTAATATGATTGCAATAAGCCAAATCACTTGGTAAAATTTTGCTACTCAGGATGTAAAAGTAATTCTCTAGACACTCGTTTCTAAGAATGACAATACCATTCTCAGTTTATAAATTATAGAACAGTGCTTTTTTGTGTGTATTTTTTTTTAAACAACAAAAACATAGACTTTGGAGTTAGAGGTATAGGAATAGTTAACACATAGAACAAACAGAAGATAGAGGTCTACATAGCAAGGTCTTCATATTCTCATACACTAAACTATTAATGGCTACTTGGAGACAAAAAATAAATAAATAAATTTGACCTGAACTTTAGCCTTAGTCTGTGAAAAAAAAAAATAAAAAATGATCAGAATTGTTCAAAATGATCAATATTGTTGGAATTAGACCATTTCATGTTCAGAAATGGTCTAATTCCAACAATAAGGAACATTTATCTCTTTAATAAGGAACATTTAGTCTCTTTCCTGCTTTCTTTTTTAATAACTTAATAATATACAGTTAATTTTAAATTATGCAGTATCTGAATGCTAAGCATTCAAACATATCCAACTTTGTTCTCAAATCAACAGCATAATCACTCTCAAGCAAAAGTATTTTGTAGATGAGAGATGAGCATTGTAGATGAGATGAGAGCATTTCCAAAACTCACCATTTTCTATCACATTCATCTCAATCTCACACGGAAGACTATGCAATCAATCAACTCTGTTCACCTGCCTCCTCTGGGCTGGCTTCCATAATAGTGTGTTTGTCTGTAAGAAAAGCAAGCAGAAAGAAATTTTGCAGCTTTCTATTCAATTAAAAGTAATCTTACTTCAAATGAAAACAAAAATGAGAAACCAGCATTAAAAAAAAAAAAAAAAAAAAAAAAAGTGACATCTGTCTCCAGATAGTGTTTGCAGAGACCTATAGCAAACATTTAACAAATTGAAAGGGTGAGTTTCTTCACTGAGGTCCTTGCAAGTACCACAGCCTTGGTAATTAACTGCTGTTTGCTGTCTAATCTACTATGGTGGCTTGTGATTCCCATTAGATGCATCACCATCTATGTTGGCACAGACTTGAAGAGATAACAGGAGTGAGCTTGAACTCCCAGATCAGATTTCTCTTAACTTTTATTCAGCTAGGATACAGGGCCCCAGTATTAACAATCCTTTTTTACCACCACAACATGCAGATGGCAAGTCTTCTTGCTAAGATCCTGCAAGGGAAAATAAAGCACATAAAAAATTAAAACATTCTCAGAAAATAATATACTTGCTACATCATTGCACAAGACAGATGTAGTCAGTTTAAACTGATTTATTGTGTTTGTTGTTGTTGTTTTGTTTGTTTGTTTGTTTTCCCTGGTGTTGACTCCAGCATCAAAGGAAGCAGAAGAAGTAGTCAGTACAGAAACAGCTGTTGGTAGACTTGGAATCACAGAATCATAGAATTGTTAAGGTTGAAAAAGACCTCCAAGATCATCTAGACCACCTACCACCAACATTACACATTAAACCATGTCCCTAAGTACCACAGCCAACCTTTCCTTTAAACACCCCCAGGGACAGTGACTCCACCACCTCCTTGGGCAACCTGTTCTGATGACCAGAAATATAATGGAATAAAATTCAATTTAATCCAGTCTCTCACCTTGTGAGAACAAATATTGGAGCAGAAATTGAAACAACTTCTCCATATTTCATTCACCAGAAAGGAATTCTGCCACTCCAAATGGAAACTAAGGAAAAAAACGTAAATAACAGTTTGCTACTTGTCACGAGTGAATCCTCTATTGGTGAGTAACTCTCTTGTCAATGTTTAAATTATCAAGCCACTCATGCTCAGGACTCCAGACCTTAAGTTTTGCCTTAAGAAAATAAATAGACTCACATTAGACTTTTGAGCCCAGTTAAACAGTCACACAGATATTACATTTGCTGTGACTCCTGAAACCAATTTATGCAGAATACACAACAACAGAGTATTAACAAAACATATATAAAATGAATAGTTTAATAACTTTAAAATGAGAAAGTATTAAAGATATGTTTCATAACCTGAAATCAGTGTATCCCTTAAATATTCCTCTCTAGAATACTTTCTTCTTGGCTACTCAGTTTTTTGTAAGAGCCAAGTCATACAAACTCTTGTTTCTTTATGTGTGTTTTCTACTACAAAATTCACCACAAAACACTCTGAGACATGTAAAAAAGAGCTTTGTATTGTTACACTGTCCTTTAAAATGTCATAATTAAAAGTGTTATTGATTCCCCTACTTGGCTTTAATCATTTGCACTTTTGTTCTATTCTGGCTGCAACTGTAAACTGTTAAAGTTGCTTCAAATTATATGCCAAAATGACTGCTTGGAAAGTTTGAACTACATGAACTACATTTTACATGGGAATTTATAAGGTAAAAATGTTCTTTGACATGGTTCCTTAAATTCAAGTGTTTTAAAACCTCAGAAGGAATAAATGTAATTTTAGATGTAGCTTAATGTTTGTGGCTAAATACAGTTAAGAGATTATTTCTGATGTTATTCAAAGTTTTATTGCACCATACTGACAACAAAATCATCACTCACTACGTTAATAAGTAAGGAAGAGAAAAACTGACTCAAAAAATCTTAAAACGCACATGTAGAAAAAAAAAAAAAAAAAAAAAGCTATTCTGAAACTCTACTGAAATTAGCCTCACAAGGCAGTATATTCTAAGGATCCCTGTTTCACTTAGCTATGCAATAAATACATAAATAAATAAAAGAAGAAGGAGAAATAATATATTGGGAAACACTACAGAAATGACTACAAACATTAACTATGACCAGGAATTATCAAAAATCAAGAGGGAAATAAAAATCATAGGGATGCTTTACAAGAACAAACAGGATTTTTACAGCAGAGATGTTAGAGTTATTCCAGGAAAACTTAAATAAGGATGAAGTAACAAAGGAATTAAACCCTGCTAACCTCCATTTAGAGGTTGAAGTTGAAAGTTCCTTTTGCTTCCTGACACAGTTCATAATTTTTCAGAATCACAGTCCCCATCTGCTTTTTGCCCATCATTCAATTGTACCAGGCAAGGGAAGACATCACACTTCTGTCCCATAATTGTCCCAGGAGACATTCATATTTGTTCATGCTCATCTCTTTTGACATGAAACAATTTCATTTTGAGGAAATAAGGTTATACATACAATTCTAAACACATGCTTTCCAGTTAGTTTTCTTAGTGCTCAGACCAGTGGTTTACTTTCACACTAATCAGGGATGTCAGATTTTAGGAAAGACCATCTAGATCTGTGTTTCACTTAGCTTGTGGGCTCCTCTGGTCCCCTTGTGGTATTCTTGCAACTTCAGAAACATATTGTGCGTGTGCATATGTGAGAGTATGTAAGTGAACATTTCATGTTCAAGGTGAAGGATTCAAGTGTCTGAAATGAGTGAGGGCAGTGTCACACTTCACTAGAGCAGTACTTCTAATCAGATAAAACTACAGATGTATGTAGAACATGTGTAGGGCATAAGCAGAGGGTTCTGTGTAAAGCTTGGTGTGAAGGTCTACAGTGGGAGTATTTTATGGAGTACAGTCTTGCCTATTCCATCCTATCTTGCCTATCTGCTAGGGCTAGGCACTGGACCAAACAATATTCAGATGCAGCTGGGTTTTGTTTCAGAGAGCACTAGATGGTTCACAACAAAAGAAAGAAATAAACAAAACCAACACTAGTATTTTGCTCAGGAAAAAATGAATGTTTGTGGAATGTGGGAGGTCAGGAAACGGGGATGATATGGGACCAAATTGAGGAGCTAAGTTATAAAATCTAGATTAGTTTTTTGCACTTTCCTTTCTGAGAAGAGCCTACCACCAGGTAATTAAGGTATTCTTTGGACAAGAAGAAAAAAAAAAAAAAAAAAAAGAGAGAGAGATTTGATTCCAACAGATGGATAAGGGAACAGATGGTACAGTTTCAATGCATTAACTACTTGAAGAAAAGAAAACTACTGTCTCCTTTTATAGCTATAGAAAAATAAAATAAAATAAATAAAATAGAATAGAATAGAATAAAATTAAAATAAAATAAAATAAAATAAAATAAAATAAAATAAAATAAAATAAAATAAAATAAAATAAAATAAAATAAAATAAAATAAAATAAAATAAAATAAAATAAAATAAAATAAAATAAAATAAAATAAACAAACAACTGGCTCCTGTTTAGCTTTTGAAAGCCATGAATATATGCATGTAATTTCAGAAGACATTTTAGTCTTGTGAAGTCCAAGTATTGTTTAAGTTTGAAGTGTGTATGCCCTAGGAGGGGCAGGTTTTAACATATTTCAGAGAAATTCATTTTTCTTCTGACTACTTGATGCAGCTTCCTTTTCAGCCTGTTACTTTCTCAGAAGCCTACCTCTTTACAAGCAGTAAGAGTAAGCCAAGTAAGAGCCAAGTAAGGCTTCACAGCCTGTTTCAGGACTGAGGGCATTGGTGCAGTGGCCAAATATACAGGGCTTATTGCCCTGCACATTGCCTGCAAAGCTATCACTAGAAGCAAGAACTAGAAGACAGTTTTCTGTCACAGGCAATTAGAAAAAGAGATTATTTAAATCCAGTAAGGTATCACCTTCCCACTGTCCATACTCAGATCATCCTGTCATAAATAGCCAGGAACAATAAAACAATAGACCTAAACTACCTATACCGGCTGATTCTCACCAACCTGATGACAGAATTATATTTTACAGGAAAAAAAATAATAATAAAAAGTATGTATTTTATTTATAATAAAAAAATAACATACATCCTAAACCATCGACTCATTAGACTGGATAAGACTTACTTTGTTTATTGAAGTTCTTCATTCATCTAGCTTCAAGCTTCTGACTTTAAATTTAATTTTGACCTTAAAACAGAGAAATGTGTTACCCTATAAACAGCAAATTTATATAAAGAAATAAAAAATTGCTTTTAACAGGGCAAGGATGGGTTACTATTATCTATGTTATTTCTGCTGCTTTTTCTAATTAGAATATACCTTCTAGAATAATAGCACATGAAGCAATGATTATTGTGTCATATGAGCATAATTTTCTCCAAACCTGATGATTTATTTTTTCTCAAGTGTGATTATTAATTTCTTTTGGCATATGGGTCAGAAATGTCTTGGTCCCAAGAAGATAAACTTTGAAAATGCACAGATTCAAAAGGATTCTTTCTAATACTCCCTCCCCCCCCCCCCCCCAAAAAAAAAAAAATAAAAATAAAAAGGAAAAAAAAAAAGTTGTACATTTAAATATGATACTGCAAATTAAAAGTACTCATGTATAAAAAGAGGTTATTCTGTGTCTAAAATCAAAGTGGGAGAAGTGGAATTTAAACCTTCAGGAGAGAGCATTGTCTAAAGTGACCAAGAACTGTAAGTGATTAATTAAATATAATTGGGCCAGTGCTTCTTCTCAAGCAGATTCACCTTATCAGGAGTCCACATCTATCTGTAGGATCAGAATACCAATTACTCCATATAGGTTAAGATGTGCAACACCTGGAATTTTTAGTGGGTATTCATCACTCAGTATGTTATTTTGAGGATGTTTTATTCCTTCTGTTCAGCTGACAAAGTGTTCCCTGCTGAAAAGTTACAAATGGAATGTGAAAGAGAAGGCAGGAGAAAGTGATTATTTGATGCTGGTAGTTAGAGAAATTTCCAGTCTTTCAATCTACTATTAACAATCTCTCTTTATGTGTGTGTGTGTGTGTGTGTATTTGGACATATTTTTCCAATTTGAGAAGCATATATATGCCTACATGCACACAACATGCACACACAGCCTGTCCCACCTCATAATTTCAACAGATTAAAAAAAAAAAAAACAAAAAAAACTGACTGATAAAAGCCAGTGGATTCACTAGGACAAGTCTTCAGACCTTCAGATTTCGTTATTCCTGTGCCCATTTCAGCAGATTTTCACTTTATTTCCTATATCTTTAGATCAGGCTGCTGGTCATTGATCAAAGAGAGGTCATCTTTGTCATAAAGACAAAAGCAAATCTTTGAGAGGCCTATCATAAGGACTGCTTTTTGCCAAGAGAAACCATTATATTAGGTATTGCTCTGAAAATCTATGTGTCTATTTCCATCACAAGAGAGAAGTAGCTTTGTTAACAGCAATTCACATTCTCAAAGGTGAGCATTTCCTCCTACTTATGTCAGGGGTACACGACATTTCCTTTTTTTTTTTTCCTAGTCCCAGCAGTAACACAAGGGGTCAGATGCCACCCTCAGGAAAATTCATTTTAGGTTAAACAAACATATTTCTGGCTTCTTGCTCAGCATATTTTTTAAAAGTCTGTACTAAAAGTCTGTACAAAAAGAAAAAAGTTTATGTATTCTCTCTGGTATGCTTTTGTTTATTGTGGTGTTCAGAGGTCCCCTCTGGAAAACAAACAAACAAAAACATACATACCAAAAAAAAAAAAAAGGATTAAAAAAAAAAAAAAATCAGCTCCTGTCTTTCCTCTGACAGTGATTGTCAACAGTTTTCCTCATTTATTTGCTTCTTAATGAGAGGTTCTTAGCTACATAGTCCTGTTCCTTTCAAGGAAGATGGGCACTTAGAAGAGCCACAGTTGGTTTCAAATACTTCATTATATGGTGGGGCACCTAAAGTCTGTGTTCCTTTTCCCAAATTCTGAGCTATTTCTGTAAAACCAAGGAAGCACACTACAAATGAAAGAAACCTTACTAATACCTCTGCTATATTATAATATTATCTCCATCTAAGTGTAAAGCTCAAGTCTTTTTTGTAAATAAAAACTGTAGATCACTGCCTTTTGAAATGCTTCTGAAAGAAAATTTATTTTGGTCAAGGCAACTAAAATTAAAAATAAATCCATAATGGCTTTGTAAGTAGAGTGCCATGCCTGACATCGTGCAGCACAGCTAAAATCAATTCTTTAGAGCAAAACTGGATTCCATCATCATTGGTAAGTTCTCTCCCAGTCTTATATAAATTAAATAGCCAAGAATAGCAGGGTTGTGAAATTTGACCAAGCATTACCAACATGAGGTTTGTTTCAGACAATAAAGAGGATAGGAATTGACTCAGATGTGAACAGTGTAAATTATATAGAAAAGAATAAGACTTATTTTGCTACTTTATTTCTCTTTCTATTGGATAACTTTTCTTTCATGTTTCTTATTAGTTAGTTAGTTAGTTTGTGAAGAAAAAGTCTTAATGTTATTTTGGGTTAAATGAGCAGGACAAGTTAATCCTTAAACCAACTGGTTGTATAGTAAAATGGGTTCATTTATTCTTCAATAAGACAGAAAACATGAGTTATTGCTTTCTGACCAACAGAAATGTTTTACAGCATAAAACAATAAGAGCTGCGAGAATGAGACATGTCTACAATCAGTGATGCTGAACATTAACACAAAAACTAATTACATACAAGAAAAACAAACAAACAAAAAAAAAAAAAAACATAAAAATATTTCCTTTTTCTGTACTGAATCAGTAGAGGAGCTCTCTGTTAGGCACAGAAGCTCCTTTTTAGTTGTTTCTTTTCCTATAGACTGAAGGATTGTGTATTTTAAACACAGTTGAAAAAATTAACAGGACAACCAGTGAAGTCTGACATTTGTTCCATATGATCATTAGTTTTCTGCAAAACAGTAATACTGTTATTAGTGTCTTCATATTTGTAAAAGAAAATACACAAACTGTGCATGGAAATTTTATGTAAAATTAGTATGTAAAACTGAAAAAAAAAATACCTCTTTTTGTCCTGTCTTTTGTCCATCTTTTACTTTTTTTTTTTTTTTCTTTAAGAAAGATGAGCTACATAACCCCAAGTAATGAAAAACTTACCATTAGATTGATTTCATTCAGTGGATAACTTTAAGATTTCATTTTAAAGGAAAATCCACACCTTGAAAAGCTCATAAATTTCTAAGGCTCCCAAGAATACATTTACAAATGATCAATATTGAATAACTACACAGCTTGAACAGAAAAAGACATAGGTTTGTGTTGTTTCAAACTCTGGTTGGAAAAGAACACTCTTGTGTTGGTTTTACTTGGGTGGGCAGCCAAGTTCCACCACAACAGTTCTCTCACTCCCCCTCTTCAAAGGGGAAGGGGGAGAAAATACAATGCAAAGGGCTCAGGGGTTGAGGTAAGAACGAGATCACTCAACAATTATTGTGACAGGCAAAACAGACTCAGAGTAGGGAATTAGTAAGATTGCCTATTACTGACAAGCCAGAGAAGTGAGAAACGAAAGAAAGAAACCAAAAACTGCCTTCCCTCCACCCACCCTCTTCCACCTCTTCTCCCCAAGCAGCACAGGTGAACCAGGTAATGGAGGCTGCAGTCAGTCTACAGCACTTTGTCTATATGTAAATGTGTAACATGTATATCTAAATGTGTAACATTTACTTATGTTGTGATAAAATTACTGGTCATGAGACTAATCTGGTATTTGTATTTAGCATTGTCATTATCTCTATACTTTAGGAACCATCTCTCAGAAACTATTAATAGTTATACTCTTTATGTTTTCTCTTCAGGGAGCCAATCTATGGGGGATACAGGGAGGAACACTTTCCCCTGCTTCTTTACCCTCCCTTTCTCCTTCACTTCACCCTCCTTCTCCAGATTAGTTACAGTAGCTCTTAAGAATTTTGAATATCCCTGGAATGATCAAACTAACATATTCCTATTGCTATGCCTCCTGAATGTGTTTCTGGTTTTGTTTCTGGTTAAACAACTATTTAAAAATATCAAGCAGAGGTCTGCCCTGAGGCAGGATAGTTGTGAGTGGCAGGGAGCATTACAAGATATGGGAAGGTACCTAGAAAAGCAGGCGCCTTCAGTGCTTTGGAACTTCACCCCTGAAAAAATGCAAAATCCCCCCCAAAATGGTAAAATGTTTGAATAAGGTACGCCATCATTCTGGCAATGCCAAAGAGACACAAATCACTGCAACATGCTGGGGCTTCGCCCATGCCTATTGAGCCACACTCAACACTGATCCAACCCCCATGATGGGCCCTACAACCACTCCAACCCCTACGACAGGACCTGTAGCTGGGCCAGAGACCCAACCTGTACCAGTATCAGTTGCCCTTAGACACAAGATGAAACAATGGATGCAAAAGTCAGCTCATTTAGTAAGGGAAAAACTACTACTAAGAAAGAGAAGGAGGAAGAAACAGACAAGCCAGGCTACTCTGAAGCAGGGCTACCACAAGGACAGGAAAAGACATATCTCATAAATGCAGCAATAACCACCTGATCCCTATCCCTGGGTGAGCTGTGAGATATGCGAAAAGATTTCAGCTGTCATTCGGGTGAACACAGCCAAAACACAGCATTCCACCAGCTACTAGGAAGAAAATTAATTCTGTTCTAACTGAAACCAGGACAATAGTGTCACCTGGTTGCTCCAATGCTTTGATAACAGGGTCAGTAGCCTATACTTAAAGGGCAGGGAAGCCAAGGAGCTGGGATCCCTCTCTAAGGAAGAGGACACTGACAAAGCAAAAGGAAAAGAAGTCCAAGCTCTCAGCCTCTGCAAGTGACTCCTGTCAGGTGTGAAGGAAAGGTATCCTTTCAAAGAAGGTGTTATATGTCACTTATATACGTGGACCACCATGGAGAGAGGCATACCTGAGGGAATTAGACATGTCAGACAGGATTTATGGTGACCTAGACAATGGCCAACCATCAAGAGATCCAGACAAGGTCAAGTGAACACAACCCACGTGGCAGATGTTTGTACAGTGTGCCATTGTCATACGTCAACTAATTGGCAGTAAAGTCCTGGAAAACAGAGAGGAACAAAGATTGGGTGAATTGGCTGGCCAACTCCAGTAATATGAAGGAAACCTCACTTCCTTCCCATAGGCTTGTATCTTGGCTGTGGAACAACTTTCCCAAGAGGTCCAGCAACTCAAAGAATGTCTTCCTGCCCACCTATAGGGACCAGTTTCTCTGCTGTTAGGAATAAGTATTCTTCTGCTCAAGACAGAGGATATAGTGGATGTACACCACAGGCCACCCCGTGTGACCATAGAGAGGAAATGGAAAGCAAAATCTTGCTTAAGCCTAGAGGCATTAGTTGCAAAGAAAAACAATGCAAAAAGGGGTTTCTTCCAGGAAAATGCTCCAATTTCCAGTGGGAACTTCCCCAGATGGAGTAGAAAGGCTGATCTTACTTCTGATCTTAATAAAGGGACTATTGATTTTAATTTGCAAGAAGTGATTATTTAAGAATGCTATGACAGGTGAGGGTCATAGTTCACTGTCTGCATGGTTAAACCACAACACAGTGGTACGATAAAAGCCTTTATACAGGTTTCAGGAGGCTCTCCCTGTCCTTGTGAAGAGGATAAGGATTGACCCTTAAGTCTCAGAGACCTGGATGTGGAACATTTTTCCCAAATGGTTTGCCCTGGATCATCCAGGAATGTTAAAAACTTTCCTATTGTATAATAAGCTTGTATATCTATTCAGAAGTTTTTGTGTCTATGCACAGTGTATATGCACATATATACAATAGCTGTACTTCTCAAACACTGGATTGGTAGAGCATGATCTTCTGAAAATCAAATGAACTGTTCTGTTGTTGTTTTCCTCATGAATCCTATTCCTGAGTTCTTGCAAAAAGGGAGGAAGACTTCTACATGAGTATTTTTTGCTGATACTTAAACAAAAGTTCTTTCTTACCACTGTCTGTAATAAGAGTGGCAAAAGCTTTTCAATCTGCAAAATGTCAACAGCTTTATTACACTTATTATGCAATATATTTCTTAGAAAATATATTTTTTAGAAAATCACTTATGGAGACAATGAATTGTTTCTGGATTTGTTTGTCCTTTCTGAACTTCTTCTAATATAGAAGATTAAGGGAATGTTTTGCAGTGGACATTTTTTTCGCAAGGCTTTGTCCATGGTTATTGCTTTTCATCTCCTTCCCATTGATGGTTCATGAGGATATACTGCTCCAAGTCTAGTCTCAAAATATAGTACCTAAATATAATAGCACAGTGTGAAATAATTATTTGTGGGAGAATGACACCTTTGTTTTTTATCCAAGTGTAACCCCTGTAATGAAAAGATTATTAATTGAGGAGCTAGAAGTCCAGGAGGCACTGGAAGATAAAAAAAACAAGTGACTTTATAAATCTTTGTGGATGTGACTGCTGTAATAATCCTCTAGAACTTAACTGAGGTAAGTTCTCCATTTAAATGGGCTGGTTTAATGGAATGGGAATTGTTATGGACCAGAGTGCCAAGCTGAAGGAGGTTTGGAGGGCATCCCTCCAGGGCAAGAATAATATTGATGATTAAAATAGATTGTGAAAGAAGCTAGAAATTACTTACTAAAAGATATAGGCTCCTAGGCTAAGAATAAATGTGGTATTATTCAGCTATCAGAATAATATCTAAAATATCATCTATTTTTGAACTGTATTCTATTTGGCAGGCAGTGAGTCAATGATTAAGTAGATCTTCACCATCTCTGATGGCTCTTGTCCTGTGATTTATATATTCCAAAAAAGAGTAGGATGTCCCAGCATGAGGGAAAGAAAGAAAATATGTGAATAAAGAGCAAAGCCTAAAAGCAGAAAACTACTCATTCAGAGGCTGACAGATTTTTGACACCAGAATGGTCATCCAGCCTGACCTCTCTAATATTACAGGCCATAACATTTCACTTTGTTACTCCAGCTGTAAGCTAAATTTCTCTTACTAAGGATATTATTAAAAAGTAGTAGTACTATTTTCAAAGATACTTAGACATGTAAAAGGTGGAGGTAAAAATACAGAGTAGGTGCTTTTCATTGTTTTCATGATAGGCTGACATCCAACAACTTTACTCTGCTTTTGAAAATCTTAGCATGTCTCTGAGTCAGTTAAATGCTATTTGAATTCTGGTGTGTGCATATTTGTGTGCATACACATATCACAGCTCTTTGCACATTTCTAAACATAATTAATGGCATCATAGAAATTTTGCGGGGAAAGGGGAATTCATCCTCTTACGTCTTCACTATCTAATAAGAAATTGTTATTTCTTCATGGTTTGGATAGGGATTTAGTTTCTTAATTCAAACATCTCTGAAATGAAAGCTAAGGTTAGTCTCTTCCACCACCTTTGATATATAATTCCACAATTCTACACA
Organism: Aythya fuligula; assembly: GCF_009819795.1. Taxonomy (NCBI): domain Eukaryota; kingdom Metazoa; phylum Chordata; class Aves; order Anseriformes; family Anatidae; genus Aythya; species Aythya fuligula. The sequence continues at coordinate 99,535,023 of NC_045560.1, read as the reverse complement.
CCTATCCTAAGTGTCTGGATCTAGTCATGTAACCTAATTCAAATAGGAAAAAAAAAATAAAAAAAAAGTAAAAAAAATAAATTTTAAAATGTATAAATGAAGGAAAATTGTCACACTCTGGTGTAAGAGAAGACATGAAGGGCAATTGTTGATGACAGTATAATAGAGATTAATACTAGCTTCCTGGTAATGAGCACAAAAGATTCTGCATATAGTGATTTGGGAAATAATGTATCATAGAGAAAAAGATATGGTGTTCTAGAAGATATTAGATTTTCAGGTGTTATCGGTAAAAAAGTTAGGAGTTCAGAAAAATTCTGCAAATTGAGTTTTACTTTGGCTTTTCCCCTGTTTTAAATTACATAATTTTCTTCTTTTTTACTACTGAGCAGAAGGTAAGTAGGAGTAAAATTACAAAACATTGAGAAATATGTTATTATTTTTGCTATGGGGAAAAAAAAAAAAAAAGTTAAAGAAGCAGAAAGAGCAACACCAGAGAAATACATTTCATTCCCCCCCACCTTTGAAATTCCTCAATATGTATTTCACCACTATAACCCTCTATCTCATAAAAGAGGTTGTGCTGTGTATATATTTCATAAAGTACTTAGAAATTTCTTAGTAAGTCTTCTTTATTTTGCAGGTGGGAATGCAATGGAAACAGGATACTTCAAACTACTAGATGCATTTGAGGAAATTTTTAATTTAAAACTAAGTCTAAATAATTCTACCATGCAAATTATACTAATTTAATCAAAGAACTGGGATGGGCAGAGAGTAGTGGATTTCATTTGCTTCCACTTTTGCAAGATTTTGAGCACTGTCTCCTACAATATTTCTGTATACATGTGTCATGGTTTAACCCGGCTGGCAGATAAACACCACGCAGCCGTTCGCTCACCCTCCCCCCTCCCTCTCTGGGACGGGGGAGAGAAATGGAAAGTGAAGCCCGTGAGTTGAGATAATGACAGTTTAATAAGACAGGAAAATAATAATAATAATAATAATAATAATAATAATAATAATAATAATAATAATAATAATAATAATAATAATAATACAATGATGATAATAGTACTACTACTAATAATATGTACAAACAAGTATACACAATGCAATTGCTCACCATCTGCTGACCGATGCCCAGCTTAACCCCGAGCAGTCCGGCCCCCTCCCCCGGCTAGCCACCCCTATATATTGTTTAGCATGACTTCAGATGGTATGGAATACCCCTTTGGCTAGTTTGGGTCACCTGTCCTGGGTCTGTCCCCTCCCAGCTCTTACTGCACCCCCAGCCTGCCTGTTGGCAGGACAGAGCAAAAGGCTGAGGTGTCCTTGGCTTGGTATAAGCACTGCTCTGCAACAATTAAAACATCGGGGTGTTATCAGCACTCTTCTCATCCTAAGCCAAAACACAGCATTCCACCAGCTACCAGGAAGAAAATTAATTCTGTTCTAACTGGAACCAGGACAACATGTTAAGGCATTGTGGTCGTGATGGACATAAAACAGGTAGAAAATTAGTTTGGTGGTCAGGCACAGAAGGTTATGGTTAATGGGTCATATTCTACCTGAATGATGGTAATAACTGACGAAGTGGGGGTCTGTGCTGGGATGTCTCCTAGCTAACATCTTTCTCAGCAGTCTGTAGAAAGTAACAGAATGCACAGATACTGAGTGTGAATATAACACCAAATTAGGGGGGCACAAATTGATATTCTTGAGAGTAGAAGCCCTTCTAGAGGGACCTCAACAGGCTGGAAGAATGGCCAGACAGGACCCTTGCAAAATTGAAGGGCAAGTACCGCATGCCCCTGGGACAAAGGAGCCCCTGCAATAGCACAGGCTGGGGTTAGACAAGCTGGAAGCAACCCTAAAGGAAAGGCCCTGGGGCCTGGTGGCCAGTGAACTGTGTCTCAGTCAACAAAGGTGTCCAACAGCAACTTGGACTGTATGAACAGGAGCATGGCCAACCAATAGAGGCAGTGACTATCTCCCTTCTTCCTCTGCTCAGCACATGTTATACTACATCTGTAGTACTGCATCCAATTTTGGGGCCTCGTGCTAGAAGGAAATTAGCAAGCCACAGCAAATACAGCAGAGGCTCAAGGAGACTAGAACACTTGCCCTGTGAGGAGAGGCTGAGGAACTGGGGCTTGTTCAGCCAGGAGACAAGAGAACTTTGGGGGCAACTAACAGGAGCCTCCAGTGTCTGCAGGGACATGGACCCAGGCTCTTTGCTGCTGTGCGTGGTGGGAGGATGAGAAACAATGGGCATAAACTGAAACAGGAGATGTTCAGACTGGATGGGGGAGAAACTTCCTCTCTCTGAGAATACAGCAGTGGGAGAGACTGCCCAAAAAGGCTGTGCAATCTCTGTCCTTGGAGGTTTTCAAGATACAGCAGCTTCTGAGCAACAACATCAGACCTCAGAGCAGGCTCTTCTGTGAACAGGTGGGACTAGAAACCTGAGGTCCTGTCTGAACCTGAATTATCATTTTATGAAACATTAAACAACAATATTCAGCTGTTCTCCACCTCTCAGCAAGTGTATTTGAAGACCATTTCCTGAAATACCACAAATAAACAAAAAGCAAGTGTAGAACAACAGGAGTGATTGGATCTCCAACTTCCCAAGCCACCTTTGACTAATTATAAAAGCTGAGAAGTTTACTATACAAGTCTTATGAAAGAGCAGTTCCAGGAGAGAGAGAATAAAATAAAATAAAATAAAATAAAATAAAATAAAATAAAATAAAATAAAATAAAATAAAATAAAATAAAATAAAATAAAATAAAATAAAAGGATAGAACAACGGGAATGACTGGATCTTCAATTTCATGAGTTATCTTCAACTAGCTATAAAAGCTGAAAAGCTTAGCATACAAGTCTTCTGAAACCTTCCATCCTGACACACATCAGGTTCAGATTCAGTCTGAGGTCTGAGAAATTCACATATTGAAGAAAAATCTCACTTGATAGACATAGCCTCTTTTCAGTTACCCCTACAGGAACGTAATGCTGGGAAAGTTTGTTGTTACCCACTGCAATTATTGTTGCCATCTAAACAGATACATTTCAGTCATCCATTTCTTTTCATTATTAAATTCAACTTCGGTCTCTTACATGACCACAACACTGGTTTTGGCATTATTTCCAAAAATGTTTCAAATACAAACAGAACTGCAAATATCAGTTTGACCTGGATTTCTTTTCAGATCATTCAATTCCTAGAGATTTCTTTTCTTTATCTCATTAAATAAAATTTGTTTCAAATGCAACTAGGCTGGTTTAAATTTTTCATCATTATTTTTTTATTTTATGAACAATATGTATGTGCTATCTTTCTGTTTCTGAAGATCTGTACCTGGAGGGTGATTACCCACCTTAATTTGATAAATATTAGGTGAAAAGTGACTTCTGACTCATTCAGAATTTTTCTTAACAAATCTGAAGTTAATGTTACCTACTTCATGTTATCTACTAGTATAATGACATTTAAGATTGTCTGGCCCTAACTGTTTGCTCTGAAAGGTCAATCCAACTCAAGTACAGTTGGTAGACCAGCTTCTTTCTTAGATCAATGTCTTTCTCTATATCACTAATCGGTGACTAGTATCCTAAATTATTTTCATTTTATTATGTTTTAGAGAAACAACATGTATGAAAGTGATTACCTTTACTTGAGATAATGACTCTAAGAAAACCAACTAGCACAAGCATAAAAAGAACGAGAAGTTTTATAAGCCTTATGCTTTATTGCTAATTTAATTATTTTCCATTAACCCACAAACACAGCTTGATAGATATATTCTGTTGTTTATTATGCCAATTAGCAACCCACAACATGGTGCTTGTTTAGATTATCTCATCTGTTGCGGTTGACAATGCTCCTCAGTGGTGATATTCAGTAACATGCTAGGCTTACCAGAGCTGGTGCCTGCTAGTTCTTCTCAAGTTCTGCTTTTCTAAGGTTAAGGATGAAACCATAGCTCTTGACAGGAATGCTAAACATGAGTCCAAAATTACTTGGAGAATGTCTCCTGTAGAGAGCTGGGAGCCATCAATAAAAAACAGCTTCAATGCTATTTCTTTAGAAGTCTTAGTTTTAGCTCTCTGCATTGTAAAAACAAACAAAATCCAGCTTATTAAAATGCATATATTTTCCTTTTGTTCCAAGAGGCAGGGACAAGCAGGAATTGGGAAAAAAAAAACATCTTGGACTTGCTGAAGACCTTTGTTAGCAAAGTGTTTTCTCATCATACAGTCCTTTATGATCAGAAATCAGCATATGAATGAACATATCCATATGTGCAAATTCATACCATTTTCCTTCAAAATAAGCTAATATGCAGATTTGTATAATACACCATGAAAAGCTTTGTTTGTTTGTTTTTCTTGGAAACAGGAATCATTAATAACAAAGCTAGAGTTACTTATGCCTGACTGATACTTGAAAAAGACTGTTCAACAGGGCATTCTTGGTGAATTTTCTAGAAAAGCTTTTGGGAAATATTAGGAGTGGACAGAATATATACAAAAAACTTCTTAACCAGAGATGAAACAAAGACACCGTACAATCTGAACTGAGAATCGGTGTTTTCAGGAAATCAAGAGCTTTCTGCATAATTAGCATACAGCTGCTAATCATCCTGTAAATTTTTGTTACAACCAGACATAACCCCACTAACACACTTCACTAGAAATTACTTCAGTTAGTTGCTCACTTTCAATTCCCTGTAGGACAAAGACTTTCAAAAACAGATATAAAAGATACAGACCTAACACAGAAAAACAGTATTTTTTCTGGCTAATTTGAGGGCTGTTTATTCTCAGGCCTAAGGAAATAGCATCTGAATGAGTGCAACTGCTAATTCCTTCAGAACTCAGCCTTTTACAGAAGAAGCCTTTTTTACTTCTGTCATTCCTTGTGGTTTCCTTACATTCTAATTAAAATTAAATGAAATTCTAATATCTAGAAATAATTCCTAAATATATATAAAGAGACAAAAAATATCTAAATATCTAAATTCTAAAGTATAATATCTAAAGTCTAATATTACCACCTTCCCCTCTTCTGCTGTTATTGGCCTAAGGCAATAAGATATGTGAATCCACTGTGAACAGGAGGAAGCAGGTGAGTGTTTTCCATTGAAATCTTTATTAGTAATATTGTCAAAGTAAAATAAGCAGAAAAAAAGTTACTTGGGAGCACTTGGCACTACCCTGAATTGCACTCATTTACTATACTTTGCTTATTAATACAGTATATATATATTTTATGCAGCACCTTTTATCTAAAAAGATAAGACAATGAAAAAGAGAGAGGAATTAAACTGTTTAGGGGAAACATTCTAACATTTTTTCTTTTTCAGTGAGATATTTTTAAAAAGAGACAGTCAATAAGGAAAAAAAAAAAAAAAAAATCACAAGTCTCTCCCAGATGAAAAGCACTATATAGAAAAAAAGCTCTTGAATCAGAAATAGTATGAATTTGTTAAGGGTCAGAGATGAGGCTTAGAAGTAAAGGCAGAAACATTAGAAAGTATTAGATGTGGTTCCCCCTTGACTATACACTAGTTTTATTCATTTCCCCTTTGTGTCAATCAGTGCCATCAGGAATGAACATTACAAGCTCATTGGTACTTCAGGGGCTTCTGGGCTTCTGCTGTTTTTACTGTGTTTGGCACTATGTCCATCAGTAATAAGGCTGGGGGAAACCCATCCAGCAAACATAAGAATCAACAAAACCCTTCATCTACAATGCAAATGAACTTGAATGTATCCATTTTAAACTCATTTCAAGACAATAGAAAATAGCTTACAATACCAAAGTATTTTGCTTCATTTTCTGACAGCTTTCTTAACTACAACATTAATTCAAGTAAAATAGGATGTGAGAGTTAAATGTTATAGCTGTCCTTGAACAGCTACAGTTCATTTCAGAATAAAGACACCTTGTGCCTATTTAGTTTAATCCATTTACTAGTCAGCTTATCAGTTATTTTTCAGAATCAAAACTGCACATTAAGCTAAATAAAGTTAAGATTATTTTATTCTAGAGCACAACATAAGCTTCCTTAGGGCTTGTCTTAAAAATGAAGCTAATCTGTTTTGCATACACAAATGTGTTCCATGTCAAATCTGTACATAGCAAAACCCTAAATTAGGTTTATATATTTTGATATTTTTCTTCCTAACATAGTTCCAGTGAAACCTGCATTGAATTTTCTGGTCCAGTTAAGTGACTTTATGGCCTGAAAACAACTGAAGTAACAGTTATTTCTGAACAAACACCTGAGAACATTTAGTTAACTTATGAAGCAGCAACCAAATATTCCATGTGGTGGTCTGAGTCTAGCAATAACATATGTAAGAGTAATCCTAGTAAGAAAAAGAGACCTTGTCATAATAAATAGGGAGTGGGTAACCATATACAGCTTTTGATACAATTCACTATAATGAGGATTATTGTGAAAATAGGTAATCAATATTCTAGATGCTTAGATATAAAATGCATGGAAAAATCAAGTGAATAACAGCAAATTAAACAAGAAGATGCAGTGCAACAGCAGGAATTCCCCCAGTAATCATGAAATTTTATCTTCTGAAAACCTAAATGTTGCAATCTGGTATTTGTCTGAAACAGCCCTTAAATTTAGAGAAGCCTATCCACTGACAAATTATTTTCACAGTCTTGAACATTTTTTTATTTTTTTTTAACATTTTTTTTTCTCTGAAAACTGCATTAAAATTTGTCATGATTTGACCTAGTACAGGAGAAACATCTGTTTAAGCAGAGCAAACAAAAAGAAAACATGAGATTAATGACAATTTATTTCTTTAAGTTATCTAGGTAGAAAGATATTCTCTTACTTGAGAAATGAATAGATTTTTTCTTTATTGTATTCACAACTCAATGTTGTTAATTTCTTGATCTTCATTTAAACAAGGGATTGAAATACCTAAGGATGTTATTTGAGTCCCAGTAATACCAATGAATGTACCGTAGGATTTATTTGATTTTCTGTTTATAGATGGATCTTAGTTAGCATTTAAAGCACTTTTCAGAACAGTGTCATCAGGCTGGGACTTAGGCTTGGTTCCTCTACTAACTCAGTTTAGCTTCTCTGCCTAGCCTCTTACCATTGCACAAGAACATTGTACATTGGACACTGTTCATTGCATATTGTGTTCAGATATGTGAATAACATCAAGGTAACAGGTTTATGCACTACATTCTCCCTGCAGTTTATCTCTGATGATATTTCAAACACGTGCTTTAGTCTTCAACAAGGGCTATTTAAAAATCTGTGTTAAAATCTCTCTCTCCCACTTCTAAATTCTATCATATAATCAAGAAAAACAATTGGAACTGCAATTCAGCCTGAAGTAAAGATGATAGAGTCAAAAGATTGGGTCAGTCTGAACTAATTCATCTTTCCTAATGAATTCTTTTTCCATAGTTTATCAGTGTCCAAAATAGTTAATAGCATAAAACTGTCACCTCAATGCTTGCAAATTACATAAAAGCTAATTAAGACGTAAGAGAAGTACAACACCAAAAACAGGGCAGGACAGAACACACTTTTAATATTTCTGTTAAGAGTAGAAAGATCCAAGATCAGTTCATGTTCAATGCCTTATCTAAGACTATTAACGATAGCTAAGGACTTGTGAGCTCTACCTAATCTATTGCTGAATGCACTAGAATTAATAGAAATATGCAATAAGTAAGCAAAGTTAAATCCAGGCTGACATTTCACTGTCTTCCCTCTACTTGTTGGAAGATGAAAGCTTTTCTCTAGACCTTTGCCCTCTTTTGATATGTTGTCATGACAAGGATTTGATGAGAACAAATATTTAAAGAAAAGGTGTCAAGGTTAACAGGCCACAAATACAATGCCTTTCTTACACACAGGTGTAGAAACTGTGAGATTTTCTCAGGGAAGGAGTGCTTCCTGAAGAATAAATTTTAGTGTGTTCTTCTCCTATTTAAAATTTGTTTCTCAAAATGTCTACAACTCATTCATGGGCAAAATAACAGCGATAAACTTCTGCATGCAAAGCAAGGAAACATGTATGAAGAAATACACTGCAGCCTCTAAGGGATTATTTTATGCTTCCAGTTTATATTATAAGAAGTATTATTTAACCACACTCAAAATTTCCAGGAACCATTTTGTCAAAAAAACTTTTCAAATGTGCAAATAGAAGTGGCAATGTAAAATAAAACTGGCAAGAGACATTAAAGGTGCTTTCCAATGTGCTCTAGTAACTAAGAGCACAATCTAACCTCTGAGAGCAGAGTCTAACCTAAAGACTTTCTTTTTTGTCTGCTGCAGATTACAGAGAGAGAAGCAATTGTAATTAAAAAGTCCCTTACGTCTGCCTACCTTATAACTACGCATGTATCTAAGGAATAGAGGAGGTTTTTAGCGCTAAGGATGGGTATTTGTATCATATATAAAACAGATAATTAGAAGCTTCTAGGACAAAAACAATCCAACTAAATCCCTTATTTAATCAATGTATCTATTCATTTGCATCTTCAATTAGCTACTTGTCTTTTTCTTTGTTTTAATCTCTCTTCCAAGAATATGTGTTTATGGTGGCCAAGATTCAAGAGAAGAAACAGAAGAGAGCAGAGTTTTTGAGGTTGTTCCTCTGGAGAACATTAGGCCACTGTGTCATCAAAACCCTCTCAGAAACCTTCAAGTGTTGTCTGACAATTTGTCACCTGTCTACTGGTGACAAGTAGTACTTGTCACCCATTACTACTACTTTGGCAAGACCATTGAAAAATTTGTCTTCCAAGGCAAGGCTATATGCTCTTCCAAAGCAAAACTATAAGCAAACATATTCCAAAAAGCCTTTTTTTTTTTTTTTAAATTGTTGTTGATGCTGTTGGTGATGATGGTTGTGTTTGTGTTCTTCGTGTTTTTTTTTTTCCGTTTTTTTTTTTTGTTTGTTTTCTTCATGTACATTGCATTTCCAAGTTCAAATAGCTATCTAGTTCTGCAAATCTCTCTTTTCATAAGCAAGTAACTCTGCCAAAGCCTTCTGGTTTTGTACACAATAGCTGAAAATGCATCCTAATTTTTTTCCATCCACATACTATTTCTTTTTGGTTCATTGGTACAGCTAGTAATGAGTTCCTTGAAGAACAAGAAATATATAAAAATGAGAGTTTTTTATATTGAATAAATATCAATAAGTATAATTTCTTCATTAGAAGTGGATGAGACTACAACTTCTTTCAAACAAAAGGGGAGCATTTTTCAGAAGCTTTTGTTTGCATTTTGGGAAGGACACCATCCCTGTCTTGAAACAGTGAGCAGCCAGATGAATAACTATTTCTATGGGAAAGGCTGTTTGCTGTAGTGAAGCAATGATAACTGTGCTGAAAATGCTGCAAAGAATATGAAAGTTGAAAGGCCTAAGAGACAGTGAATATCTAGTGAATTTTACCCCAGATAATTTGCCAGCCTGGATGTCTCCATTTGGGTGTCCAACATCAAACACCCTGTGTTTTGGAGAACACTATACACACACACAAAAACAAACAAACAAATAAATAAAATAAAAAATAATTAAAAACAAACAAACAAACAAAAAGAGCTCTAGCTTTAACCAAAAACATTAAAAGAGGAAGCATTCCAGTCATATCCTCATCCCAGCCAAAATTTCAATTAATAGTTTAAAAGGACCTTTTAAAACAGAAAACATAGGTAATTCAGTGATCCATGTTGCTCTCTAATGACTGTGTTTGGAGTTTATATCTCACCTTGAAACTGCTCTATATTAGGAAGCCCCTCTCTGCTGAGGGTACAGGGAGTGTTGTCATCATATCAAACCAGCTGCATGTGTGAGAGATGCTTATATAGACCAAGCACCTGATTTGAGAGTTCCTTTCTCAAGTGTGATCTGTCTATAGCTCCTAGTAGTCAGGAACATTTTCCCTTAAAAATAATCAGGCAATGCTGACAAACTTTCATCTGTATGCTGTTTAAGTTACAAGATCCTAGTAATAAAATAATAAGCCTTAGAGGTTTGAAGCACTCTAAATTTGTTATACTAATGCTCCCTAAGATGTATGAAACCTAGGATAAGATATGAAGACTCAGCACAAGAATATACTACAAAAGAAAAAAAAAAAAAAAAAGCATTCTGGTGACTGCAAGTTTAAATCATAGTGCTATGGCTTTTGCTTCAGATATGGGAAATACAATGCATGTATTTACTGTTGCTCCTCTCCAGAAACCATTACCATTCTTTCTCTTTTCCCACTGAATTTAGAAGTCCCACTTTCTTCCCCAAAAGTAAGATTAAGTTTCTGATTGGCCTAAAAATCACTCCTGCTAATTTAGTATTTTAGCTTCAGAATAAGTAGGTTACAGAACAAATGCCTGAGTGGCTTTCAAAATGAGATAGAGTGAATGGACCAGCTCTCTTCTGGGGCATGTGTTGCTTTCACTAACTAACTAACTAACTAAATAAATAAAAATCATTTGCCAACTTTTTTTTTTTTTTCTCAGCTGCTACAAAAATTGCTGCAGAGTAAGTGTTCAGACAGTTTATGGCAATTCTGCTCCAAAATCCTGTTAAGCAATAATAAGATTTGTTTCTCAGCTGCCAGTTTCTGTTTCAAAAATATACCCCCATGTGCTCTGAATTCTCAGAACAAATTTTGATTGATTTCTTTCTCATCACACTCTTTTGAAAATAAAATTCTTGCTCTTCATCATTTTAAAGCATTTTAAGAGGTGATTAAACTGCAGCCACACAGCTTGTGTTACAGATGGATAAAATTTTGCCCACAGAGGGTTCAAACTATACATCTAACTGTAGCCAGAAACTATCATATTCACAGTTCTTGTCCTTACAAGTTATTGTCCTACAAGTTACTGCAAGAACATTATTTACTTATTTATTTATGTAGAAATACTTTTCCTTATATAAATACACTTATAATCTGGTTGGTTTTGCATTGATTTTTTGTTTGTTTGATTGATTTTAATTTTAATGTTCTGTATATCAAGGAATATTTAAGGTCTCCAAAGAAGGAGCATCCTAGAGTCAAAAGTATTTGTGTAAGAAAAAGAAGAAAAAGCAGATAGTATCTACCCATTATAAAACAGACGTAATTTTTGCCTCATGAATTTAAACGCTTTTTAGGGAACTCTTGATGAGTATGAGCACTATATAAATTGCCTATCTTAATGCTAAAATTTTCATACTTTAGCTTTCAGAAGGCTATTTTTATAAAAGGAGGTGAATAACACTTAGAGATAACATTGTATTTCAGTTAGAAATAAAATAAATAATAAAAAATAATAAAAATAAAATAAAATAAAATAAAATAAAATAAAATAAAATAAAATAAAATAAAATAAAATAAATCAAAATAGGACGAAATTGAAAGAAGGAAAGAAATGTTATTTAAAATGATAACTGTGCATTCTCCTACCAGTGGGTTTGTCAGCCAAAACAACATTACTCAAACGGTTCAGACTTGTTTTGCAAAAGTAGCAAAATGGATACAAGCACAGCAGTTATTAAACATACGAATTTCACAGGTGTGATTTATCTGATAGATTTTCAAGGTATATACAACACATAGGAACTTCACGAGTAAATGATATCCATTCTCCTCATACTTATCCCAAATATATTAAAATATATTAAAATCTTGAATATGAATCAGATTTCCTTTATGTACCTCCTTTACTCTCTGGCCTCGTAGTGCTGAGCATCCTCTATGTCTCTGGAGATGGATGCTTTTAAGTATCTCATGAGAAATTGTTTCATTCAGACTTCTCAGTAACTTACTGGTGAATATTTGAGTCAGAATAGGATGTAACCCTCTTCTACCTTCTTTATTCTTTGTTCAAGGAAAAGGTAGTTTGCTAGCCAGTAATGATTTTGATGATAGTCTCTTATGTCCTGTAGATCAAGCCTCCTATCTCCTCACAGGAATATTTTCTTTTTTTGATCAGGAAGCCAATTTTTCTCAAATTAGTTGTTGTTCAGGACATATTTCTTTCCTGTGAAATAAGCCTGAACAAGCAGCTGAGTACTTGTGTCAGAGATGATAGGATCCTCTCATCCTTGTGCAGGAAGCAACTGTCGGAAAAAAAAAAAAAAAAAAAAAAAAAAAAAAAAGTGGTTTTCTTTGTCTACTATATCTTCCATTTTTATTGTTTAACATTTCTAAAGCTAAGTCTTATTACAGGCTATTACCTGGTGTTGTGTGCTGGGAAGAGTCCTTATGAAAATCAGAGAACATAGAGTAACTGCAAACAGAGAAATTGTGAACATGGGGAAAAAAAAAAAATCATCTTAAGAAATATTAGCACACTTCTAAACTACTGAATAAAAGATGAAGTAGCAGGTGGAAGAGGAAAATTAAGTCAGAGAAAAACAGATATCCAGCTAATGCACCCTAAATATTGCTACAGATTTGAATAAAGTGAGTTAAATTTTATTATTTCTTTTAAGTTAAAAGTCAGCTTTTTTATTCTTAGAAGAACAAAGGAGTTCGTTCTTGGGATCAAATACTAGAAATTTTTGGAATAGTACAAAACAAGGCACATAGTCTCACTCATTAGTTTTTATGAACAACCTTCTGAGTTTGTGAAATCAGTGTAAAAATTTTAAAATGATGAATGAAATTAAAAATTTTGTAAAAAAGATTATAGAGTTTTCATTCATGGCTAGCAACGCATGGCTGCAATATATGCAGTAGTAGTTTGCCAGACCAAGCCAAAACTCTCCAAAACATATGGTTTCTCTGTCCAATAGGTCATATTAAAATGTTGTGCGTTCTTTTCACCCAAACCAACATTTTTCCTTTATCTTGGAGCAAATATCTATCTTGAATTCATTATAAGAGTTTGCCATTCCTCCCAGTGACCTCATGAAATAGGTACAGCTCAGAATTTTGCCTGCAGGCAAAGTACAGGCTGAATGGCACTGGATATTACAGGTATCAGGCTGATGCTCAGATCAGAAAAAAAAATAATAATAAAAAAAAATAAATATTCCAATATTTGTGACAGATAGTTTAATCATGTCCATAAATACATAGCCTACTAGGCCAATACAAAGCATAATGGTTCTGTCCATACTTCCTAGATGACTCTAATATTTAAAATAAATGTTTCCTCTGAAATATTGCATAGAGTCCCTGACAGGAGAAATACCTCTAGCTGTTTAAGTAGTACTTTGAGTACTTTTCAAAAGATGCAACATCTCAACTCACTATCCCAAATTCAGTTAGATTGAATCTCGGTGGTTTCTTTTAGACCTTACACACACTTTCAGGCTTTCATCATAATGTGAATTGTGCCTATTACATTATTTTCTATGGTTTCATGTTCATTAAGGGGATTTTAAGATTTCTTTTTTTTTTTTTTCCTTTTTGCTGTTTCTTCTCTCATTAATCTTCCTCCAGATACTTCACAAGAACAAAACAACTGTTCTAAATGGAAGATTTTCTATCCCCAAAAAAATGTAAAAAATACTTTATTTTCTCATTTCCTTTAAGCCTCTTAGTTTGTACCCTTTTTTTTTTTTTTTTTTTTTTTTTTTTTTTTTTTGTTTGGAAACATTTTATCCATAGTTGAAATTTTGTCTTAGAGTTGAAAATACCTTCCTGTTCCTAATGATTAGAATAGAATAAAATATGAGATCACAAGGCATTACCTAAGTTAGGAGATCTTCAGAGGTGATGCATAAAAAATGATCAAATAATGCATACATGACACATAAAAAATAAGTATCAGGTAACTTAGTTTTTCCTCACTGTTACTCTTAGCTATTACTGCTTCTTTCTTGGCTTTTTTCATTCCTAATTTTGATAAATGCATGGATATTTAGGCAATAGTTTAGGTTTTCGGCTGTCTTGGGCAGCTGTTGCCTATCTCTTCATTGTTTTGATGTAGAAGTAAATAAATCAATGAATCAGCATAACTGGTGTTCTGTCCTGAACAGTGAGAACCATGCATATGAGAAGAAACTGTTCATTTATTTCACACCCAGCTTCTGGTTATTTCAAAACTGACTACATTTAGGCATACTACTTCATCTTCATCCTTGCTGAATTGAATCTCGTTAATCTTTACGACATTTTTGCAGTTTATTATAACTTTAAAAAAAAAATCCAAAATTCAAATTACATCCTTCTTACTCAATTCTTCCACATTCTCCCAATAATTTTAGCAGTATACAACCTTCAAGCACAATGAAATATTCCTCATTTAGTTATAGCAGACATTAATTATATGGAGTTAAGCAGAGTACTAACTCTGCTTTCCCTCTTTTCTGATAATCAACAAATAAGTTACTTTATGAATATTGTTCAACTAGCTAACTCATATTTGGAAGTAATTCCATAGGACTATACTTCTCTAGCTTATTTAGGAAAATATGGTGTGACAGTGAAATAACATCAATAAATAAAATATATAATTTCTTCTCTATTCACCAAGATTTTAACCTTTTGTTTTCTAATGGCAGTGTTTAAAGCAGGCATCTCATATGGTTTTGTATTCTCCGTGGTTCTTAATAACCTGTCTTAGTCAATCTTAAAATAAATGTATCCATCTGCAGAGCCTAAAGATTCAAAACCATAATCTATCTTATCTATCTTTCATTAAGAAAGTCCAATGTATATTAGCAATGGTTCTGAAAAAAAAAAAAAACAAAAAACCCTGTTTTCCAACCCTATTGGACTGTAGCAGAAAGTAATAAGAAATAAAAAAGTCATGCTTGTGCTTATAAACTGTTGTCAAGGACATACACCTTTTTGTTCCTTCCATCTTCCTTCTATACAAGACACTTTCTTATTTCTGTGGTCAAAGCTCGATGTCCGGGTGGAGATCGGTAACATGTGTTGTTCCTTGGCAGTCAGTATTGGGGCTGGCACTGTTTACCATCTTTGTTGGTTACATGGACAGGGAGATTGAGTGTGCCCTCAGGAAGTTTGCCAATGACACCAAGCTGTGTGGTGCATTCGACATGCTAGAGGGAAGTGATGTCATCCAGAAGGACCTCAAGAAGCTTGAGAAGTGGGCCTGTGCAAACTTAATGAAATTCAACAAGGCCTAGTGCATGGTCCTGCATCTGGGCCAAGCCTGTCCTAAACTCAAATACAGGCTGTGTGGAGACTGGATTGAGAGCAGCCCTGAGGAGAAGGACCTAGGGGTGTTGGTTGACAAGAAGCTCAACATGAGTCACCAAAGTGCACTTGCAGCCCAGAAAGACAACCATACCCTGGGCTGCATTAAAAGAAGCTTGGCCAGTAGCTTGAGGGCAGTAGCTCGACCTCTCCTGGGACCTGCTTGGGAATATCTCATGGGACAGGTTGACAGAAGGCAAGGGTGCTTGTGAGAGCTGGGCTACATTTAAGCAGCACTTCTTCCATGCTCAGGATCGGTGCATCCTGAAGAATAGGAAATCGGGGAAGGGGGGGGAAGGAAACCTGCGTGGATGAGCAAGGAGCTCATCAATAAGATCAAAAGGAAGGGGAAGGTCTATGAAATGTGGAAAAAGGGCCTGTCCTCCTGGGAGGAGTATAGATGTGTTGTCAGGGCCTGCAGGGATGCGACGAGGAAGGCTAAAGCCCACCTAGAGATGAGGCTTGCAAAAGAGATAAAGGATAATAAGAAGGGTTTTTTCAAGTATGTAAACAGCAAGAGGAAGACTAAGGATAATGTGGGTCTCTTGCTGAATGAGGGGGGTATCCTGGTCACGGGAGACGTTGAGAAGGCAGAGATACTGAATGCTTTCTTTGCTTCAGTCTTTGCTTCAAGGACACTCCCCTGGGACTCCTCACCCCTGGCAATGGGACAAAGGGTCTGGGAAATGGAGGGCTCCCCCCTGGTGGACGTGAGAGTGGTTTGGGAGCATCTGAGTGGGCTCAACGTACACAAATCCATGGGTCCCGATGGGATGAATCCACATGTGATAAGGGAGCTGGCAGATGTGATCGCCGAACCACTCTCTATCATCTTTGAAAGGTCCTGGAGAACGGGTGAGGTGCCTGAAGACTGGTGCCAATGTCACTCAGGTCTTCAAGAAGGGCAGGAAGGAGGATCTAGGAAACTACAGACCAGTCAGTTTCATCTCTGTCCCTGGAAAGGTATTGGAGCAGCTTGTTCTGGATGCCATCTCCAAGCAATTGGAAGAGAAGAATGTTATGAGGAGTAGTCAGCATGGATTCACCAAGGGAAAGTCGTGCTCGACCAACCTCGTTGCCTTCTATGATGGCATCACCAGCTGGGTAGATGGGGGGAGAGTGGTGGATGTCATCTACCTTGACTTTAGCAAGGCTTTCGATACTGTCTCCCATGACATCCTACTAGCAAAGTTGATAAAGTGTGGGATAGATGAGTGGATGGCAAGGTGGGTTGAGAACTGGCTGACTAACCAAGCTCAGAGGGTGGTGATCGGCAGAGCAGAGTCTGGCTGGAGGCCTGTGACTAGCGGTGTTCCCCAACGGTCGGTGCTGGGTCCGGTCTTGTTCAACATCTTCATCGACGACCTTGATGAGGGAATAGTGACTGCCCTCAGCAAGTACGCTGATGACACAAAGCTGGGAGGAGTGGCTGACACGCCAGAAGGCTGTGCTGCCATTCAGCGAGACCTGGACTGGCTGGAGAGATGGGCAGGAAGAAACCAAATGAGATTTAATAAGAGCAAGTGTAGAGTCCTGCACCTGGGAAGGAACAACACGAAGTATCAGTACAGGCTGGGGGACAACCTGCTGGAAAGGAGCTCTGACGAAAAGGACCTAAGGGTCCTGGTGGACGACAGGTGGACCAGGTTGACCATAGAGCCAGAACTGTGCCCTTGTGGCCAAGAGGGCTAATGGGATCCTAGCATGCATTAAAAGGAGCGTGGCCAGTAGGTCAAGGGAGGTGATCCGTCCCCTCTACTCTGCCCTGGTCAGGCCTCACCTGGAGTACTGTGTCCAGTTCTGGGCTCCCCGGTACAAGAAAGACAGGGATCTCCCGGAAAGAGTCCAGCGGAGGGCCACAAAGATGTTACAGGGCCTGGAGCATCTTCCCTATGAAGAAAGGCTGAGAGACCTGGGTCTGTTCTGCCCGGAGAAGAGAAGACTGAGAGGGGATCTCGTCAATGTATATCAATATCTGAGGGGTGGGGGACAGAAGGATGTAGCCAACCTCTTCTCAGTGGTTTGTGGGGATAAGACAAGGGGCAATGGCTGCAAGTTAGAGCACAGGAAGTTCCGCACTGATATGCAAAAGAACTTCTTCACGGTGAGGGTGACGGAGCATTGGAACAGGCTGCCTAGGGAGGTTGTGGAGTCTCCTTCTCTGGAGATATTCAAGGCCTATCTGGACACCTACCTGGGCAGCCTGCTCTGAGGAATCTGCTTTGGCAGGGGGGTTGGACCCGATGATCTTTTGAGGTCCCTTCCAACCCCTACAGTTCTGTGATTCTGTGATTTTCCCCTCTACTACGCTCTCATGAGACCCCACCTGGAGTATTGTGTTCAGCTCTGGATCTCCCAGCACAAGGACTTGGATGTATTAGAACAAGCCCAGTGGAGAGCCACAAAGATGCTGGGCCACAAAGATGGAGGGTGACAAAGGGCTGGAGCATCTCTTGTATGAAGACAGGCTGAGAGATTTGAGGTTGATCAGCCTCGAGAAGACAAGGGTCCAGGGAGACCTTACAGAGGCCTTCCAGTAAAGGGTTCCTAAAGGAAAGGTGGTGAGGGACATTTTGTCAGGGGCTGTAATGACAGGACAAGGGGTAACAGCTTTAAACTAAAAGTGGGTAGATTTAGATTAAATAGTATGGAGAAATTCTTTAGTCTGAGGGTGATGAGGCACTGGAACAGGTTGCCCAGAGAAGCTGTGGATGCCCCATCCCTGAAAGTGTTCAAGGCCAGGTTGGATGGGGCTTTGAGTAACGTGGTGTAGTGGGAGGTATCCATGACCATGGCAGGGAAGTTGGAATTAGATGATCTTTAAGGTTCCTTCCAACCCAAGCCATTCTATGTTTCAATGATTTTTTTCATTTGTTGTTTTTGTTGTTGTTTTTGTTTTGGCCTTCTAGTGCTATACAAAAAACATTCCATCTGTCAATTAACTCAGTATATGTATTTAACATATACATAAGCACACTATTAAATTGATATCAAATCTCACTTACTGAAATATTCCAAAGCAGATACTAAGCGAAACGAAAGACATCAGTGAGTTACTAAAAATATATTTGCACTTTAGTTGGTGAAATCTTGAGGCTACTAAACCTAGACTTTCAGTACATGAATTGTCACTGCCTACTATATGCTTTCCTAACATGTTCCTGCGTAACAGTGAGAGTAAAGTGACATTTTTTCCTAAATTTGTGGAACACAACTGATAATTTTATCTTTTACTACAAAAGAATGCAACCAAACTGTTAAAGGTAAACATTTGATGGATTCATTTTTACCCAAGAGTTGAATAGGCAAAGTGCCTTGTTATTCTGTGTGTTTCTTTACTTTCTCGTTCAAAAGACAGAGCTATTTTAAAAATGACTTTCCTTTGTGTGAGAGATGTAGGGCTATGCAGCTCTCAGTATTTATTTCTCATTTACAGTACTTGTTATGAGAAAAGAAGGCAAATAAAATGTATACACTTACTCCTGTAGAAAGTAATAACAATATTTCTGGCCGTATTAAATCTTTTATATCTCTGTAAGTTCTCAAGTTCCTGAGGAGAAATAAATTCCAGTGCAATTATACAAACTTATAAATACTTAGATATACACAGGCACTAGAATGTTATATGTTCTGCTTTGGGTGGTTTGCTACTGCTGTTTATATTTCAAGAAAACTTATGTGACTAAGTAGAACACATATTCCAGCAAAAAGCAGATGAACCTTTTAATAATAACAGCAAAGCTATGTGGGATGTACCATGGTGATCAGCATCGTCAGGTGTCGCCTGAAAAATAGTGTGGCAGCCAGGCAATTCATGAAACTCCTCAAGGCTATTAGGGGGGAATAATGGCAGACGAGTGATCAGTCTCTCTTAAATATTCCTGTGATATTTATCACTGCTGTCTCTTATTTCACTCATGATCACAGGAGTCCTGAGTCATCCTCTCCTACTGCAGATAATCATATTATTTAAATGATTTAATGAACTCACCAAACTCTACCTTAAAAAATAAAAAGTTAGGTATATCTTGACTGTTCCTTTTATTGGTTACTGCTCCAAAATTTCATTCTTATTATTTTTAAAAAGTCTCCTCTGCTTTTTCACTTGAACATATTATTGTCCTGTTATAATATACTCTTGCTACAGTACTTAGTATTCTAGATGGTAAACTGTCAGTTCACAATTTCCCTCTACACACACACACATATCTTTTCTAATGTGTCTTAAATCTACATTTTTAGTAGCTACATCTCATTCCTGATGCATTGTAATCCTCTAATTAATTCCAAGTCTTCTCCACTTGTTTTGTTTTGTTTGGTTGTGCATTTTGTTTGTTTGTTTGGATTGTTTTGTTTAACAAAGGTTAACAAATACTATCTTACTTTGATATTGTTCCATTTCTGCTCTTTACTCCAGCCTTTGCAGCATCATATACAGGATAGGACACTATGTAAAAAGTCATCCCTCCAATATGATACTTTGATCTTAATCTTTATTGATGATGTTTTCCTTTTTTTTTTTTTCATCAAAACATCAGCGCACTACTCCTTATATTTTTTCCGCCAAGGTCAATGAGGTCTCTCTGACCTTCAAGAATTTCACTATTAATCTTTTTTTTTTTTTTTTTTTTTTTTTTTTGGCACAAGCCAATTCTTCTCCTTCAGCTAGTTCTTTCCCTATTTTATTATTTTGCTAAAAGCTTGTCTTCCTAACTTAGAATTTTCAGCTTTGTATTGCATTAAATGTTTCACTAATGCCAAGACAGATGGGATACACCACTTCCCTTTACCATAAAAAAAAAAAAAAAAAAAAAGTTATCTCATAAAGAAAAGATACAAAATTACTCTGTTGAAATAGTCTTCATAAACCCAGCTGGGAATTAAAGCATCTGATGGGAATTAAAGCATCTGAAACACATCTATAGTTAGAAATCTATTCCTTCTTTTCTCCAGGACTGTAAATAGAGCCCTATATTCTTTCAGCTGTTCTCTATTGAACCTTAATGTTGTAGAGGATTAGATTAACTATCCACATATACTCAGAAATGTCTGCTTGGTAGAAAAAGGTCCCTTCATCAAACCGTAAGTTCTATTTTGATGCAAAATTTAGGGATCCTGGAAATGTTACATACAGCAAGAACTCATAAGTTTTCATGACAACCTTTTTCATGATAGCCTATTAGCAAAAGCACTCGTACAGAAAATAAGCCTGAGAAAGAAGCAAGGTATCCGAAAAATATCCTTAATCACTTTGCAGTGGACAGACTCTTCCTCTTCTGAAGCTGAGACACTGGAAAGACAGAGATCTATGAATTCTGAACAAAAAATGGGCTGTTCTAGAACAGCCTAGATCATGGGCAGCCCAAACTAACTGCTTGGGACTGCATAATAGAAAGACTGAGGATTCTTGAAATGAGAAATTAACTAAAAACTTAGAAAAGCCATTACAATAAAATATTAATAATAATAATGTTTTTCTAATGATGTTACTTCTACAGTATCCAGTACATACAAATGCTCAAAGAACTAGTATCTACGCTACATTGGCCATTCCTTTATTACTGGGTAAAATATTGTTTTAGCATAGACAAAGATTTTAATCCAGATTTTCTTGTATTCAGAGTTCTTGAAGTAAACCTGGACCTTCAAAGAGGGAGATTTATTTGCTTTCTTAAACAGACGTCTAGATCTTTATCTCAGACTCCTCTTCCTATATAAGTCTATACATGCTCCAGAATACCTTCACAGAAAAAAGGAGACAAAACTTGACCTCCTAGATATCAAACTGACCATTACTACAAAGTCTAGTTGGATATAAGTATGATGAAATCTTCTGTTCTACTTATCATATATGGATGCAATTTAAAGAAGTCTTAAAATATTTTTAAGAGATCAATCCTTCTTAGTTTTTGTTTCATTTTGTTTGTTTGTTTGTTTGCTTGTTTGTTTAACATTCAAAGTTACATTCATTGGGAGTGGAATAATCTGAAAATGTCAACCTGTACACAGTCTCAGAACAAATCAGTCACTAACAATTTCTTTCTCTCTTCTGCTAAATAAAAATTGTTTTATTAGTTTACTATATTCTTTAATCCCACAGTCTGCCTCTGGGGACTTGAGGAGGACTTTACTCATATTCCTGAATTTCCTGTGGCAAATTCTGTCTTATCACACACAGTTCTTCACTTTTACACAACAGCAGTTTCTGTCTTCACTGGCTTACCTTTAACGTAAACATAGGAAGAGAAGATAGCATGAGTCATATCAACAATTGTACTTTAATCCAGAGTCCAGCATGCAACAGGAAGTTTTAGCTAGGTTGATTTTAAAAGCTGTTCATAGTACCTGTCCCTTGCAAATCGTTCCAACTGTACCAAAGAAGGTGGCCCAAGAAGTTCACTTGAAACGTACTGCAAAGTTTTTGTGCAAAATAGAATTCAAGGTCATCTTCTCCTTAGGTGGACTGTGTCCTTGCCTTGCATTTATATAGATATAATGTAAATATAAATATGCATATTTTATATGTAATATATTTAATCTACATGCACATGCATTTTATAAATATTTATATACATACATATAATAATATGTCTATAAAAATCAATGTTGTAGTCCTGTGAAAAAGAAATGGTAAATCTCTAGTGTTTGGGAATGCTTGATCTACCAGCTTGATTTCTGCATTCCCATCACATACTATCAGCCATTAGGCTGAACACATGCAAAACTATAGGAATCTAATAAAGAATATGAAGTGCCTTTAATTTTGAACTCATTTGCAATATGTTTTACATTACTCTGGTATTTTTAATACGGTCTTTCATTAAAACACCCATAACAACCCATCATTTTTTGACAAGTTGAAATGCATAAGTATACTATGATAGTGCAATAACAACTACTAGCATGTTGAAATGATTTATTTTACTTTTCCAGTGAGAAGTGGAGGCAGTTTAAAATTTTAGTGTTGAAACAGCTTTGGCTGGCATCATAGGGAAACAAGAGTAAAAAAGATGGAGGTAGCAATCAAAAGTAACCTGAATGTTTTGCAACATAAAACCATTAAACAAAGATAACCATAACTAGTTTGGACATGATTTCCATTGAATGTTTCACTTCCTATGTCCACAAGTTTCAAACCAAACCCATGCTAATATAGACATAGCCAATATTTTATTATATTTTTATCCTACCTCTATCAGGCTAATGGTAGGTGATTCTTTCCTACCATTCCTTTTTTTCCTACCATTTCCATGTCCATCCAAGGAGTGACCTGTCCCTTCCAGGGAGTGATTATTCCATGAGATCTTCAGTGAAAGTTCATTCTTCCACTTTTAGCTGTCTCAGGTCTACCTTCTCTTCAGTTCTGGGATGCTAGTTCATTTAGGCACAAAGCATGAGCTAAATTCATCACTGGTGTTCCGTTACTGATAAATTACTTCAAAGGTAAGCAACTAGCATTAGTATAATAGAAAAAGAATGCGGTTTAGAGTTTCAGTACCTTTTACTGTAGGATGTAGTCACACCTATTCCTAAAGGTAGATGCCAGGCTATATTGCATAGCTACTAGATCTGTAATGCATCTCTAATTGCTTGCATGTTCATGACCCAATTATTGTAGTTGGTGTATTTCCAAGCCCTCAGTTACAAACTAGGTATGTGAGAGAGTGGCTAACTTTTAATAGTGATGTAGAGGGCACAGATTCAGATGGAAAAAGCTAGAGCTTTTCACTTTATTTTATTCAGCCAGCAGGGTTTACTTACTTTGTATTTCCAACTGCACATCAGTCATATCCAGCTATTATACTTCAGATTAATTTTTCCATATATACCACTGTTTAAACGTACATGATAATGCTATGAACCTATATACTGCAACTGCCCTTATAATTTTACACAAACACTTCTCAACAGCTAATCCTGCAGGGAGAAACTGCAGAGTAAGGAAGAACTGTTTTATTACTGACATATGACCATACACCTTGTCATAATAATAAAAAATAATAAAAAAATAATAAAAAAATAAAATCATTGTGCTAATAAAATATAAACTAATTTGTAATAATTGGCATGTCAGTAAAATTATATACAGTTAGTTTTATGGAATCAATTTTCCATAACCTCACATTCAATCTTTATTATTATTATTGGTTTATACAGTTTATTTTCCTGAAATAGGTATAAGAGAACTGAAATCCTCCTAATCATTAAATCACTCCAATCTGGTAGAATTTTTCATGTAACACTCTGTAAATAACCAATGATCTACAGCTTTGACCACCCTTATATCTCCTGGAAGGACAACACAGCGTGGCCTATTAATGACGGCTTCCTGATTCACATGATTAAGGAGCCAACAATAGAAGGTGCTCTGCTGGGCTTGATATTTATAAAAGAGAAATAACCAGCTGTGGGTGTGAAAGTCAAGGGGAACCTTGGTGCAATGACCCTGAGGATGTAGAGTTCAAGATCCTAAGAGGAAACAACAGAGAAAAATGTACCCCTGAATTTTATGAGAGCAGATTTTAACTTTAATCTATCAACATTTGTGCAGAACAGCACAAATGGCAGATAAAAAGAGAAAGATGAATTGTTTGAAAGTTAATCCAGCAGAGGAAAATGCAGTCTATCAATTTCACTAAATTCTTACATTAATACAATGAAATAGATTGGAAGAAAAGTTATCTTAAAAGTGAACACACACACACACACAGAATAAATAAATAAATAAAATTATACTAAGTTAAACAGTGACTGACATCAACACAGTAAAACAACAGTTAAATTTACCATGTATGAATAAAAATATGATTGAGGATGCATCTAACAGCATTTACAGCTAATATTATCAGCTCTGATTTATCAAAACAAAATGAGGCTCCTGAGATTCAACATTTATCAGTGCAAGATATTAATGTTGACATCTGTAGGATTTCAACAGGACAACAAAATATTAAATAAACAGACTAGGTAATAATAAAAACAATAAAGCCAGCCTGTCTTACACTAGACATTTCAAACTGGAGATATTTAACCTCAGTGTTTATGAAGTTGATACCTCAGAGGAATATTTGTATCTTCTACTGAAAAATTGTATTATTTGATTCTTTCTTCTTCTTCTCTCTTTTTTTTTTTTTTTTAAATTTAATACTTAACTATTAAGTCCTACCTCTCAGACAGCAACATTTTAAATTATAACTAGAACTAATGCTTTTAAAATAAGCTCAAGGATCTGGCACATTGGAATATTACCTGATCTTGAATCATAATGTGAATTTATATAATTGCTTATCCAGAGGCCTACCCTATCAAGGCACACCCTACACACAATGCCCACTCTCCATTATGGAAAACATAAGTCATGCTGTGATGGAATATTTCAGTGTTATTGCAAATGCACTTCCTGTTTTGAGTCCTGAAGCTTTTGGCAGGGCTGACAACTTTTCCCAATACACTAAGCATCAGGAGCTCAAAGTAACAATTTTAATATAAGCAATGGGACAGCAATATGTGCAAAAGTCTTTTTGTCCCATTGCTTTTTCCCTCACCTTTAAACATCCTCCATCTCTTTTCACTGTTTCGTTTTAATTGAATTGAAAAGGAATACTATCAACTTTAACATAATTTCATTTGTTTTTGTTTTTTACTATAACATTTTTACAAACTATATTATAATAAAAAGCAATGCAGTTAAAACAGATTTGTTCCTATCCTACCAGATAATGCGTGATGTACTTTACACATTTAACACCACTTTTTTCAAATTGGTGCAGTCAGTTTTACCAGTTTCCCTGCATAACCAGCATGTCCAGATATATATGATGTGAAAACACACTTTTTTCTTTCTCCAGTTAAAGAACGCACATATCACAGAATCACAGAATTTCTAGGTTGGAAGAGACCTCAAGATCATCAAGTCCAACCTCTGACCTAACACTAACAGTCCCCACTAAACCATATCCCTAAGCTCTACATCTAAACGTCTTTTGAAGACTTCCGGGGATGGTGACTCCACCACTTCCCTGGGCAGCCTGTTCCAATGTCTAACAACCCTTTCGGTAAAGAAGTTCTTCCTAACATCCAACCTAAAACTCCTCTGGCGCAACTTAAGCCCATTCCCCCTCGTCCTGTCACCAGGCACGTGGGAGAACAGACCAACCCCCACCTCTCTACAGCCTCCTTTAAGGTATCTGTAGAGAGCGATAAGTTCGCCCCTGAGCCTCCTTTTCTCCAGGCTGAACAAGCCCAGCTCCCTCAGCCGCTCCTCATAGGACTTGTTCTCCAGGCCCCTCACCAGCTTCGTTGCCCTTCTCTGGACCCACTCAAGCACCTCGATGTCCTTCTTGTAGCGAGGGGCCCAAAACTGAACACAGTACTCGAGGTGCGGCCTCACCAGAGCCGAGTACAGGGGGACGATCACCTCCCTAGCCCTGCTGGCCACACTGTTTCTGATACAAGCCAGGATGCCGTTGGCCTTCTTGGCCACCTGAGCACACTGCTGGCTCATATTCAGCCGACTATCCACCATCACTCCCAGGTCCTTCTCTGCCTGGCAGCTCTCCAACCACTCATCTCCCAGCCTGTAGTTCTGCTTGGGGTTATTGCACCCCAGGTGCAGGACCCGGCACTAGGCCTTGTTAAACTTCATGCAGTTGACCTCAGCCCATCAGTGCAGCCTATCCAGATCCTCCTGCAGAGCCTTCCTACCCTCAAGCAGATCGACACACGCACCTAACTTGGTGTCATCTGCAAACTTACTGAGGGTGCACTCAATGCCCTCATCCAGATCATCGATGAAGATATGGAAGTTAAAAGTATACTTAGAATGTCAAGCTGCCTTTAAAACTGACTGGGTATCTAGTAGAGAGTGCCTCTCAAACACTTTCAAAGACTTAAACCTTTCCAGCCTGCAAAACCTTCAGGAAAATGATGTCCTGGATCTTCTCAGAATACCTAGAGGAGATCCCAGGCTCCTTACTATTTATCATTTCTCCTTTATTTATAGTGTGTTTTAGAAAAATAAATTCCTTTCCTTTCTCTCTCTCCCCTCCTACTTTCCTCTTCCTCACATTCTAATCCTTGATATTAGAGATGTGTCATCCTGTTTCTCTCCTTTTCATCTCTAAAAGTTACCTGTTGCCATTCTATCAGCCTGACAACCACATAACTCCTCAGGTCACATTGTAAATATATTCTTAGCACAGCACAAGTACAGCCTGAAATGCATGAAAGGTCTATGAAATACAATCCTGAATACCACTTTCTTAGGGCTCCATGTGGCATAAAGAGCCAAGATTTATAACACCCTCAGCCTTCAACTCTTACTCTGTATCTAATGTGCTTTTTTTCCCTTAAAGAATCAGCATACAAAATTTATAGTCTATTCTGTGTCCTAATCTTGAGAACATAGCCACTGCAGTGGTGATGAGAGAACTGGTGACAGAAAATAATTCTTGGACAATGATGGATCATATGTGAGAATACTAATACAGTAAGCTAAAAGAAAACCAAAGTGTCACTTCAAGTGATTTTCTTTCACAGTACACTTTTAATGGGATAAAATGTATAAAGTTTATCAATTTTGAGCTATGGGACATAACACTCAGAAGTCCCTAAACACCTGAGCTCTGAATCCAGATAGGGTTTTTTTTGTTGTTTGTTTGTTTGTTTTTGTTTTGTTTGTTTGTTGTTGTTGTTGTTGTTTGTTTGTTTTTGATTATATTTATTTTTTATAGACAGTTGAAGCCAGAATTTTGGAACCAGAATAGTTCCAAAATTACCTCTGTTCACAAATTTAAAGATTTTAATCAGAGGTCTCCATTTCTTGTCATTACTGGAACATCATCCCAAGAATGGCTATAAAGTTACAAGTGTCAGTTTGCACATGGCTTAGGGAAAATGGCTTTTGAAACAGCATAATTTGTAAACAACATTCTCAGGGATCCTTTGGTGGCTTCTGAGGATTGGTACTTCTATCCCCATGCTCTGGGACTTAAAGTCACTCACCTCTGCTACATGGCAGACAATGATTTTCATAACCGTGGTGAAGGGCCTTGGTCAGCTGCCAGCTGCCTACCCAACATGGCTGCTGGGCTCAGCTTTGGTCAGTGCTGGGGCTGTTGGGCCAGCTAGAACTAGTTATATCCAACACAGAGCAGCAGCACTGGCCTCTCCTCACAGAGGCTGCCCTTGCAGCTCTGTCTCTGTCCCAGACCTGGACACAGATATCCAACGAACCACTTCTGGCAACAAGTCCTGCACCTGGAAGACCAAGGGCAGCCTTGTCACCACCACCTGTAATTGTGCTTGGTTTCCAACTGCCCATCCAGGACTTGGCCTTGGGACTGGCACAGGCCTGATCTGACCCCCCCCCCTTTCTGGGGCACAACAGGGCCAGGGCTCCTGGGAAAGTCGAGCAATGTTCCGTGGGAACTGGTGGCACATCTGGTTGGCACTAACATTTCACTGCCAGCTGGGCTGGGCTGCAAGTGTTGCCCACAGGGATAACATGGCCATTGCTGGGTTAGATCTTGCAGGTAGCTGGAAAAAAAAATTAAAAAAAATCATGCGAAACATGCAGAAAGAACTACATTGACCTATGCTTAGATTTAATCCTGCTTTCAGTGCTTACCCTGTGGCTTCTTTTCTTCTTGACCTTCTTGTATTTTTTACTTCCTGATCCCCGGGAAGCTCATTTTCTCTCATTCTCCTGTTTCTTTCTGTTCTACATTTGTTCCCATTTTCCCAAGTCTGTTTTCTTTTTCTGTCTCTTCCTTCTGTGTTCCCCTGCAGAGAGCCTGCAAATCTTTCCATGCAATAGTATTATTAGATAGGTGAAGCCATGATAAACCTGAAAAAAAATAAAAAATCATTATTTTATGCAAAGCTAATTCATTTTATTTTCTTTACTCACATCAGTTTTTCAAGGAACAAGAGGGATTTGACCATGCTTTCTGGACCAAGTAGAGGCAAGGCCATAGGCATCCAAAATGGACAACCAAAAGAAATAATCCGCATTGTCCCTTATTATGTTCCTTTTATGGGGGGGGCAGGCAGGGGATAACAAAAAAATAAATAAATAACAATATATAATAACAATAATTATAATAATATGCTAAAAATGTAATATTTTGTTCTTTTATAAATATCAAGAACAGGTCTAGTTGAGGGAATTGAGTTCACCCTTAGTAAGTTTGCAGATGACACCAAGTTGGGGGGGAAGTGTGGTAGGAAGTGGGTAGGAAGGCCCTGCAGAGGGACTTGGACTGGATGGGTCAATGGGCAGAGGCATCAATGGGATGAGGTTCAACATGATGGGTCCTGCACTTTGGCCACAACAACCCCATGCAGTGCTACAGGCTTGGGGCAGAGTGGCTCAAAAGCTGTTCAGAGGAAAAGGATCTGGAGGTGCTGATTGATGCTCACCTGAACATGAGCTGGCAGTGTGCCCAGGTGGCCAAGAAGGCCAATGGCATCCTGGCTTGTATCAGGAATAGCGTGGCCAACAGGACCAGGGAAGTGATCATCCCCCTTTACTCAGCTCTGGCAAGGCCACGCCCTGAGTACTGTGTTCAGCTTTGGGCTCCTCAGTACAAGATGGACATTGAGGCCCTGGAACATGTCCAGAGAAGGTCTACAAGGCTGGTGAAGGGGGTCTGGAACACAAGTCCTATGAGGAGCAGCTGAGGGAACTGTGGTTGTTTAGTCTGGAGAAGAGGAGGCTCAGGGGAGATCTCATTGCTCTCTGCAACTACCTGAAAGGAAGGTGTGGGAAGCTGGGGGTTGGCCCCTTTGCACAGATAACTAGTGATAGGACTAGAGGGAATGGCCTCAAGTTACACCAGGGGAAGTTTAAATTAGAAATTAGGAAACATTTCATCTCAGAAAGAGTAAGTTAGGTATTGGAACGGGTTGCCCAAGGAAGTAGTGGAGTCACCGTCCCTGGGGCTGTTTAAGGAAAGGTTGGACCTGGTGCTTAGGGATATGGTTTAGTGGGTGATATTGGTGGTGGATGGTGATCTTGGGATGACCAGATTATCTTGGATGTCTTTTCCAACCTTAATGATTCTATGATTCTATGATTAGGTGAGGAAGAGGCATCGTAGCTTCTTGGCCTCTGTTCCTTCTGGTTATTGTGTCTACAGTTGAAAGAGTTATTTCCCAACATTGCAAGTTCAAGTTGAGAGGAGGAAAACCACTGCAAATACCTACCTTCTTTTTGCCATTTACACCCAGCAAACACTGAAATATATTTACTTTTTGCATCTGGTAAGAAGACCCTATCCATTTCTGACTCATCTTTACATATTTCCTTCATACACAAGACATCTTGTTTCAGTGTTTGTGGACCTGATATAACTTCTGCTGTTTCCTCTTCCACTGCTTCCCTGCTGCTGTGAGGAGACCAAGTAGAGAGGGTGGTGCCTGCAGAAATGCTGCAGTCTGGCATTCTGCATCTGCACAACAGCTTTGCTCATCCAAAAACAGCTCTAGAAAACAAAAATATGTGCGGTGAAGTGACTTCCTGGAAATAAATATGAGTACAGCAAAACCTACCTAAAGCCACACAAAGCTTCTTGGCCCTCTGATACTGGGCTTTCTGTCAATACTGCTGTATTGACTGGAAATTATTTGAAAAGGGACATTTCAGTTGGCAGGCCAACTGAGTTCAAGAGTTGAGGCTCTCAGGCTTCAACTCATCTTGAAGAGTAAACAGGTCACGACCTTAGAGGCAGTGGCAAAGTATATGCCATGGAATGAGTGGAGTTGAGACAAGAAAATGCTGTTTCCAACTTCACTAGAAACAACATATGTTGAGATAAGAGCACTCCTCTCAAAGCATCTACTAGATGTGCCAGAGAAGGGCAGATACAGAAGATCTGCTGTGAATTTTGTTCTGTGAATCCTGTCACTATGAACGCATGGGAAGACTTCCAGTAGGAAAATATTACAGTAAAGTCTTGAGTGTTCAGAAGCTCTCTCTTTTTGCATTCATGCCTTCCAATAACACAGGAAGGAATAAGAGCCCAGCTTGTGACAATCCTCATTTCATCCTCCTACCTGTGAAGCTGTTGACAAGTGCTAGAGGCTCCTTGTCTGAGGGGCTGGAAACGCAAGCCATTTCCTTCACAAAGATATCATAGATATCTTTGATAGATATAGATATAAGTAGCTGTCAGTAAGAAACTCTGCTAGCACTTGCACACATACAATCATTGGTGTCAACCACTGGGGTTGAAAATCTCTTAAACAGCCTTTCCCACGCTGGACCCTTGATGCTGTGGGGCCAAATAGCTGGAACTTTTAGCCAGCAGAGTTTTGGCTGATTTGGTAGAGATGAGATAGTAACTGTTTAAAGAAGAGGAGATTGGCTCAAAGCAAATGTTCAGCCACTGTCAAGGAACATAAACATATGGTAAGAAGAGTTCATCACTGCACTGCTTTAGAGAGCTGTGGTGGTTTTACCTTGCTAGACAGGTGAACTCTACCACAACCACTCTCTCACTCCACCTTCTCAGAAGAGGAGGGAAAGAAGAAAAGGAAAGAAACAACTTACAGGCTGAGATAAGGATAATTTAATTTAAGAAAACAAAATGTTAAGGGAAAGTGATTATTAATTAAATAATTTAACTAAAGAGAAAAAGGAAAGGAAAAAAAAAAAAAAAGCAAAGGACACATGGAAGCACAGAAGAAAGTAATTGCTCTCTACTTCTCACCAACAAACAATGCTTGATCATGTCCTTGAAGCAGGGCCTCAGTGCACATAGACATTGTTCGGGAGGACAGATGTTTTCACAATGAAAGCCCATCCCTACTTTCTTCTTCCTTTTTCCACCATTTATTGGTGAGAGTGACATCATATGGCATGGTTGGTTTAGGTCAGCTGCCATGGTCATGTTCCTTTCTCACCTCTTGCCCACCCCCAGCCTGCTGGCTCCTGGGAAGAGGGTTAGAGGGAGTCCTGATTCTGTGCAAGTATTGCTCAGCAGTAGGCACAGCGCTGGTGTGATCCCAGTACTGTTCTAGCTGTAAGTGCAGAGCACAGCACTGTATGGGCTGCTGCAGGGAAAGTTAACTCCACCCCAGCCAGACCCAGTACGAGGGGAAAGTTTCCATTCAGCTCACACTGATGAGGTGACATCTACAAAGAGAAAAGCACACATATGCTTGTCTCCATGCCTTCATAGCAGTACTACTCAATAATGTCCCATAGCAGCTCAGCAAGGGATAATAGCAAGAGTTGAACTGATGGGCCCAACGCACGACAGAGGGACTATATTATTAGCTAAGGTACTGCTCTCTCTCTTGCCTTCTAACAAGAGTTGCTTCATGGAGCAAACTGCTCAAATCCCTTAAGGAAGTGCTCCAGTAACTACAGAAATGCTTTCTGTACCACTTTCCCCCAAAATGCAACCCCACAGCACCAACTTTTGAAAGAAGATCATGGATAGGCAGGCCTTTACCAGTGCTTCCATAACAGGCAGACTGCCAGACTTACTCTTTCAGCTCTTCCAACTTCTTCTTGCTTGGCTTCTCCAAAGCTTGTATCCAGTCCTTGTAGAGGTTAGCTGAGAGCAGGTTTAAGGTCATGTCTCTGAGGAAGTCCTGCAATACCAAGCACTCTGGATGAGGCTTGGAAAATCCTCAACCATTAGGATCATTAGGAGCATCCACAGAACTCTAGCTCATGAGGAGGTACATGGGTTTCAGCTCCTTACTCCTTACAGATGCCCATTAGAACTGACAGAGCAGGGAGCTGCTGATCAAACTCACATTTATCTACTAATAGAACCTAGCCCTTCTCTGCCTTCTGGTCAACCCCAGATTTCAATATGTCCCCCTGGGGAGGCTGCACAGGATGAAAATAAAATGAGTTTCCTAGAGATATGCTGGAAATGAGGGCAGAACAAAAGGAACAGAAACCAGACAGGACAGAAGAACACCTGGCTAGAATTCAGTCTGGCTAACTGAGTTTGTCTACATTGTGGCTTTAGCTTTGGGTCCTACCTGTGTCAAATCCAGCCACTGGAGACTGGAGTGGGCACTGACAGGCTAGCAAGGAGCACCCACGGCTCCAGGTTAAAAGACTTTGCCTTCAAGGTGACTGCCAGCAGGTGTGTATGTTGGCTTTGCAGGTCAGCCTCACCTCCAGAGGTGGAGGATGTCAAGGGCCTCCTTCAGTTACCGATGCACCTTCTCTTTGGCAGCTCTTCAGAATATCCCTTCTGTTGATCTCCCTTGCACATACCAGATCACTAGGAGATCCTACAGGAAAAATAGGCAGAGGCAGGACAACAGTTGCTTTGCTAAAGATAGACAGGTGAACCTTTTTCAGAGTTGTGAACAAGCTTTGGCAGCTGTGCTTACCTGGATGGGCTGAAGCAGCATGCCCACAGAGAGCTGCCAGAGGCTGGCCAAAGAGTGCCCTTCTTTAACCCAACCCTGACTGCCCCAACATATCCACAGTGTTTGAAGTGCATCACAGAGCAAAGGGTCAGGGCTACTGCCTCTTTGTGCCTGCACCTCCTGCTGCAAATGAAAACACAGAAAAAATCCATGATAGAAAATCATCAGAGAGGTTGTGGAGTCTCCTTCTGTGAAGATATTCAAAACCCAACCGGATGCCATCCTGCACAATGTGCTCTAGGTGATCCTGCTCAGCAGGAGGGTTGGACTAGGTGATCTTCAGAGGTCCCTTCCAACCTTGTCCATTCTGTGATTCCGTGAGCACTCTCAGATCCTCCCATGTGCAGTGCAGTGCTGAGCAGTGTGTGGCAGGAAACGCTGAGAGCAAGCAGCTGAAGCCACACCTCAGCCTGTCCTAGTTGAGTATCTCTGCTCTAGTTGAGAAGCACATATTTTCAAGAGGACTAAAGGGGCTATTTCCTTCTTTTCTCTTTAAATGTCACATATCAAATAGCAATGTCTACCTTCAGTACCAGATGGGACTATTGTAGGCTTTTGCTTAGCATCATCCTGCAAGAAATGAGTTGTGCTCAAAAGGCCACCTGCAAGCTGCATCAGCCACTTGGAGCCAAGTTTGGCTCTCCCTGGTGGCCTTTGCTGTCCAGACACTCTTTTGAACAGCTCTGCTTGTCCCAGTATCCTGGTGCCAGCTGCGCTGCTACCCACTGGCCTGCTCCTCTCAGCTCCCTGAGCTGACCCACGGGACATCCTGCAACAGCTCAGCCCTCTTGCCTGAGATACCTTGCACCCCGACACAGCAAGGAGCAGGTGAAACAGTCGTGCTTTTCTTTGTGTGGCCCTCCAACAAAGTCTCCAGGCTGCTGGCATTTAATGGTTTTGACCAGGCAAGAGAAAAACAAACAAACAAACAAACAAACAAACGAAAGTGGAAGTGAGAAGTGCATCTGATGCTCCACCGGAGAACCAGGAATTTCCAAGGTACTCTGGTGACAGAGCTAAAACAAGGGGGACACATTTGCACCATGGTGGCAGCTTAACTCCTTCATGAGGAGTTTAATGAAGGGAAGTCATATCATCCAGTCTCCCTCTGCTCCTCCTGGTTGCCTGCATACAGGAAAGGACAGAGAAAGAGCTCTGTAAGACCCAAGTTCTCTCTGCCTTCTCTCTCTACTGACAGCCAGGGGAGTACATAAACTTGATCTTAAATGACCCAGGTATAGCCCAGTAGTCAAGCAGAGCTCCCTGGAAAACTCCTACCTGCAATGCACTCAGGCTTTCTTCCCTGTCTGCCCCTCTCTGATGGAAACAGAGGAAAAAGAGGCTTTCCATCCCCAGCCCCCACAGAAGTGAGCCCATGGTGAGAAATGGCAAGCCATTTCCCAAGCCATGTGTCCAGTCAGAGCTTTTTCACTGTTCAGGAACTTCAGAAATAAAAAAGAAACACAATCAAGCCCTTCTGGTCCCCAGCTTCTGGGCAGATGCAGGTGACTGCACAACTCTGCCGCATGGGAAAGGCCACAGGGCCAGGACCAAGCAAGGTGGGGCAGGACAGAGGTGCTGCCAAAACTCTGTCTCCCCCTTCTCTTTCAGAGGAGCTGCTTGTTTCCTTCCTCCCAGCATTCTCTATTGCCTTGGCTGTAATGTCAGCAGTGACTTTGGAGCAGCAAGAGGAGAGTATCTTCAAGAGCAGTGAAGATAGTCTTAGGCTGTGCAAATGACAGGTATGACCACAGAGACGTGAAGCCTGCTGGACCCTGTCTAGGGTCAGCAGGTCCTGCCCTGAGAATGCAGAAGGCTACAAGGTGTGAGAAACCTCCCCATGTCAAAGCATCTTGCCTTGGGCTTGCAGAGAGGAAGGTAGCCTGGAGCATTGCCTCATGGCAGCAACCAGCCCTCTGGCTCACAGAAGGTCTTTGATGCCTGATGCCCCTAATGTTTGCTATTCCCATTGAATTTCTAAGCAAAAGAGCTTTCCCATAGGATTAGGATGGTTTCAAGGAAAACAGATTCACAGAACAGTAGGAAAGAAAGTGACCTCTGGAAGCCACCTGGTCCAAGCCCCCTGCTCAAAAAGGGTCTTCTAGAGCTCATTGCCCTTCCCCTCATACTGACATCATTGTGTGTGTCAACGCTGCAGAGGATGTTTTCTAGAAAGGGAAAAGAACAAAGGCAGCCCTTCTCCCTACTTAACCCATCCATGTTGTCTGTCTCTGAATGTAACAAGCACAACAAGAAGTCAATGCTGCATCATATAGTCTTCCATAAAACTATCCTGGAAAACAAATCTAGCGAAATTTGCCTGGAGAACACACTACCTGCTATGCTATCTGATTAAATATTTCAATTATACCACAGAGCCAGAACATACATAAATGATTTAACCCTTCTTAAATAAGCCTGCACAGTTTTATTATTGACAAAAATATATATATCTGCAAATATAGAAGCTGAAAAATGCAAAATATAGTAGGTTTGTTCAAACTGCATGGTGAGTTTGCAAAATGCTCGGCAATTTTTCTGTGTGGTTTTATTAAAAAAAAAAAAAAAAAGCTCCAAATTATATCACAAAATTCACTTTAGATAATGACAGTTCTCTGGTTAGTATTTTTAAATAAGTTACAAGGAAAATAGTCAGGAAGTACAACTATGCATTTAAGGGGAAAGCAGATTCTGTTTTAAATGTGTTGTAAATGACCAATTATTAACTTTCAAGTGAAATAACAAAGTAATATGCCATAAATTGCTACCTCAAGACATGTAGCTAACTTTTACTTTAAAATTAGATACAACATAATTACAAAAATAATATGAAAAGTAAATTGAAGAAAAAATTTAAAATATATATTGGAAAACAATCTAGCAATGTAATGAACAGTAAAGTTTTTTTGACTTTCCCATGTCAACAGATTTAGTTGAATTTTCACATTGTCAATATCTAGAGTTAAAAAGCCAGAACTTTTATATGCCACTATGTACCACAATATTTTTAGAAATGTATGGAGAAAAAACATTTTTTTAAATTATATGTGCAGTACACATATTCTGATAGCCTGTATTACTACAAGAAGGTATTTCGTTTCGTTTTTTGAATGTCACAACTCTTCATAGTGCTGATGTTATGTACAACATCAGACCAGGTTTTACACTCACATAGATTATTAGATACTAGATATCATAGATTATTAGATATTGGATAGCAGATTATCTGCATTAATTGTGCTAAAATTTATCATTTGAGCCAGAGGCTAAAAAACAAATGTATCTATTGAACTCAGTGGCCTATTGATCAACAGATTTAATTCACCATGTTCAAAAAAGAAAAGGTATATGAGAAAGGCATATTCTATTTTGACTACCACAATGCATGTTTTAGGAAGTTTAAAAATAAACCATAAACCAAATAACCCATGCCCCATCCTACAGATGTCAGAGGCAGATGAACATACAGCTGTCTGTACATTACAGAGAGTAGGTTGGATTCACTGTGAACCCTCCCTTATTTCCCCATCGTGAGGAAATCTGTAATCTACATTCAGCCCAGTAACACACACTTGTTGGCCCATCATACTGATGACTGTCATATCTCAGACACCAAAAGCAACTAATGTGTTATGTAAGCATGGAAGACTCTGCAATGTACAGACACCTGTACTGTATTTTTTCTCAATCTGTTTCCCATTTACTAAGATTTTATGATGATTTTAGTAATTATCACAATCAATTATTTTCAAGGATCAGAACATGATGAGGACCATTAAAACTAGATATAAGCTGAAATGAATAATTAACAACAATACAGACTTCAAGTAATCCACATTGTACTGATAATTACTGATGATTAATATACATTTTCAAGAATATTTACTTGTCAATGTTACATTAAAATGCTAGGGTGTTTTGCATAATTAAATTTAAATTACCTTAAATTACAATCATCCTTAAATTACCATCATTACAATGCCTGGAACTATATTCATATTACATATATATATTTCTACATGTATGTTTTTACAAATGAAATTTTAAAGTTACAAAATGCATACAGGTCTTTGATGTCAGAACAAAGATGTGATAAGTCACATAATAATCACTTATATTATTCCTTTTGCTTCCAAACACATATTTTGATAAAAGTCTACACAGTTAGTTATCAGTGTATTTAACATCTACCTTATGTTCTGGTAACAAAGTGTCTGATAAAAATGCGTACTTTGTGTGTCTTCTAGAGGCAAGTACTACTGAAGGAAACAGATCTCACAAACTCATGCATAGAAACTGCATAGCAACCAGAGTATATACTCTATAGGAGTCAACCCCAAAGCCTGAAGGAGCCACTGTCCAGTGTGCTGGTCTATATGAACCAAGTTGACTTGGCTTGGGCATTCTCAGGATATTTTTACATCATCAGAAGACAACGCTGCTAGGACTGAATCCTAGAGCAATCCTAGAGCAAGTATTGCTCTAGGAAGTCTTTCATCTCTTTTAGTTTAAAACATTTTTCTGATGATTCACAAGGCAAAAAATCACATATATACCAGTAGCAAAAAGTCAAGTGCAACAATGGTTTGTTATTGTTGTTGTTTGGGTGGTGTGGTGTGGTTTAATGTAAACACACCAAAAATGTTGCATTTCCAACATGTGTTTACGCAGACAAAATGGGAGACCAGCATTTCTCAAAAATTACATTACCAGATCTACCCTGTACTGTGACTTCTAATCAGGATGTTGGTTAAGTCATACAGCTATCCTACCCTCATCAATGATGAAAGCAAAGATCTTCTTGCTGTACCCTAACTTGCCTGGTTTAGTGTAATCTCTTTACTCAGTCAATGCAGAGTATTTTACCTGCAACAAAATCCAGAGCGCATTGATCAGTCTGGTAAGACGTAAGCTGAATGATTTCCTCAGCAATCTGTTCTCATGGAAACAAATTCACCTCACTGTACCAACCTAGAAAAATCAAAAGTAATGCAATTGCACATTGATTTTATCTTATGTCTATGCAGACAGTAGGAAAAAAAAAAAAAAAAAAAAAAAAAAAAAAAAAAAGAGAGAGAGAGAGAGAGAAGGATGTTGAGGATAGGGTAGGGAAAAAAAAAAAAAAAAAAAAAAAAGATTTAATTGTTTCAGTTTGTCTTTATTTTAACCATATTATGTTTGCTCAATTTATTTACTCATTCACAATCCTCCTTAGATCTCATTGCTGAAGCATCTATAGATTTTGGTTTTTGCTTGTTTGTTTTTAAAGGAAATAATAGAACAAAGAAGGCTTTTCAGTTACTTATGGGAACGTAAAATGATTACAGTGATAATCTTTCCAGAATTAATTTATTTGAATATAATGCATATTTTATAAACACATTTATACAAGTATACTCCATCCATTCAAAACATCTTTCACAGACTGATCTGCATTCACTAAAGACCACAAAGAAGCTCAAAGTTTTTGTTTCTTTATTTTGGTGTTTGGTGGAGTCTTTATTAGTGAAGGAGAGAAAAGATTCAACTGAAGTAACTACTCAAGAAATGTGACATCAGTGTTTTTGCATTTAAGGAAAGAAAATTAATTCAGCAAAATTCCCTTCTGAACAAGCACTTTTAAAACAGAAACATGACCACAGATAGCCCTTTTAGAGCACAGGCAGGGCAAAGTAAAAAGCCATCTCAAAGACTTGAGCTTTTCACAATTTCTCTTTTTTAACCCTTTTGTTGAGACCATAGAGGTAAGAATTGTTAGACAGCATCTGACCACAGACCCACAGGTGGTAAACACCCAGCACCAAACCTCTATGCTTCTGTACTCTGTTGTTCTTTCACTAGCAGCAATTGCATGTGATGTGCAGTGCTAGTGCTAGGTTTTCATCCTCACTGCTCCATTCAAACTGTTTTGCATTTTGCTTTTTACTCTCCCCATTTTTATTCCCCTCTATTGGTCTCTTCACTACAGAAGAGTAATAAAGGAAGGAAAACACTGAGGTAAAAGGGCAAAAGAAATAGATACTTGTCATTTTAAAGTTTTGGGAGAAGAATGGTTATTTTTGTTTCAAAAATTCCAAGGGAAAATCCTGATAATACTGAACTCAGCCTGGAGCATTCTGACACCATCTGACTTTTTGAGAGGAACACATTGTTTTCCTGGCCTCTCCTTACCTGGCTTCTGCAGCAACAACAGCAGCAATAATTGCATTACAGAGAGGACATACATGACCGCAAGGATTATGCAGGTGTGCTGGAGATAATTCAGTACCTGCAAAAGTAGAAATCTGAGTGACATGTTCATTACTGACTCATTCTTGAAGGTTGGCGGCCCCATCAGGGACAGGCAAAAAAAAATATATATATATATATTTGCTTCTTTTTAACCTCTTAATCTCTTAATTAGGATCCCTCTTTTCTATAATGGATGAACAGGATAGTGACGCTTAACTGAGTCATTGAAAGCCAGTATTAAATCCATTAGCAATAATAAAAGAAGCAACAGTAAAGAAAATGTCCTGTGTCTGAAAATCAAATACAAAGCTGAGTTGTCTCAGACTTTGCAATTAGTAACAGAAAGATAAACGTGACACGTGGAAGTGATCCAAGAAACAGAACTGTTGCATTATGGACTCATTTTTTTCCTTGTAGTACGGATTAGTAAACTAAACTATTGCTTACTTAAGTAGGCCCAGCAGCACAGAAGACAGCGTATGTTTTTATATCCATTGAAAATGTACTTCTAACATTCAAATTCCTTAAGCATGCTTTCACCTACTTTAAGTAGTTCTTCAGGCAAGGTTTAAGAGTGATTGGCATCTTTCCATTCAAACATTAATACATTAACCTACTGAACTGTTGAACCAGTGAGCAAGACCAATTGAATTAAAAAGGGACAATTCACTTAGGCTAGAGAGTGAAATGGATACATCGATGTGACGTATACATTCAGAAGATAACCGAATAAGTGATTGACATTTGATGAATATGAATTTAGCCATTTGGTAAGCTAAATAAGGACCCCAACATTGACTAAGTTACTGTCCCTATTTTAAGATGTATTTTACAGATTGCAAACTGTGAACAAAGCTGCAAAACAAAGTTAGAAATAATATTTACAGTATTGAAATCATCCAGAGGTCTGGAGATCAGAAAATACTCATGCTTTACCATACTGCTTCACCACACTCCATCCAAGTCCTTCCTACTTCATGGATCAAAAAAGGCCACTAATAAGAGAGTAGTAGATTTAATCAATGATAAAGTTATCATACTGCATGTTCTTCTGCCATCCTTCCTACATGTCTTTGCATCCTCTGGAAGAAAGAAAGAAAGGCAGGCAGGCAGGAAGGAAAGAAGGAAGGAAGGAAGGAAGGAAGGAAAAGAAAGGAATTAAATGTCCACTTTCTGTACACAGAAATGTTTTCTGAAGACAAGTTTTTTGTTTGTTTGTTTGTTTGTTATTGTTTTTGTTTTTCATCTTCAGGGAAAAAAATGGCTATTTAGAACGTCTCCTTGGAAAATTCCTTTGATAGCTCTCAAGCACAAAATCTGTCCATGCCTATGTACAGTGCCTTCAAAATATGGCAAAAAAATAGGTATATTGTCAGCACTGATGAACATTAGGCTTCTGAAAAGCTGGCAAAGTGGAAGTTCTGGAAATACAGCAATAAAAATGTGACAGAACTGTTTTCTCAATCCAGCACAGTTAGCCTGAGTTACCAGCAAAAATAAAGTTCTGTAGCATAGAGAGTCAATTTTAGACGAAATACCAAGAACAGTGTAATTATAAGGTGTTTAATAGTCCTCACATTAAATGCTTTGAGCAACAATAGTAGTTTTATTCAAAACTATGTTTGGATTTTAAAAATGAAATTTCAGAATGCTTTCAAAATGAACACACAACTCCTAAGCAATCTCAATATCACAAGAACTTGTTAATTAAAATTTGTCAAAAGCAAAGCAAGGTGTCAGATAATGGCATTGTAATGAGATTAATGCCAAAAATAGAACCAGATGCTCAAGGAACTGAACACCATACTCACAAGATATGAGGAATGCTGAGGCTACCTGAAGATTTTTGCAGTCGACTCTTCATTTATCATGACAGACATTATTAATAGATAGCCATTAGATCTTCTTAATTTATCACTATTATCTCTTTACACATTTAATCACTTTCATTGCTCATTATTACTTTTGTATCCACTAAAGGCACTGTTCCTACAAAATCATGCACGTATACTTTGAGTTTCCATACGAGGTGGGACGAATCATGAATAGAATCAATGAGCACATCTTTAAATATCAAGGCTTTATTAACTGATAATTTTATTTTTTAAGAACTGATGTCTGTTATGAAAGTGATATAATTTCCCACAACATGAGAGGTTAAACAATAATATTTTGACCTATCAATTTTTCAGTAATGCTGAAAAAAATAATCATAATATTTTTGTGTCTCCAAATGAAAAAGTAGATGTTTTACCCCACACAGGTGTATTTAATCAACAGAAAAGTCATTTTATTTCAATACCAAGATATGGCATGACCTCCCATCAGTTGTTCTCATCACCTGCAGGTTAGGATGTAAACTAGTTTCCCACAGATGTATCTCTGTATCTTTATAGTTGCCTAATGTTCTTAGAACAAGAACATTAGGGATTTTTTTCTGTACCAAGACTGTCAAAATCAATTGTTGTGTCACAGCAGTGGACAATAATATTCATTAATGTTTAGTACATTTGTCAGTCTGACACTCTCAGCAACTTGAAATGCAAATAATTAAATACATAAACCAAGATCTCTCTACATTTAATGTGGATGCAAATAATGGCATCAATTAATGCCATTAATGATGAGAGATAAGTTCACATCATCATTAATTTAAAATATATATCTTCAATGAAGGAATAAAGAGAGATTTGTAATGGACTATCAATTTAAAGTTCTTCTAATTACATTGACAATAAAGGGCTACGGCAAAGAAAAATGCATATATCTGACGTGTTACATCATTGTGGCAGGCATCTTTTTGCACTAGTACAAACTGTTTTCAGTGTAGTAAAATGTAGCTTTATCTTCTTTAAAAAGAAATATATGAAGTCCTTGCAAACAGTTGAGATGAGGTCACATAAATTTCCTTATGACTGAGTGAGGGAGTATGGGGGCCTAATCATTTACATTCATAGAGGCTCATGGGATTTGATGCCAGTAGAAATTAGTGCCATAGACCATGGGACTGCTCATGAGTTCTTCAGAAAGTACAGTTACTGTGCATTGGGCTCAATACTTAAATTATTCACCATTTTAATTGCTTGCATTGAAAATATACAAGCTGAAACTTTTTTTTTTTTTTTTTTTTTTTTTTTTTTTTTTCCTGTGGCCAGCCTATAGCTTTTTCTGTTATTTGGACACACACTGTACTCGCTGCTGGTGTTGTTGGAGTCACAGATTAATGAGCCTTTTTTCATTTTAAACACCAGGAGAACAAAGTAAAATACTGTCAGCAATATTATTCAAGGAAGGCAGAGTTTGGAAACAAGTAGAGACATATTAAGTCTCAGAAAGGGGTGCTGACTATAAAAAAGAAAGAGGAGGGGAGGGGAGGGACTCTTATCATTGTAGGTTTTGCTAGATCTCAGAGAAAATCTAGTTGAGTCCTCTATACAGTTTCTTCCACACTGATCTGACTTGAGAATTTTAAAAAGCTAGCATAAATCAGTTTGCAATGAAAATGTCCTTCATGTTTCTCCCAGATTAGCAACAGAAGTATTTGCTTTTTTACTTTCATCTTGTAATGAATTTAGCACTTGTGGAACCCCTGTTAAAGCTTCTGGATGTTCTCTATGACTGCAAATGTCAGGAAAAATCACTTGAGAAAAGACATAACAGGACTTTTTAGCACAATCCTCTGAGTTGACAGATTGTTTTACACCCAAATTCTTGCTAAAGACAAAAGGGAACACACCACACATATGAAGATAAAAATTTACAGTTTTTCTAGTCGGTGTTTTAACCATCCAATCAAACAACTTATCTAATTAATAAATAAAAGTATATTTATTAATACAATTAAATAGGTATATAAAGCTTTCTCTTCCCCAATGTTATGCTCAATTTGGGTCCTGAAGTTGGCAGTTTCATTCTTCCTCAAGAGCAGGGAAACCTTAAGAGGAATTGTTAATGGCTTGAACTGGGAGGCAATTGATCATGGCGATGGTGGTAGGGTCATTTTCTCCTCAGTTCTGGGTCATACTTACATGTTTTCTTATCACAGTTTGCTTCTTTTCTTCTTTTTTTTTTTTTTTTCTGGTTCCCATCTACACCTTGCACAATACCCTCCCCCAGCCCGTTACAGACCATATGCTGTATTCATAGAGCTTACACTAAACCAGGCTACAGCCACTTAACCACCATGCAACACACTAAAATCAACTCTGACCAAGGCAGACATACACAGGTCCTGAGACCCTGAACTCTCAGGTCAATACAAAGCCTGTGGCATTTTTCTAGTAAAGGCAAAATGTTATTAGTCGTGCTGCAATTATGAATGTGCTCCTACCCAACCATGCCCTGTGGAGAATAATCTATTTATATGCAACCTGGGGACACCTCAAAAGTGCATGAAGACTGATGTTGTTGAAGAATACTTTTCTTCTCCCCTGTATAATATGAAATTAAATTAATTTAGCAATCCTCAGATTTATCTTGCAAAGGATACTGCACACACTACATACCTCAAGACTTTATTACCTCAACATGTTAGAAAAGTTCATGAAATCATGCCCGAAAGAAAATTTCATGCACAAAAGACAAAAGCTGAAGCTTCTGACATTATGAAAATGTTCCTTGTGAAAACTAAGCAACTAAGGAATCTAACCTTGCATTCTCCTCAGATCAGTTGAAATCATAAGGATGAAGGAAGGACAAAATCTAGAGGAAAATATATTTCTGTATATTAATGCCCAAAGTTGGTTTTCACCTCAACATGAAATACCAAACAAGGTAGATAACAGAAGTAATAGAAAAGAGGTTTACTCTCCCCGTGAAGAAACAGTCAGTCAATAAATTTCTGATATGGTGAAAGTTTTAGAGGTATGCAGGTCAGTATCACTGTAGATGTAAATAGCTAATGTAGCTAATATATTACATTACATTACCTACAGAGTATTCATCATCAGAAAGTGATGTTTATACACATTTTTACATTAATGTAGAACTTGCATTTATTCTTTTAATGTTCCATGGAAAAATACATTAAATGATAAAACAAATTATTTTTAATGCATAATGGATTTATATAATGGATTTATATAATGTTTCCCATAATGTAGGAAAAAATACTTCAAAGTCATGTTCCGTTTTATGCATACTACTACTCACAAGTATTAACAGTTATAGTCTCCATTTTTTTCATATCCTAGCCAGTGCAATAAAATGTCATTAAGTTGTTGCTTTGGGATGATTACAAGCATGTGGCTTATTTGCCCTCTTAAAAAGAGGTGGCTTCTTGAAATGGGATCCAAGCTGCAAGACCACAAATAATATGAAATCAATTATCTTGAAAACTGCTTCAAGCAGCAGCATGTTTTCTACCCTTGAACACAATTAGTCTTCCTGTCTCTTACTTTTTACATATTTTTACCCAAACACATTTACTATGTAAGGTCAAAATTTGGATGAACAAGTTCTTAGACTATTAACAATAATAATACATTCACATACCCCCAAAATAATTCTATCTGGACAATTAAGTCACTATATCCAAGAAAGACAACAACTGTGAACAAAAAATGCTTCCTTTCTATCTGATTGCTCAGAGTAGTCCAGAAAAGGGCTACGAAGCTGGTGCAGGGCTTGGAACACAAGTCCTGTGAGGAGCGGCTGAGGGAACTGGGGTTGTTTAGTCTGGAGAAGAGGAGGCTCAGGGGTGACCTTATTGCTCTCTACAACTACCTGAAAGGAATGTGTGGGAAGCTGGGGGTTGGCCCCTTTGCACAGATAACTAGTGATAGGAGGGAATAGCCTCAAGTTGTGCCAGGGGAGGTTTAAGTTAGAAATTAGGAAACATTTCATCTCAGAAAGAGTAGTCAGACACTGGAATGGGTTGCCCAGGGAGGTGGTGACATCACCGTCCCTGGGGGTGTTCAAGGAAAGGTTGGACCTGGTGCTTAGGAACATGGCTTAGTGGGTGACATTGGTAGTAGGGTGATGGTTGGACCAGATGATCTTGGAGATCTTTTCCAACCATAATTATTCTATGATTCTATGATTTTCCTGAATACTGTTCTGCTGTTACTG
Source organism: Aythya fuligula (assembly GCF_009819795.1). Taxonomy (NCBI): domain Eukaryota; kingdom Metazoa; phylum Chordata; class Aves; order Anseriformes; family Anatidae; genus Aythya; species Aythya fuligula. The sequence goes on along the minus strand of NC_045560.1, from coordinate 99,490,138 downwards.
TCTTTTGTGTCATAGGAAGTGAGATGATACTAATTTCCTCATTGTTTTCTCATGGCCACCAAATATTCAATGAAATGCTGAAACTGTAAAGGAAAAATGCCTTCACAAAATTAGAATTATATTTTGAGTTAAACTATTTTTTTCTACATTTTTTACAAATTTCATGGCCTTCCACACCTCAGTCATTCCATTTTATTTAAAAAAAAAAAAAAAAAGACCACAATTGACTTGTAATATTCTTGGGAATTTTCCTTTGCTAATAAATATCCATACATATCATGCCTCTCTTTCTGCAAATTTATTTCTTAATTAAAATATATAAACCTCTTAAGTTTGCAAAGCTAGAACCTCACTTACATGGAACTAAATAAGGTTTATTCCAAAGAATATCTGTGCTTAAATTGTCATTCTTACTAGGCTACAAATCTTATAGACTCACCAATGATCACTTGATTACCATGGCTTAATGAATATTACAATGAATTCAAATATACACATCAAAAACAACTTTGGGAAGTAAGATTATTTTTTTTTTTTGGTCATATATAAGCTTTCAAAATTTCAAAAAGCTGAAGAGAAGCAGTTAATGGATCTTCCTCTTCAAAATATTCCAGGACTTGGAATACTAACACCACCAAGTCCAGGGGAAGCACCTGTTTCCATGAAACAGCTGGATTCATCACTCAGCATTACCATAGGAGAGGAGGCTAAGTGCATTGAACAGTCCGCTGAAAAGGCTGAACTGTTACCATTAAACTAAGTTGCCAGTTTAGTGTGCTGTTGGTTCGGTAGCATTCAATTTTTGCTCACAGCTGCATTTTTCAGTGTAAAACTATAAGTGACATCCATTCATTCATTGCAGATTTTTCTCCCATTTCTAGGAATGTCTAGTTAGTAAAAGGGTTTCCTGTTGCTACAACATGAATCTCTTTTCACCTTATTTATCAATAACTGAATCAGTCAAAGCATTGCAAATTTAAACTAATTCTTATTTGGGGAATGGTGAGTCTCAAACTGTTTGAAATCTTTGTAGGCAACAGACTGAACCAGAGCAAACTAGAGCAGAACTAAAATTCAGCATATCTTACAGTCATTGCAAAACCTAATTAAGACAGGGAGAATGCTAGTTAGAAATAGGTTTGTTTGTTTGTTTTTCAAAAAAAAAAAATTAACAATAAATTGGTTTTCTTTGATATTCCAAAAGACTCTAGTTGGGAGAGTGGAAAGTTTAGCCAGCATGAAAATGTCAGTAATTACTTTAGGACACGGCAGCAAAAGGATATATATATATATATATATTATATCCTTTTGCTGCCGTGTCCTAAAGTAATTTTATATATATATATATATATATACATATATATATATATATATTATATATATATATATATATATATAGAAACCAATCTATCTAACTTTTTAACAGTTGAAATTAAATAAATAAATAAATTGGCTAGGTGCAATAACATTGAGGTAATGTAATCAGACTTCACTATATGCTTGACATGGAATTGCATGACATATTTCTAGGAAGCCAGGGATTGGTTCCCGAATCAAACTTGTTTATCAGTTTATTAGCAACTGAAAACAATGAAATCCTTACTGGAGAAGGTTTGTAAATGACAGAGAGGTAACATACAAATGAGAATATGTAACAAATAAATAATCTTCATTTTCAATTCAGTGGCTGAGGCCAAACCTTGAACGGTACCTTCCAAGTGTAAAATTAACAGATGCACAATACTGGGAGCATTGGCTCTCTTGAAAAATTAAGAATTCATGGTACACAAAGACACTACAACCTTTGTATTTTCTCTAACATGGAGGTACTACTAAAATGTTGCATCCAGCTTCAGTGTGTCAAAATTCAGAAATAACCAAATGGGTGATAGACTATAAATGTGAAGTGAAATAATTCCATTAATATGATCTGCTGAAACAGATCTGCTGAAACTAACAAACAAAACAAAAAAATTACCTTGATTATGTATAAGCATGTGCATATATAAACATATGTGTGATGCATACTTAGTTGATAATACATTGTACTTAGTATACTTAGTAATGGTGTCAGCTTCCACTGAACTGATTAGATAGATACATTGATTTCGCTACCATTTGTTGTTGCTCCTGGGGAAGAAAAAAAAAAAAAAAAAAAAAAAAAAAAAAAAAGCTTAATTTAGATAACTATGACATAGCTATAGTTATATACATAGATAACTATGTATATAGCTATAGTTAATAATATAGTTAATTATAGTTAATAATATAGTTATTAACATAGATAACTATGATGAAGAATATCTGCCATCATAAGTTTCAAAAAAAAAAAAAAAAAAAAAAAAGACAGGAATTAAAGGACAGGAGGGGACGCCATGGAAATCAAGATATCATTTAATAAGAAATTTTACCCATACAGCTATCAACTCAAGCATTAACAGTAAACCAGACCCAGGAAAATTATATGTAGAAGCCTGAGTAATCAGGTAACACTTACTCAATATGGTGGAACTGTGAAGGGAAAAAAAAAAATCAGAAACCAGATGTGCTATTCAACTCACACCTTCAGCACACTACAAAACACTCCTTTTCTCTGCTTTATGAACTTGACAAACTTGCCTCACTTGCCTCTAGATATGTGTTTGATAATGTAGGGCTTAAAACAATTTGCTGCCTCATATACTTTGCCATTTTGCAGATGATGGTCTCCTTTCTACTTCATTGATTTCTGAGATCTATAAGTATTTCCATATTCTCCGCCAAAGATTAATTCTAGGCTATTAAGTAGTCTTCCTTTACAAACTATTGGAATCCATATCAAAATAAATTTTCTATGGTTGCTACCACCATGGAAAAGACTCAAAACTTTCCACTTGTCAATGACTCTTCTGTCTCCTCCAGTCTCCAGGCTTGACCCGAAGAGAAAAGAAATGCAATTACTGCCTTTAAAATAAATAAATTTTGCATTATTCCCTAAATTTTTGTGAGTCTTGGGTAAACTGAGTTTAGTATAGTTTAGCCTGAATTGTTCTGGGAACAGCAATGTCCTAATTTCTGGAAACAGTTGTTTAATTTTTGTATTACATCTGAGTTGGTAACTGTGTGATATTGTGTAGCCTAGCCTGAGGCTAGTAGTTAAAAACTGGGTATACAGTAAGTGCAGACAGTAAATACCAGTGACAGATTAAAGTAGGCAACATGACCTATGCTGTATTTGCAGCTGAAGTATTAAGAACAACTTTGGACTGACAACAGTTGCAAAAATCCAATGTTATGGCAGAAATTATGGATTGCAATCAGGATTGCATAAATTTATTGGAAGTTATTTTGCAATTATCTACAGTTGATATAGTAACTTGGCAATAGAGGTATGTGACAGAATGTTATAGTAGCTTTATCAGTTAATACAAAGTAGAGCAGAAAAAGACAGAATAATGACTTTAATTTGCAAACCATCCTTGCAGAGCATGGAAATGACGTCTCTGACACACCACAGTGTCAGAATTTCAGACGTCCCTCTCTTCAGAAGTCTGAAGAATATACATTGCAAAATAGGAGCACAGATTAGTTTTTAAGAGAGATTTGACAAATTAAAATGAAGGTTCTAGACCTTTACAGTGGAATCTGTTGGCATCTGTTTTGAAGAGACAGCAGAGAACCTTCCTCCCCCCCAAAAAAATCAAATTGAGGACTTTAATCAGGCTAGATAGAATTTGTTTAAGACACTCTCCAGAAAAGAGAAAATATATTAGTGTCATATTCCAAACCTATGGCCATCTGTTTTACAGAAAGGGCTAAAATAGTTCTTGCTGTTCTTCAGTAAGTAATTTGTTACTTATCACCATTAGCCACAGTCTGGATCCAATTTTAAGTAGTTTAAATATTTGGAGGAGGCTTTTTTGTTTTGGGTTGGTGTTGGTATTTTGCAACACTTTCTGTGAAGAAGTTCATTGTGACTTCATTTTGAAAACAATGACTGTCTTCCTGTTATTTCCCTTCTATCCTTCTATGAAGGTATAAATACTTGCTGACAGTGATACTGGCTGAGCAACAACACCTGACAGAGTAAAGAGACAAATTTTATTTTATTTACAGAACTTTGTTGCAGGGGTGCTACTCTGTTTCAATACAAATGACAATGAGCATTTCAAAACCTTCATCTGGATTCAGAGCTGCTGCAGTCAACTGTAGGAAATTTGGCACTTGGAGAATGACAGTGGATGAAGGTCCACTAGTAAATACTTGAGAGCATTAGAATTGAAGATTTTTAGATTGAAGAGCATGATTACTCGTTGAGAGATGAAGAACAACCATCAGGGAAAATGTTTCCTTGCCCTCTGCCATTTTGCTAATCACTTAAAGTAATCTCTCATACTAGTCCCTTGACATTTGGCTTTTTTCCAAGTTTGTATTGCCATTTCCAAGTTTGTATTGCCTGAATCTGCATACGCCTGGCAAGAGATCTGTTTTTATAAATATCCAGTTTATAGAATCTATACCCATGAGATGCAACTAATACTTGCTCAAGTTATAAGCTTGAAAAACCTGATTGTATGTGCGCACTGGAAGGACTATCAAGAACTTGGCAGGAAGCTAAGACAAAGTTTCTAGCTGTTGAGCATGTTGCATGTGTTTAGAGCTCCTAGACATCAGGCATCTGCATCCCTACAGAGGGACCCAGTACGCTATAATTTGAAGACTAAATATGGCTTTCTAGGTATTCGCTTTTGATGGAAGCAACTGGAAGGGGAGCAGTGACAAGAACGGATGGAATATTTTTTTCTGGAGAGGAGTAGTAAGGGAGAAGGGACAGAAATGAGTCAGACAAGACCAGTGCAGGTAAACCAGGTCATAGGAAGGACAATATATTGCATTGTTCCTCTATATATCTGCTCCAAAAACTGTGAAATGTAAGGAAAAAAAAAAAAAAAAGAAAAAAAAAAAAAAGGTATTACAATGGAACACACACATCTGCAGGCCACAAAAGTAATGATAGCCTTGCATTTTATGATTTTTTGGTGATCAGCTCTCCAATGTTCGTAGTCTTTTAATGTAGGAATTTAAAAGTTTCATTGTTACATTTTGTGTACCAGTACAGGTACACACAAATTTTTTTGACCCTGATATCTCAAATAAATAGCTAGCAGACTGGCCAGTTATTTCCACTCAAGGATTCTTTCTGCACTACAGAAATGACTTTGGCAATCTAATCTTCAATTTCTATCCTCCTTAATCTTTGTTCAAAACAATCTATTTGCTAATGAAGTTGAGTTGCGACCCTTTTAATAGCTGCTACAAGTAGCATTAGTTGCAAGGCTTTAGGCTATAGAACTAAAAACAGATTCTTTTGTTCATAACAGTAGTTCAACCAGCTGCAGCATTGGTTCAAGTGCATTAGTTGCCAATAACCATAACCAGGTGCTTATTCAAGCCTTCCATTCATTAAGAGACTTTAATTGCTTCGATTCAGAAGCATACTTCACTCTTATATAACTTTACTAACACCATGAATTTCAGGGGTGCTGAAGCATCACTTTTGAACAACATCAGTGTTTCGTGTTGTATTTTAGCTATACAAAATGGTAAAAAAGTCAGTCTTCAATAACTAGTGAAGTGATAGACAGACCCTTAGATTTTTCATGTTCCCAAGTGGCAAAGGCTCAAGTTCCAGGCTACAGATGAAATATACATGATACATTTCTCAGCTAATTATTTGTCAGTATATTAATAAATCACATCAATCCCCTCAAGGCTATCTAAATTTAGAAGGTTCATGAGATGTAATACATAATTAATACCCTTAGATTGGATGGCTTAAAGGCAAGTGATTTCCTGATCTCATATGAAGCAGAGAGTATTTATCATTGTTGTCCAAGTAAGGAATTGCCAGCATTCCTGCTTTTTGAGACTGTGTATAAATGTCTTTGTCATTTATTTTAGTCCAAGAGTAGAAAACATAAAATACATAGCAATTGGAGCTAGATTTTTTAAGTTCTATGCAGCTTCATTTATGCATACTTATAGATAAAATATAGAATATGTGCACATATGGGTAATGGATTGCTGATCAATCTTAAAAACTTCTCAATGGAAGTTTTACCACTATCACAAAATTATTGTTGTGTCACACATACAAGTATGCAAATATCTGCATAATCTCCAGCTATTTGCAAGTGTGGCTTCATGTTCTGCAAGCTTGCCTTTTCTCAAAATGTTCTTCCATGAACTTTTTGGAAGATGCTTCTCACAGTCTCCCATACCTCTCTCCCTTCCTTTTCTCTGTGGCTTTCCACAGGATCTTTCTTTGGTCTCATGGTCTTTTTATTTGTTTTATTTCTGAGAAAAATCACCCACAAACAAGTTCTATAATAATGATTCTGCTTCACCCTCTAGATGTGAATTCTCCTACCAGAATAAAACAGGATCTGACTAACAAATTGTCCATCCCCTCAATATCAGGCTGACAAAACCAGAGCTCTCTCCTCTTCTTCGTACCTTACTCGCTAACTTGCTGACCACTGTAGACAGTACAACCATAGAGCTCTTCCTACTGCAGTGAAAAAAGTCCTTCACTACTGAGGTGGTTTCTGTGACCTCACCTCTGTGAACAATTTTGCACCATTAGTCATGGGGTATTTACACTATTAACTCCTCAAACTTCTCGAAATCTTGGTTTAAAATCTGCCAAAATTCAATGCACAGAAGAGAGTCTGTACACCTGTCTACAGCAAGGATGACCATTTTTACCTTCTTTTACGTTTTGTGTGGCCCAGTCAAATCAGAAAATGTAAAGTGCAAGCAGAAATGGTACCATGGAGATAAAGGATCAGAGGTAAGAAAGAAACTTAAATTTCTGCCCTACTGGGTTCGAGTCAGAGAAGAGAACTAACAGTTTATAGTAGAAGGAAAAGGAGAAAACAGCAAATTGTTCTGTAATTACAAATACTAAGATATACGGTTCTGACAAAGAATTACAAAATTATTTAATTCCTACTTCCCAAAATCTTCCTTGTACAATTGGACATACCTTTGCAACCAGAATTCAGACCACTCCTTAACTGTGTGGACAGACACACAGTCAATACTTAATGTAGGCATAACAATACCAGACAGGAAAGTCATGTAGCATTCTATTTTAGTCACATACGTAGCTTTTGTACAAATCTCATCTTTGACTTGACATGGCTTCAGCAGCTTTTTCCCTTAAACATATACAATCCTACCCCATAAATAATCATGGGTTATGCTGATCTGAAAAAAAATTCACTGGCTGGTATGACCAAGTCATTTTAATACTTAATTTTCTTTACTGGCTCCCTACTTACAATCTCAGCTAACTAATGCAAAGAAAGACCTTTATTTTAGGTATTCAGAACAAATGTCTTCATGCTATCTCACTGCTATCTCTGCTTTGAAGGACCTTTTGCTGTATATGTACAAAATACTAATATTCTTACTGATCATTACCTCTCTGTCTTCTGCAATGCCTACTTTTCTTCGAGATTTGAAAGAACCTTCAGTAAATTAATGCGGGAGTTCTGTGGGCATCACCGTTACCTGTTAGTCAGAAACTACTAATTTCTGAATGTACAGGCAAAGACCAAAGTGGGAAACACTGATCCACTCTATCAAAGATGTCATCTTCAGTATTTCTGCCTGGTATCTTCTCTTGATAGCATTCTCAGAGACAAATGTCTTATCCTTCCCCTGTTCTGATGCATTTCACAAATGTATTACTTCTTTTACGCAAAGCAGTGGGACTGCAAAAGATTTCTATCATTCATTCTGTGTGTTGTTTTTTTTTTAATCAGTATTTTCTGATTAAAAAAGGTCTCTCTTTTTCACAGTTTGAGTTCAGCAGACTGTTATTTTACAGACAATATTTTCACTGCTTATCTCTATTTGGCATATTGATTCCAAATCAATTTATTGATTTGATATTCATTATATTTTCAATTAATCTTATAGCAATGTAAAGTGTTTACCACAAATCTAGGGTAAACTAATTTGAATGGATCAGATACTGCTCCTTTAATGATGTAACATATTTTTATTTGATTTGTACATCCTCTATATATCAGATCATAAACCAGATAAAAATTGACTGCATTGCTAGTTCAAATAAATGCCTGCAAAAACTTGCCAATAAAGAAACAATAGATAACTTACTAATAACTTTAGAATTACATTTCATCTTCTGCAAACAGACATAAACATGAAGAAGCCTGTAATGTCATCACTTTTTTATATGCAGAGCTTCCTATTATAACAATTTAAATATTCAGACAGATTTTCAAACGTTACAATTTCTTCATAGCAAAGGGAGAAATTTTGCTCACAGAACTTGTAGGCAACTTCACAGATATGTTTAATAAGGTTATTTCATTTTTATATTTCTAAATCTTGTCAAAATGTTTCTCCTCTCGCACTCCAATTTATTTTATTATTATTGGAAGATTTTGTACAAATGCCATATGAGTTACTCTAACTTATTCTCAAACATTCAAGTGCTTGCTGACTATTAAAATAGTGAAATTATTTCTTAACCAGTTAGCACTAGCAGTTATCATGTTTTCCAAACTATTACATTTAATTTTATCTCACTTCCATGGTTTATCTCCCTAGATTCTCCTGCAGCACTACAGAAATATTAAGCAACTAGATATTCAGTAATACTTTCAGAGACATGTCTTTAGAGATATGGAATATATATATAACACATGGTATGTTTTATAATTTTAAAAGTAGCATACCTGAAGGGGATGGACTGAGTTCTTTGATCTTTCCTCCTCTTTCTGGCTGAAAGGTAAGATCAGACTCTTCAAAAGTTCCAGTTTAGAGCCAAGGGAAAAAAGAATGCTTGTTGTGTTATACAGTTGAAAAAAAAAAATTAAAAATAATAATAATAAAAAAAAAAGGTAGATTGTGGGTTGACATAGGAAAGGATGAGGATAATATAGGAAATAAAAATAACTAAAAGAAAGTGTAACAGAGATGAATATAATGTATTATATTATAATATTATAATTATTAAATTATAATAAATTATTATGCAAAGCATGTGAATATTTTCAAATTGTTTGTGCATCTTGTATTTTCATTTTGTCTTACTGCCCAGGAGCATTCAGATCAGCATTAAAATGCATTTATTTTTTAACAACACTTATGGATTAACATCCCTATACAGAAGAAATCTCCAAAGCAAGCAAGGTGCTCAATCACGGAGGACGTAATGCATTATGGAAATGCATTCCAGCCAGTGAACAAGTCCATAGGAATGGACATGGGATCATCTTTCATTCTTGCGTTACAAGCACTGAACATCAATTGTTAATTAAAAAGAAAAAATCTTTGGAGAATAGTTTCAATAAGCTAAAAGAGTTTAAGTAAATAACAAACAAACAAACAAATTAAATGACATAGTCATATAATTTTCCTTAGCATAGAATTTGAAAGAAAGTTTTTACTTTGTAAAACTTGCCCTTTTTTTTGCTCAAAAAAAAAAAAAAAGTAACAGAAAATTACGATTTTATAGTTATTTTCTAACTAAGGGATAAAATTTTTTATTCACTTTGTGTTAAAATCCATAATCACACCATAGGATGATGCTTCTCCTAAGACTGATTGTATCTTACATATGTGCTAACACTTCAGCCACATGCTGATTGCATTTTGAATCAAGGTTGAGGCCATACTAGCATAACTATTCATATTTTGGAGTGCTGGTTTTGGCATAAGCCAACTGGATACAACAACATTTTTGTGAAATCCAGTTATTACATATAAGAAGCATCAATAGCACTCATGAGCTGGAAAATCCTTGCTTCTATTCATCATAGGAAGAAATTAAAAAAACATCAGGAACAAAGAATGAAGAATTCTGTTTTTCTAGGCATAGAAAGAAAACTTATGTCTGACTAACTACAGCAGAAATAAGCCCTGCTTGTCATATAAATCCAGTAATGAAGAAGCTGTTGACAGGGACTACCCTATAACATTGCATCTTTGTGAATGGGCAAGGGAATTCTATACATTACCCCATAAAGTCAAACTGAGACAACCAGCTGTAGTACTCTTTCCAGGAACTGAAAATCACAGCTTTTTTTTTTTTTTTTCTTTAATGAAGATTAAAAAAAAAGGGGGGGGGGGAAGAGGGGGAAGAGGGGGAAGAGGTAGATTTTTTTTTCCTTTTTATTTTTTAATTTCATATCTTCATTCATGTTGTGATTAATTTATTATGCTGAGATATCCAGTTACAGACGTTATATTGTTGTGTAGAAAAAAGGATAAACAAATTCTTCAAAGCACACAAAGACTACTTGAATGTCACATTCAGAACTGTGCAGCATACTTAGAGACCGATTCATCTTCTGATCTGCTCCAGCATCCTGTATTATATTGCACAAATTCATCCATGATTCAAAGTAATACTACTAATAATTAGTATTTAATAACAACCATCTGTAAGGTATATTTTATATTATGGTTGTGATAAAAAAAGATCATTTACTCTTAGTTAGGTTACTCCATAATTTTCTAATAGTGAAATTGTATACTACGTTATATACAGAGCAGCTAAGCCACTAAGGGAAAGGTAATACAATAACAACAACAACAAAAAGAACTTAGTAGTTGTAAAATTCTTGTATTTAAAATAGAGAAGTTTTTTTTATTATTATTATTTTTTTTTTTTTTATTCCAAATTTTTACTGACTGTGTGTGCACTTTCATTTCCTTATTACTTTTGGTCTTGTTTGGTATACATTTGGTTTACAATATGAAGTGCCTTCCTTGAAACCAAGTCCAAGTATTGTTCTCAGAATTTTTTGGCAGAAGAAAAAAATCTCTCACACAGATACTTTGTTTTTTAATTTTTTTTTTTTTTTTTTTTAATCTGAAATTGATAACCCATCTGGATCTGAAGCTAAGTTAAAGATGTCCTCATTAAGAGTAAGACAGGAGGCCATCATGTGAAGCATGCTTAGTGGTGATCCCCTGAAAAAAAAACAGCAGAGAGGGACAGGAAACCCTCCTATCTCTTACCCACCCAAGAAGCTAGAAAGAGCTCATGAGGAAATGCATCGTTCATCATGTTGGTACACATGAACACGCACCACGCTTGGGCTTTCCATCCTGGGTTCCTGAGGCCTGTGGGGATGGCTCTCCCCTTGGCTGCTGCCCAAACAGCCTTTGCCTGCTTCAGGAAGCCCACAAGCTTAGCAAGCTCTCATCCATGTCTTCCCTCCTAGCCTCTAGCTCCACCCTGCTTACATTTGACTGAATATGGCACAATGACACGCCACACTTCCAGGCATATATTTCAGCACAAGCACAGCCCTCAGCAGCCCTGAGCAGGGCCTGTCTCAGCTCCCCTTGTCAGCCATGTCCCAGCCCTGTGGCTTCCCTTTCCCTGGCTTCTGCACGCTGCCTGGTGGTATCCTTCTGCTGCTCCCCAGAACAATGGTTCAAGCTTTTGTTCAACAGCAGTTAATTGACATTGGAAGATAGAAGGCTTATTTAATGCAAGGTTTTTCTGAGGTGCTGAGCACTCTCATTTTTCCTTTGCTAAAAATCAGACATTCTCTTCTACGCACTGCACATTATGTTCAGACTAATTAGGAAAAAAAAAAAAAAATCTTTCAAGCTTTCCTATTGCCAGTGTGTCCATTTTACAATCAAATCACTTTTCAAACATTTCAGTGGGAAAAGCAAAACTCACAGTTTACCAAAAAGACCTTTTATTTTAACAGACAACTGGGCTCTTGTCAGCATAAGCAGATGATGGCATGTGGACTGCTGTCCACATGCTGACACCATTTGCAAATACAAGGAATATTTCTAGATTCTTAGACTAAAATAACTAAAAATTATAACCACAACAACAGCTTTACTATAATTTGGCTTTTCTGTATCCACTTTTATATAGTAACTGTGTTAAATACTCTAACAAATTGATTTTAAACACCTCCAAGTGATACAGAGTGGTGGCATCCTCCTTTTGCTTGCCCTAAGGGAGAGGGACATCAAGTGACTTGTTGCATTTCATACAAAAGACCAGTAGCAGAACCAGATATATCAGCAGGCAGCCTCACTGACAGTCTGCCAGTCTGAAATGGGCACTTGAAAATTTTACATTCTGTTAATGACAAGAAACATAGCAACTCTGCATCCTTATTAGAGGTGATTTCAGATTAAACTATCTCACAAAAACGACACTACTTGGTAAATAAACAAGGAAATGCTATCTGTGCCTACAACTCCTGTTTTTCTGTAATCTTAAAGTCTTGTTGGAAGCCATACACTTTTTCTCAAATAAATGTGTCAGGTCTAGGCAATGAAGTAATGAAATTTCTCCATCATTGAGACCAACAAAATATCAGTGATTTATTTTATATATTACTTTAATTTATTTTATTTTTACAGAATGTATGAATTATCACCTTTAAGAACTGAAAATTATCCAATTTTTATCATTTCTGGCTTAAAGCACAGATATTGTTTGCTCTCTGCTTGCTATCCCAAAAAAGCTGCTAATAAAAATGGTGCCTTGGGACATATCAGAGCTAGCTCCAGCTGGGATGCAACGCAGTCAGTCTAATCCAGTACCAAAGTTGAGCTTTCAGATGGCTTGCAATACAAGGAGATAAACTTTATACCAGATTAGGACATGGTCATATCTATATGAAGTGCCATGTAAGTTTGTCTTCCTTAAACATACAATATAGACATATTCTTCCTGAGGTGCATCATCCATCCTCTTACATATTTTTTCAGGTTTCTAATTCTTTCTAAGCTCTCTAATCTTCCTCCATGCTAGTTTCTAAACTCCTTCAAGTAAATACTACAAATGGTAGATTATTTCTCTCTTATCAGAACACTATTTATTTTATCCACACTTTCTCATCTACTCTTTGCTTCAGGCTATAATTCCTGTGCCCTTCCTGCCAGCTGCAACCTCGAAATAAGTGGCTGATTACACATCTGTAATGAGGCAGGAGTGAACTATAAACAAAGAGGATCATATTCAGACACATTCTACAGATAAACCAAATGGCATGGTCAAGTATTTCATGAGGCATAAATCTGTGCCCTCACAGTAGAAGTTAAGGTTGAGTACCCTTAAAAAATATATTCAGAAGAGATCTGGAAGCTGGAGAACGGTAAGAGAATCTTTAAAGTGTCATTAGAAATAAGTACCCTGAAACTTTCAGAAATATCTAGTATTATCAGGGGCATTCAACATTGCTAGCTTAAGCCATTTAGACATATATCTAAAGGCTTCCCTTTCACCACCACCTGTGTTTTCACAAATGTCTCATACAGGACTGCAAAATGCACTGTCATTCTAGTAAATGATGTGTCGTTAATGCTAAGCACACCCAGGTACTATGTGTGCATAAATCCTAGAAATAGGTTTTCTCCTCTAATAGATTACAAAAGTAGTATGCCCAAATGCTTATGCATACAGAATTACAGATGCTGATCATTTTTTTTTTTTTTTTTTAATGGAGTCTTTAACAGTGATGGGAACAGGTAGAGAATAAGTCAGAAGGTGAAACGTTAAGGTCACACACACCTTATCTGCAGTTTCATCTACTGAAACACAACCTGATGTTAATGACTATGTCTGCATTTCTGTATTTTGTTGATTTAAATTATAGATACTCGTTTTTAACATTCCTTTTTAAATAGCTATTGGTAGGACATGACCATACACGCAGACTCTTCTGTTACCTGAACATGCAAGCACTGCATTCTCTCTGTGTTCACATTAAAAATTTAGGTACTCCCATATTACAAACCCATGATTTGAACAACAAATTTCAATTATAGACACATCTTGAACAAGACATCTTCTATGCATTTAGGTGAGCTGTTATTTCTCTTTAATTCAATTTCATGTAATTAAACTTACTCTAACCTGAGTATAATAAAAGTAGCTTTTTAGATGGATTCCCCTTAGTAATTGAAGAAAAACCACCAGGTTTAAAAATTAGAATTTTAAGTTGGTTATTTGTTACTGGCAGAATACATGTGTATAATTCAGTCCTATTCATAATTCACTCCTTTGTACTATGAGAGACTATGAGAACCATATTTCTTCTTTTATTTAGGTTTAATACAAAATGCCCAATTTCTGGCACAGTCGTGAACTCTCTATGAATCAGATTCTCCTTCCTTTTCTTTCCATGTGACATCATTTCTGCATGGGAAAAATTTTCAGATCAATATTTGTTGAGTAGCATTTCTGTCTTGCTCTGTTCTCATTATGAAGCTAAGCTGCTTACAGAATTTTGTTGTTGTTAAAAACACATTTCATGAGCCTAACAATGCTAATCCCTGTGTAAAACACAGGATGGGTATAAGAGTATCTATTTAAGGAGTTCAATAGCTTTCAATAAGATTAGGTCCACTGTCTTTATGGATATCAAAGGAGATTACAACATCCCCTGAAGTAAGCAGACAACTTAAGGTCCATCAAGTAGATAGAAAATGCAAGATGGCAAGGCAGAGACTACCAGTGTTCATGCCAGAAGCCAAGTGACAGCCAACAGGCCGAACTCAGATGCCTGAAATTTGCTTTTAACTCTTGACATAATAAAACCAGGGCCATTCTATGGACATGTGATGAGATTCTCTTGAATAAATTTAAGTACACATTAAACATGGTAGAATGGGAGAACACAACTTTATCCTCCTTACCACTCACATGTATTTTTTCATTGCAACATATAATATGCGTGGAGTTACCATATGTGACTTTTACTTCAAATTTCTCTTTCTTATAGTACCTACTGTTTAGAACAGAAAATTATTTTGGACAATCCCAGACTCAATTATCATTTCTATAAATTACTAAATTACTAACTTGTGTCTGCCTTTGTCTTGTTTACCATTATTTTATCCTTATTGGAAACCTCCTAGTTGATATATCTGTAAAATTATGTTATAGAAATATTCAGCATATATATATATTTATAGTCAATGATTAGTGTGGGCATTGGAGTCTTTTGTGGCTGCCAACTACTGGTGCTAAAGTGTGCATTTACTTCCAAAAAGTCAGTAAGGTGCTTTTACTTAAAACCTATCTTGTATAAAGAGTTGGTCTGGTACATGAAATGTCTAACTTTTGAAAGAAGATAATGGAGAAGTGCTTTTCAAGATGCAAATAAACATGTATCTCACCAGCTGAAGACAAGTGCATTAATGGTACACCACCAAGGCTTGACCCTTGACGTGAAAAAAGATGTTTGACATTGATTAACATAAGTTGGAGATGATAGGCCTTACAAATACTGTGCTGATGAGGTAATGAGGTTATTGTATGTGCTTTTATTTATTGTGTGGGTGTAACTACAATGGTTTTCATTCTTTTTAGTTCTTAACACTGTAATCCTTTCATCAGGCTCTTCAGATGAGAAGTTTCACATTGTCTTCATGGTCTTCTCTGTTCAAAAATTAGTGAAACTATTTATTAATATTAATGAAACTATTGTTTCATTTAGTTGTAAAACTAATAATAAGCCAATGACCTAATACACTCTTATTCACTTTCCACTTATTTATTTATTATAGATTTATATAGATATATTTACAGAATGGGTTTTAAATATTGGTGTAGTGGGTTTATGTGGCAAGGTTTTGGTAGCATGGGGCTGCAGTGGTGTCTTCTGTGAGAAGAGTCCAGAAGCTGCCCCATGTTCAGTAAGGGCCAGTTTCAGCCGGTCCCAAAGGAACCTGCAGCTGCCCAGAACCAAGGCAATAAGCCATGTTGTTTGCGCCCCTGTGGGAGCAGATTTAAGAAATGGGAAAAAAAAAAAAAAAAAAAAAAAAAAAAAAAAAAAAAAAAAAAAAAAAAAAAAAAAAACAAAGCTGGACAACAGCAGCTGGGAGAGTGAGGAGTGAAAAACAGCCCTGCAGACACCAAGGTCAGTAAAGAAGGAGGAGGAGAAGGTGCTACAGGCGCCAGAGCAGAAGTTCCCCTGCACCCTGTGGAGAGGACCATAGTGGAGCAGGTTTTCCCCCTGCAGCCCATGGTGTACCACAGTGAAGCAGGTTTCCACGCTGCAGCCCATGGAGAAGCCCATGGTGAAGCAGGTGGATGTGGCCTGGAGGAGGCTGTGGCTTGTGTAGAACCCCTGCCAGAGCAGATTTTAGCCCATGGAGAGTGGAACATGCAGGAGCAGGTGAGCTGGCAGGAGCCGCTGCCCATGGGAGATCCATGTTGGAGGATTTTTCTCCTGACAGATGAACCCCATGGTACAGATCCATATGGGAGCAGTTCTTGAAGAGCTGCTGCCTGGGGGAAGCCCACACGGGATTGACGCATGGAAATTCTTCCCTGTCTCAGGATCAGTTTGGGAAGGACAGCATCCCATGGGAGGGACCCCATGTGGAGCAGAGGCAGAGAGTGACCGTGAAGGAGTGGTGGAGAAAAAGTGCTATAACACCCACCACAACACCCATTCCCTGTTGTCCTGCACCAGCTTGGGTGGAGGAGGTGAAAGATGGTGGATGGGGGGAAGGCATTTTTAGTTTCTTTCCTTTGTTTCTCACTTCTCTAGCTTGCTAGTAAAGGCAATAAATTTCAATAGTCTCACTATGCTGAGTCTGTTTTGCCTGTGACAATAATTGTTAAGTGATCTCTCTGTCTTTGTCTCAACCCTTGAGCCCATTTGTTCTATTTTCTCCCCTTTCCCTTTGAGGAGGGAGAGTGAGAGAACAGCTGTGGTGGAGCTCAACTGCCCACATGAGCAAAACCACCACAGTTGGATAATAGAAAAACCCTCTCACCATCTGCAGTACACTGTTGCTATTGATTTGAGAGTATTTTCTACGGTTTATTTCATAAACTATTAGAGTTTCTTTGTTCAGATAACAGCATTCGTAACATTGTAATATCTTTTTACTTTCACTCCTTTGTTTAGTGATATAATACAAAGCATGCAATGTTTTTCTCCAAAAAAAAATCATACTAGACTGTATTAATATTTGCAATTCAATATAAGCAAGATAAAATGAGCTAAGTCACCTAAGCTTAGGTCTCACTTCATTCTTCCAATTAGAGGTATTCAAAGCCAGTGTATCACTGCTTGATTTGGTGGCCTTGCAGTAAAAGGCCAACTTCAAGGGAACTTCCCAAGGACACTCAATAACCATCCAGATGAAGTTTAGAACTTCCCAAGATATTTAGCCATCTATGAAACTAACATGTGTCTTAAATGTAGGCACATTCCTTTCTGTTCCTATATATATTAAATTCCCAGGGAGACTTATCTAAAATATTAGCATAAAATATGCAATTATAGCAAAAATACTTAATACAAATGAGCATCGCTGTCTACACAGACTGACTAACAAAAAGAAAAGGAGTTTGTCTTTTTTTTTTCTTGATCACTTCTTTGTAGCAGAATTCCCTCCTGAATCAGTCTTCATAAAATTTATTCCTTTCTTTTCTTTTGTCATACTGAAATAGAAGTATTACATTTTTCACATAAGTTATTACCCACAACACTCCCCATCTACTGAAAACAAAGAAAGCATTTATATTGATGATTCAATACCATACAGAACAGAACAAAATCTTTTATGCAGCATTAAAGATTTTTTTTCATGTGATAATTTTTTACATAGCTCAATATTTTGAATTCAGCTGAGGAATCACTTCGGTATTTATTCAATAGTTTTCTGTTTTCTTTAAGGAACAAAAGCCTTCTGTTTGCATGATTTAATAGCAATAAATTCAACTGCTACAAAAAGCAATATAATCCAATTGTGAAAACATTTACTTTGTGTCTTGAAGACAGCAGTATACTCTGAAAATAATGCATATTACTTTATATCTTTTTTAATATCAATATAAAACCAGTACTTGTTTCATCATGTGGAGATCAGTTTAGAACTTGCTAATTGGATAAACTTCACAACCTTCAAATTAATTCTGTAATTTTACCTGGAAAAAAAAAATAAAAAATAAAAAGAATCTTTGTACAAATACTCAGTGAAGTGCATTGTTACATAGGGCTAGCCATACATAATTGAGCCTGAGCTCAGAGTCTCAGGGGAAGAAGAAAAGCACTGTGAGAAACTGAACTTACTGTAGGATGCTATGTAGTTTCTTTGGCCAATGAAGTCCAATGTCTGATTCATCATTTCAGCTCTTTAAAAGCATAACTGACTCATAACCGGGTTCTTCTACACCAAGAAAGATCCTTAAAACCTGTCATTGAAACTGTTAGGAAAATAACAGAAATATGAGAGATCTCACCTAATTCAACACAAGATTGTCAAATCTATATGTCAGCCTGTCCCTCCAAGTTCCATTACTAAACCATGTACCTAAGTGCCACGTCCAAATGTCTCAAATACCTCCACCACTCCACCACTTCCTTGGGATGCCTGCTCCAGTGCTTGATCACCCTCTCTGTGAAAAAATTCTTCCTATTATCCAGTTTAAATCTCCTCTGGTGCAATTTGAGGTTGGTTCCTCACATTCTATCACTTCTCACCTGAGAAAAGAGAAGACCCTCCTCACTGCAACCTCCTTTCAGGTAGTTGTAGAAAGAGATTCTGTCCCCTCTCAGATTCCATTTCTCCAGACTAAACAACCCCAATTCCCTCAGCCATTCCTCATAATTCTTATATATCCTTTCAACATCTTTGTTGCTGTTCTTTGCACAAGATCAAGCAACTCAATAGCATTCTTGTAGTAAGGGGCTCAAAACTGAACACCGTACTAGAGGTGTTGTCTCACCATTGCCACATACAATCACTTCCCTCGTCATGCTGTCCACACTATTTCTGATGCAGGCCTTCTTGGCCATCAGGGCATGGTGCTGGCTCATGCTCAGCTGGCTCTTAACCAACACCTCCAGGACCTTTTCTGTTGGACAACTTTCCAGCCACTCTTGCCCACACCTATACCACTGCATACAGTAGTTATGACCTAAGTGCAGTCAGGATCCTTACCCTTCTTCAACGTCATGTAGTTGGTCTTGGCCCATTGACCAGATCCCTCTGCAAAGCCTTTCTACCTTCAAGCAGATCAGCAGTCCTGCTTCATTTGGTATCATCTGCAAATTTACTGGGGGTGCACTAGATCTCCTCATTCAGATAGATCATTGATGAAAATGTTAAACAAAACTGGCCCCAATCCAGAGCCCTGAGGAACACCACTAGTGACTGGCCATCAGTGGGATTTAACTCCATCGATGATAACTCTGAGCCCAGCCTTTCATCTAGTTCTTCACCCAGGAAACTGTACACCTGGCCATGCCATGAATAGGCAGATCCTCCAGGAGAATACTGTGGAAAACAGTTCCAAGTGCTTTATTAAAATACAGATAGACAACATCCACAGCTTCTCCT